>NW_001813979.1:1898823-1930835 GCF_000149585.1 Histoplasma mississippiense
CGGAACTGCTTACCTAGTTTGTTCCACAGTGGAAAAAGAAAATTATTGGGAGGATCTCAAACATTGCGATACAATAACCTCGAAATCAACAAGTATGCTTATGAGACCCGATTGTGATTAGTCGATGTATTTGCCCGGCTTCAATTAGCATCTACGAGGCCAGCATTTGAGTCCACAGTTTACAGAGAAAGTGGTGAAACGATAACGAATATTATCAGCGCTATCAATTGAATTCCCAGGTATGTACATATTTCTCAGTGTTTTCGACAGAGCTTTTCTGGGACTCCGCTGATTGGATATTGCTCCAGCCTCAACAATTATAAATTCCCCTCACGCTATCCAGAGTCTTTGGATTGTTATGGTAACCAAGGCGCACCTTGACCAATTAGCGCTGCATTAGGCTGTTTTTCAGCCCGGCGAAGATACAAGTTGACTGGAATTATTTAACATGTCAATTTTATGCTGTGCCATCGCCATGAGCAATTGGTGAAGCTGCATATCATCGTAATTTCGTTGGGAGAAACCATGCGGTATTTTAATTCCAAATCGAGTTTCGGAGATATTTTGGTTTACTGAATGTTTGATTGTTGGTGATTGATGCTACCTCCGTGGGAGTGGATCGGCCCTGTCGGCTTCCCAATATATTTTTGTCATCGAAGCGGGATGTCAACGCAGAAGAGGAACTGCCTGAGCTCAAGGATTCGGGGTAGAAAATGACAATGGTGAAACCCGTTCCGAAAAGAAACGGTTTTGGTTCCAGAGTTGATGCTGCTGAAACAGCTGATTGATACAACCGCCAAGAATGCTGCCAAGACGGCTCTCATTTTCAGCGAACTGGAATGTCTCGAGGAGCTGCGTCTTCCTCCTCGGGATGGATGGCGATGAGGTACTGGCAGTGGAGGCGTTGCGATGCCCTTGCTGTGGCGTTGGTGTGGATTGTGAAAGCCGGCTTTTCCAAACTGCGCATCCAGTTGCCCCTCATTTTCCGACCTCACATTCAATGGAGATAAGTCCCCCATCCCTTTATATCAATCGATTCGGCGACAATTTCTAGATGGCTCTACAACAAAACTGACTACTTGCTTTCTAGGCTCTAAGGTAGTTTTGGGTTTTGAGCTTGGAACTATTTCCAAGGTGATCTCTTCTGAATCCCCATTTTCCTCATACCCACCATGGCCGTTTTGTTCCCGCTTTCCTTGCCATTTTCGGCCATTCCAACTTTAGCCGTTTACTGACCGTGCGTTGAATATGTTGCATCCAAAACTTCTTCCCTCCCCCATGTGGGTTTTGAAACGGGCTATTACCGTTTAGCGATTTTCTAAATACCTCCTTTACTTCTCTTGGGAGTTGGCTAGTTCTGTTTTGAGAACTGACACTTACTGAGTTTTGCCATGTGTGAGCTACCCCAGATTTAAAACCAGCGAAACTGTTTGGTGCGGCTAATCTGTCCTGAGATGGGCTTAGATCCCATTTGGAGATATCTGTTAGCTCCTTTGGGGAATGATTTCATGCACTTCTGTCAGTTTCTGGGAAAGATCGTAACTGCGGCTGTCATACATCGTCTGTGTGCAGGGTCGATTTCCCGCCGCCCCCTCTCCACTCTCTACTTTAAAGCATGTTTTTTTCGCAGGGAAATATCAGGCACCCAGCGGCCATCGCCACACTAGTGATCATGCACTACATCTCTCATCTCTAGTGTCAGGAACCGTTTCTAGTTCAGGCACAGACTCTTCTCAATAGAATAAATATAAGACTGCCCCATGCTGCATGTTCGATCTCACTCTATTCGGAATATTCCAGAGCTTGATAATCACTGTCTCCTTTGCTCTGTAGCTCTAACTTTCATTCTTTCTCTCACATTCATTAATATCCCACTGGCTGGGCTTGTGTGGACTGTTTTACTTTATCTTCCACTGATTTAGCAATCATTTCTCTTTTTAATCCCCCTACCTCTGTTGAACCGCTCTCTCTTGTTAAATAGTTCAAATACTGGTAGCTGCCCCGCTTGACTTTCCCAAGCCACTGATCAATATTGACAGTGAGCTTTATTTTCCTGAATAAACTATCCTTGAAATATATGTCTCCGGCTATCCGCTCCGCTTCCCTCCCGACGGAGGCTCGTGAGAATCGATCTACGACACCCGTTCATCTAGACAGAATGGAGCATCGTGTCCAAAAGCATCGAAAAATGTCTTCCACAGGTGGAGGTAGGGCATGGACTGAAGAAGAGGTACGCATGCCCCAGTGTTCAATGAGTTCTTATGTAACTAATCTCTTTCCCCAGGAATCCTATCTCATACGGACTCGCATGCATAAAATGCCTTACAAGCACATTGCTGCCCACTTACACAAGACTGAACTTGCTTGCCGCCTCCACTATCATCAGATGTCATATGGTAGCAACCGGCGCAGACGCACAGACTCTGTGTCGTCTGTCAATTCGATCTCGCCGCTGTCCACGACACAGGAATGCCCCCTTGAAGATAAACCCTCTGTTGAGATGTGCAACTTGATATCTCCCCCAAGCCCCCAATCAATCCATTCTCGATCATCCTCTGTAGCCGATTCTCCTCAACAATATCGATCTCACGTTCCAATACTCCCAAAACCAAAAACCTCCACACTCCATTCCATACAATCAACACCCGCAAACCTAAACAGCTCCCTTCGGTTGGATACCTCCTTTTTCCAAAGCCACGACCACCATGAGGACATCGATACCATCAGACTTCGCCAGCTTTATAACACCTACCGCGATTCCTTCTGGTCATTAATTGCGTCAGATTACTCGAAAAGTCCCAGCTTCCCCGCAGCTAAACTTGAAGAAGCATTCTTCCTCTCAATATTCCATTCATATGCAAGTTGCGCAGCGCGGCCTCCCACTCCTGTGTTTAGCCCCAAGGACGCAACTCGCGGGCTACAGAGGGCAGTGGACAATGCTCTTGTTACTTCCCCTGATGGTGGATTCCAAGCCATCAACGGGCCAGGCTCATCGGCTGTTGCAGAGCTGAACAACCCCGTCAATGGCCGAAGTCCAGTCGAGAAATGCGCTGTGGCTTCATTGCTAACCGTTGAAAGAGATGTTTGGGCCCCGAAGGTAGTCGCAAGACCGTGAAATTACGAATAGGCACTTCGCATATACTGGAAGTCTGTTTGGACCTTGCAAGTATTTGTGGGTCTTGGAGATGTTTGAGCGTTCTTGGCGACAAATTTTATTCAAGGCCTAAGTCCACTTCATATTTGGTTTTTCTTGATTTCTTTTTCTCGGTTTCAGCTTGTATTATGATGATGATTTTCACGCACTGTGGTCATATTTCATATCACTTTCTTTGCCAGCTACAGGAGTTTGGTGGGAGATGATTCACACCCTTTCCTCTGTCTGTTTTTGATCCCTTCTGCGCAATGTGTATTTTATTATTTTGTTTGGCGGAGGAGCATGGCAACCCCTTGGCTCAACACTGTAACATATTTCTTTCGCGTTGATAAGGCGTGTTTGGGAATAACGATTGATTTCCACTTATTCAATCGCTTGTGGAGTCGTGGGTTGGATATATGTAAATGTTTTGTTGGATCTGAAGAGGTTTATGATGGTGTTCTCAAACAGAAAAGCGTTATTGCGGAGAGGACCCACCAACTTATAAGAATATATACAATATTCCTGGTGGATACATCTTCAGAAAAGGAGATAGAGGACTCCTGAAAACTGGGAATATATGACGTGCGTGGTTGCTCTCCCAGCGGGATGCGTTTTGGATAACTAGATAGTTTCTCAGAAGCACAAACACTCTTTTAACGAAGTGAAGGCCAACAACAAGCAGGACATCTGTGTCAATGTAGTGTGCAATATCTAAGCTCAGAGATCCCCCTCGTGTTTCTCCGATATACCTTGGTAACGACTTACGGACCGCCTAAACTATCACACAACTCGGATATTAAATTCTATCCCCTGCGAGCGCGAGCCTTACAAAGAAGATTCTTTTAGGTAAGCATGCAACACACCCTCCTATCTGACGGAATAGCGTACGCACATCAAAAAGTTGTGTATCACTTTTCTCAAAACAAATTAAAAAAAAAAAAAAAAAAAAAAAAAAAAAATTCAATGTAAAGTCAGGATTTTCAATTGACGAGAGGACGTTGTTTCTGGAGAAACTGATATGGGCCGGATGCTAATGGGTAGAGGCAAGGCGTGGTAGGTACGAGCTACGACACGAAAAATCTGCAAATGAATAAGTGTGGTTATTGGAAGAGTGTGGTAAGTTATAATTTGTACTGCATATCTATATAACCGTTCATGGTCGCCGTCATTCCTCATCGTCATCTCTTCCGCTAATGCTGGTGGACGGGGCACTGAAGGTGTGCAGGTATTTATTTTCTACTTGGCTGTCTTTATACAAAATGCACACTCTTTGGTATATTAAGAGATGACTACAGGATGACAAATGGACCTCTATATCATTTGTTGTATCTGTCTTCATCTGCGGGTAGAGGGGCAGAGGAAACACTGAATTCTAACTACGGCAGTATGGTACTCCTCGTAGTTTTCCACCATTTGACACCGGCTATTCTTTATCCAACATAATATCCATCCTTTCGGGGAGAGCATATTTCAAAGTAGTATAACATATCTCAGTCGTTGGGGTTTCCTAGCTGCTCGAACCCGCCATTCGATGGTAATGCGGAGATGGAGGTTAATTGCACTAACTACACCATCCACATCGTTATTGGTGTTCCTGTGTTAGTTTGGATGTATGAAATTATGCACTTATTATTTCCCGATCACCTCAAGGACATAGAATTTCTCGGTTGGATTTCCCCATACCTTGGCTTCTTCTCCTGCGATCTTTTGCTTTTGGTCACTCGAGACAAAATGCCACTTAACAAAAGTTGTAAACAATGTTGAGGGATGTTTCATTGACCAGAGGATTTGAAACAAGTACCCAACGACATGTAATCGATATTAGCCTGCGGGAGAGGTTGGTGATAGCTCAAAACAAAAAGTTGCGCCGTAGATGTTTCATCCTAGTCAGGCAGGGGTCTAAAATTGACGTGAGAGGAACTCTTTGTCAATGGGTCTAGGTGTATTTGAGGAGAACAGTGGGTGTTGGATGTTTTAACTTTCTCACCTGCGCAGTTGGATGAATATTGCGAAGTTGAGGTCATCGACTGGGAGAGAACAACGGAGGTTAAGACGAAAGTTCGGGCTATTCTGCTCACCTTTCAGGTTGGCTATGTCGGCCATTGCTGAAATAGGGAATTCCGAGAAATATCTTTATTTTGGTCGAAGTCATTCATCTCGCGAGGTTCGCGGCCCCCACCTCAAAAGAGAGAAAAGCTCGAACATACCATTTTCTGGTGAGCTGCAGTTACTGCAGTCGAACTTCATTGTATTCGAAGAAAAATCCAGTTTAGATCCTCTTATAATTTCTGTTAGTTTCTGTCTTTTCCAACAGTGGATGTCAGAACCAACAATTACCATTCAGTGGATTTTTGCTCTTGTTTAGGGAATCTTTAAAGGTTACCCTTAGAAAGAAGGAAACCAAGCAAGGTCCCAGGGCTTCGGTGCTTTGCAGGCAGGATAAAGCCCCCCAGACTTGATTAATTCGTTGGCCACGAGCGGTCGATGGGACAAAACGGGGCAAATGAATGGCTATTATGAAACCAAACGTATTCTTAGCATACTTGCTTTTTTCTGTGGGGTGGCCATGGGCCGCGGAAAATCCCGTAACGGTGTGGACAAACGAAGGCCCCGATGGCGCTTGTGAACAAAAGAACAATGGAACTAAGACCAGAGGAGATAATGAAGGGAGGTGCTCAGAAATCCCTTC
Source organism: Histoplasma mississippiense (assembly GCF_000149585.1). Taxonomy (NCBI): domain Eukaryota; kingdom Fungi; phylum Ascomycota; class Eurotiomycetes; order Onygenales; family Ajellomycetaceae; genus Histoplasma; species Histoplasma mississippiense. The sequence goes on from NW_001813979.1 coordinate 1,904,649, forward strand.
ATGTTGTCGACTGTTACTCCTGCAGGAACAGAGGGTTGAGCCGATTTGGCGAGGTTTGTTTCAAAGCCATAAGTAAACAGCAGGAAACCATAAATGCCGAAGGCGTATGGAAGCTACAATCTAAGGCAGAGAGAAAGGAACATAATGCTTGGTAACAACAGCGTTGGCTAAAGGTTCAGATACGAAAATAAGCATGATGAGAGAGTGATATTCCCAAAACAGATTCGACATTTGCCCCTCCCTTATCGCAATGGATCATGGCGTTCCGGAAAGCAAATCATGTAGATAATGTTTTGATCGACGGCGCAACGCAGGAGGTATCCAGCGGTTCGCAAGCAGTTCCCCTTCATGATTTGATATCCGCCATGGATTTGCGCTTGGGTTGCACAGGCCCCCAAAATTTCTAGAATTACTCCAGAGTAACCAATGTGCGCTTGCCATCGAGTGGCCGCAGGCCAGGTCAAATCTGCGGCCAATATAGGAGCGACTTGGCTGACGGGTTAAAGAAAGTCCTGTCCAAGCTAGTTTCTTGAGACAACATCAAGACTACGGAGTAAATCGACGGAGTTCGCTAACTAGAGCAGGGTAAAAGGTTTTGAGGCTCTACATCGGAGCTGGCGTTTGATAACAGTTAACTGACAGGCTTGTCGATCCAGGACCAACTCGCCGTATCTCGTTGGTTGTTGGTTCGGGGGTTGCCATTTTAACTTCTGAATAATGAGCAATTGAAGAGGTGCTTTGAGTCGGTGTTCGGAGCACTCCTACCTGGTGTCTGAAAAATAATTCTTTTCGCAGTATGAAAATAAGCAATGGGAGCTTTGGCATCCGGATATATATAGATTGTGCTCACGTGTTCGTGCTCCGTCCTGTAACCTGGCGCCAGCCGCGGCCAATCCTCACCTCCTTGGGTTGGTCGCCCGCAAATTCCCTGGCCATCTGCCCGGCGCATTTTCATAAAGAACTCGCCTCCTGACGGTTGTTGTGTGCGTTTATGATACGTAACTTATACGACATGCTGGCCACACACCAAGAGCCGGAATGGCCTGGGCGTTTATTTCCCGTGGCCGTCCGTACGTAGCCAATCCCGCTCGGCTCGCTTTCCCCCCACTGCTATCGCCCCTTGCCCATCATTCGTTTTGTGTGTTCTTAGTTAACAGTTTTCGGGGTTCTTCCCTGGAATGGGTCGGTTGTCATGCTCAGGATCTGGAGCATCATTAGCCGAATTTCTATATGGTCCTCGAGCCGCATCTTATCGCGAAAGGTTAGATAAAGGTCCAGGAATCTTTGGCCAGGATAAATCACGATAATTCGATGCTTGGTATCCTTTCAGGAAAGCCCCATGCAAACTAACCTGGATTGCAGTAGTATACCCGTCATGTGCAGTGGTTTATGTGCCTTGTAAATCAATTTGGAGAATAGTGCATGTATCAGTTATCTGTGGCCCGGTCAGAAATTGCTGTTCGGTATACCCCCCATCCCCAGCAACACCTGGAGGTGGCAAGGACCCGGCAATGCGGAGAATTAGGACCTGCAGCTTCTGAGAAACACCAATGGTTGCTGGCTGGCAACCCGGGGCATTTGAGACCAGGGAGTCACAAGCCCAGCAGTGACGCTTCGCGTGAGTGGCCGAGCCGTGGACTGTGCCGCATACATCCCCTCTTTGCTTTTTTTAATTCATTGAGCAGCATCCTTCAGTCGACGCAGCTTACATTTCAACTCGTGCCTGGGAAACGAGGGGAGAAACAGATTCCCAATCTCTTTGATGGGCTCCACGTGCGCTTGCTCTCTGTCCTTCCATCTTCCTGATCTCATTGTCACCAACTGATATCGTCAACTCCCTATCTTGTATCAGCCAATGCGGCACTAGGTGGTGGGCTTCCATACCAAGACTCGATATCTTGACATTCAAGCCGGCTGCTTGACCACTAAAACATCTAGGATACTTGTGATTGGGTCTAGGTTCAAGATGTTCCGAACCAAATAATGGCTGCGCTGTTAAATGTACAGTACATGCCCAGGTACCTAGATATCTCGCTCCATTTATCCAACACCTCCGGTGGGCAACCCCTACACATCACCCATGCTGCCGGAGCCGAAATAGGCGTCTGTCATTTCTTTCAATCCTGGAGGGGCCATCGAGGATCTTTTTGGGGGCTGTTTTCTCCATCTCTGTATGGCTCTAATCCTTGGTTGGCGGCCGGAGTGGAAAGAAGGGCTGGCGCTTAGGTGCAGACGCTCCAAAACCACCACCATGTCGCCGTTCATCATTCTCAGGTGGCACAGTTTTTGCGTAATGGAGCATTCATTGTCCAAAGGACCATGTATGAGTTCATCGGATCGCCCCATCCACTGCTCAAAGTCTTGCGAGGTACTCCGTAATATCGCCGCGATTTCCTCGTTGTCGGGATTGGGAGATCTGATGCGCAACACCCGAAAGCCCTGACCACCCTTCCCGTTGCAGGGGGTGTGCATAGGAATAATGTTGTAATAGTGTATACCAGCTTTTTAGTATAAAAAACTGGCCCCCTCCGTCTCTTCTGGACAATTTTATTTACTGCATCTCGAAATTACTTCAATTCGAATTTCATGCTATTGCCGCCGTGCTGTTCTTGCGCTTATACTTTACTCGCTTCCCCCTTGCGTATATTGAAACAAAACGGAGGATCACGGCGCTTCCATCCGCATCGGTGATCCAATGGCGTCTGAAGGGCATTCTCCATGCGAAGGATACTCCACGGGCGAAGAGCATCCCCCTGGAATTGCTTCTGCGTTGAGCGAACTGTCCTACCAAAGTCGAGCTCCTGATATCAACGGGTACCTGGAGCCAGAATGGGTTTCTCCTCACTCGGTACATCCACGCCTACACTCCTTATATATTACGATGATTCGCTAATAATAAACTACCGTAGAGCTTTCCAACCTCTGCGAATCCATTTGTTCATACAAATGGTTCTATGCCGACGCCAATTAGCCTTTCAGGTACACCTTTTCTTGAACCAGGGCAGAGCCCTTCACATAGCCACCATGACCTTCAATATCGCGATATTACGGATTCCCCTACACACCATGGACTCGGCATCAGTGGACCGACTACTACAAACTATGTGCAGCCTGGTATCTTCACATATGACCATCCTCATCGCGACGCACTAGATAATCATTTTTCGCCTGGATCTCAAGTGGCCGGGTTTGGCTTACGGGCCCTCAATGGTCCTACGCAATCTAACACTCTATCTACGCGATCCAATCCTGGAAGGGGCCATGTGAACATTGCTCCAAATCCTGATGGACTTCTTAAACTCCAGCGTGATAGGAAAAGAAATCAAGGCGTGGAAACGTCACAACGCCGCAGGTCTTGGTCGTCTCGAAGAAATTCGGGGCAAAGATCAAGGCCGTCACAGATGGATCGCGAAAACGAAGCTGTTCGATCAATGAGAACCGAGAGAAATTTATCTTGGAGAGAAATTGTGATGAGAATAAATGCTGAATTTAGGACAAACTATTCAGCCTCCTGTCTTCAAATGCGGATGACGCGTATGAAGCATCGAGCCATGCAATGGCCCGAGGAAGATGTGAGTATGTGTCTCTTATCCCCCCCTTTTCCTCGTCCGCCATCTTATAATCTTCTGTAGGTCCAAGCACTTCAGCGAGCATATGAATTCTGGGAATGGGAAAAGTTCGAGATCATATCACAGAAGGTTCGTCATTCACTGTAAATATAACTATTCTTTCTTTAATTTCCTTTTCTCCTCTCACACTTCCTTTCTCCTCAGCTCCCTTTCTATTCCTCTTTTCTTCCCTAGCTTATTTTCTTTCCCATCCATGGCAGATGCAAGAGTTCGGAGCAGGGTTTTTTTCACCGTCTCAATGCGAACTAAAATGGCACGAGCTTAAAAGAAATATTCATCCAATAGAAGAAAGTCCAGAGGCTTCCAAAGGCCCCCTCCGATGTCGCCAACGCAGAAAGCAATAATATTTTCCAGCAAAACAATGCTGTATATTAGACCCTTCGCCTCCAATTACCGATTTACGCACCTCCGAGATACCCCTGTGATCTGTAACTTTACTTTCCTTAACAAATGCATTTGGTTGTGATGGTCTTTTTATGATATATTCGCGCTTCCTTGTTGACAAGGGGTTACTTATATTTATTTGTGTTCTCCAGCCCCCTGCAGTGTGGCACTTTGATTATTTTGTTCATTTCTCAATTTCGGCTCCATCTGGATTGGTCTATTTTTTCTTCTTGATCCAAGTTTTTTGGGACGCTGGTCGCGATTTAACTCTATCTTATTCACTTTGTTCTATTCCTTTTTTTATTTATTTCCCGCGTGCGAATATATCTCTCAGGCATATCTTTTCGCCAGCAACTCTGCAGTCTTAATGCTATTTCAACGAGTCGAAGCTATTTCTGTTCATGATTCCATAACAGCTCATCATTTTTAATGTTCCTCTAGCCCCAGCGAACAGGGAGTGGTGCTGCTAAAGAATTTCTTTGTCTTCTTTGTTCCTTAGATTTAACCTTAGTTTTTCCTCTAAATTGTTATTGCGTTTTTAGAAGAATTGAGCAAAGGGGGGCCCCGGGCGGCAGTGCATGGGCGGCGCCGTAGCACGGGGGGGTGTTAGTGGGTACTACGGCTACCCTATCACGTGCCCCCCAACATATTGTATTGCTCTCGCGTAGTGAAAGCAGAAATCATGGCTTCCCCCGGGGACCAATAAGAAGTTTCAGATATTCTGGTCTTTCGGCAAAAGCAGTGGTGTCCTGGCCTTTCACTCAAAAATATGACACCCCTCAAGGGCTTCATTTCTGTGGCTTTTCACTCAGCATCGTGACATCACTCAAGGGCATTTATTTTTGTGGCCTTTCACTCAAAATTATGGCATCCCACAAGGGTTCACCTCCCTCAGCGGCGCTCATCCCGCAAGGGACTCTCTATATTTGTGGCCTTTCGCTCAAGATTATGGCATCCCTCAAGGGTGCCGACACCATAGAGAATATCTCATCAGGCATCCACTCACTGATTCCATGAGGGGAACCACAATATTTGGTGGTAAACCTCCACTTCGTTGATTCCACGAGGGGAGCCCATAGCTTTGGTGAACAGGCATCACCCGCTAATTCCATAGGGCAAACCGTAGTATTTGGTGATAAGACCATCACCTTGTTGACTCTCTGGGGGGTGCCACCAGGTTTCGCCGAAAGCTATTATGACCACTATTTTCATATATTCTCAGGGAATAAATAAGATAGATTCTAGTCGGCAATTGTGATATCACAGTTTCTTATCAATCTTCAGCGAATCAAGCATTTCCTGGAAATATTAAACCGAACCTCGCTGGGGAGCCTATGCCTGCAGAAAGTGGCACACTGCACACTGTGGTTTTGAAGCCTTAGCCACTGGCAAACCCCCCAGCAGAGGGTGGCAAGCTTCCAGTTAGTCTAGGATTTGAAGGGTTTGAAATGCGAGACAAACTAGTGATACTGTATTTTCTTATATTCCAATTTTATGCACAGGGAAGCAGATAGATGCTGAGATTCTACAAGTAAATGACTGTGTATTATATGTAACATCAAATAAACAAATGAGCGGTTTGATCAGCATAATTGACAAGCAGACACCCCATCTTCTATCAATCGCGTGTTGACGGTCGAGAACGTAATGTGTCCAGACGTTTCCTTCGTTGTTTCTCCTCCTTCTTCCTTCTTTGTTTCTCTCCTGCTTCAGCAGCTTGAGCCTCACATTGTCCGGGAGTGATTTGTCCAGGAGATATTTTTCCACCACATAGAGCACATTGCGAACATATTTACCGTCTCGCAATACTTTTCCTCCGACATGACGGATCTCAGGACTCTTTTCAACCCTCTGCACCTGAAACCGATAGTGATGATTCTCCCACATGTCATCAGCTAGAGGTTCTGTTGTAGCTCCAGAATCTGAGATATTGTCTCTGTCTTTGGGTTCGACTTCACCAGAATGTTGAGATTGATTATTTGAGGTTCTGTCAACAGACAGCCGCTTGGGCGGGACGTTGAAGGGAGCTGCAATCTTACATGAGAAATAGAAATAGAAGGCAGCATGATGAGGGGCATAACAAAGAAGGGGGGGAAATGTCATGAAGTCCTTACCTGAGGCATAGGTTTGGGATTGCGTCTTCTGGAGGAAGTCATCTAATACCTCGCGATAAGTTGGAAGAGCAGAGTTTTGCTGCGCATCGGGCGACAAACACTCGCTGGGTAGTGGAGGAGGGCTCTCGGTTCGTTGTCTATCCATGATGAGGATGAACAGAAATTTGGAGTAGGGAGTGAATATTTGGAGTAAGACAAGCAAATTTTTGAAGTGGGAAAAAAGATTTGAAGAGGAGTGAAGGCTGCATTCAAATGGGAGAGGAAGCCCCCTTTATATATTCATTTGACTGGCAGCTCCGACAATTGCGCCTGCCGCCTGCCAGCATTCCCTTCCACCTGATCAATATTGACTGGAGGAGAGCTCAAGTTTGCTTGATCTGATGCCCCATCTCGCTGCGCCCTCTGGCAAGAAGCTGGCATGAATGATAGGAGCAGAGCACAAGTTGCATCTCGCGTTTTGCTTCATCTTGCTCTAGTGTGTGATGCCCTCATGGGTATGCTTATAGCAAAATGATAAGCCTCAATGCAGTCGTGCTTCGGATCTTGCTTCGAGTTGGATGTTCTTGTTTAGAGTGATTGGAAACGAGATGTCCATGAGGGGCACGGGGGTCAGGAGCACTTTTGGGCTGATTCGAGCACAGATGATTGGCATCGGGCGCAGTTCGATCTTTCCATCATGCATCATCCTTATCCCTAGCCTTATCGACGGGTGGAAAGGAGTCCAGCAGCTTGTCAGTTCAGCTTCGTCGGGTGGGCTTGACTGCTGGTTTGGCGTGGAGGATTGGTTATCTATGCAAGGCACGTCTCAGCTTGCGATTTGGCCTATTCTCCTTTATCAGCCTTGATCTATTTCTGTCCGCAGGGGGCCGTCGAACGTGGAATATATAAAGAGGTCAAGTGCCGCCTGGATCCGGGGGAGACAAGTACCTCATCATCTCATCTCATAACATGGCTTCCTCCACGTATGATACTGCCTCCCCCCGACCTGCCTTAGACTTTTCCTCACCTCAGCTGGACACGGCTCACTTCTGCAACGATCTCTTCTTGGAAGCATGTGCTCCCGATCCTCAGTCAAACAAAGAGCCCCTACAGTCCCTTCAGATGCCCCTCTTCTCTGCGTCCGGTGATCTCACCAGGGACGAAGCATGTGAGATATTCGCCGACTGTTCTGCCCTGCCATCCGCCGTCTCTGGTTTCGATAACATTGACTGGGATGAATGGATGTCGTTTGACTCCCCTGCGGTCGATGTTCCCCCACCCTCACTCCACATGTCGGATTTCTCCGATGGCTCCATCGAGGAGGCTGACTCAAGCCCGTGCGACGTCGCTGATGACCAACCCCATTGACCAGAGCCAACTCCTCCCCTGGCCTCCAACTGTCAGGAAGGCAACACATCGAAGGAGCCGTTGAACTGCTCTGATGATTGCATCGAGGAGGCTGACAAACGCCTGTGCGAGGCATCTCATGTCCAAGTCCACCGATCAGAGCAAATTCCTCCCCCTGGCCTCTGACCGTTGGGAAGGCGACATGTTGAAGAAGATGCTGGATAAGGAGAAATACATCGTCTTGCCCTTTTCTCAGGTGTCAATACTGACACTCGTGGCTAAGCGAAACGGGCATGAGATGTACCAGGTAGTAGGACAGATAGATCTACAAGAAGCACAGAGATATGGTGCACAGGAAAGGACCCGGAAGTACTTGGGTACTGCTGGTAAGGCTCTCAGCACCAGCTCTATGAAAAACGTTTCTCACTCCTCGCAGAAGACCCAATCATAATCAATGAGGCAATGAGTCCCACTGATTTGTCTTGCGGCGACTCTGATCAGTTTGTCGCAATTCCATCCCTTCGACGAAATATAAAGAGGATTTCCGGGGGATATGAAGTGCATGCCAAGATGACATTGAATGATATGCAGGAGTATGGAGGTTCCGAATTGTTAGCTGCCTTTTGGAAAGGTCGTCATTTGAGATCACGTGAACATCGGCAGCGACGACAACGACGGGCCAAACCTTTTCATTAGTTGGCAGTCGCTGGCAGGGGCTATCAAGAGGCCAGGTCATGCAAAGCAGTTGTATATTTTCCCGAATGTGAATGCCTCTCAATTAATTCTAGTCTGATTTTCTTTGAGCAAACCCACTCAACCTAGCATTCCACAACTCATCCAAGCGTCGATCTCGGCGTTTTGGCATTGCAATAATCTGGATATTTCACTGTATCATGTAAAATAGTTGACGCTCTTCATGCATGTGAGGTTCGTTTCAGGCACACTCAGAGGAAGTCCCGAAATACAAGCAAGAACCCACTGCTAACTGCTAATATATCAGATGAATAAAATCTTGTGCAAAAATTGCAAGTTAAATCTTCCTGTAATCACTGATACAGTATGATATACAGTAATCTACTAACTATATTCCGGATGGCTGCTGCTGCAAGTGCACAGTCTATATATAGAAAGAATTATCCCGCCCTGAGATTTGACATACATACTTTCTGCCATCGCCGCGTGATTCTGTAGGAGCATTTCATCGCGGAGCTATAGGTCGCAGGAGGCGCACCGACGATCATTGATATGCACTGTCCGGAAGTGCCGGATGACCCCGATTTTGGATCTGAGGCACCAAATGATCACGAATTCCCGAAAAAATATTGTGCCAGACCTGTGCCAGATCTGTGCTATTGGTCCTGATGGTCGATCGATGCTTTCTTGATAGTGCTAGAGCTTCCATTAGCCTTCATTCAAGGTCTTCGAAGACGCGACATACAACCTTTGCCATAATCTCACTCAGAGTCCTCTTATGTGAAGTGTATCAGGAGATTGACATAGCCGTTTCCCAATAGTGTGTCAATGTACTGATCTATGGCTTGCACATCCCACTCATGGAAACCTGAGCTTAGTTGTGGATGCGATTGTCGGAGGAAGCACAGTCTGCTGTTGATCGCGTGCGGAGTCCGGCTGTAGCCTCGCTGTTGGATTAAATCAGATATTGCCTCATGCTGGATCTTCCGGGATGCAAAATAGAGCATAATAACGTCCTCTTCTGATGACCATGGAAGTGCCATTGTGACCCGAGAAATGTGTAATCTGGCTTGTGGTGACATAAGGGATGAGGGACGTCCTCCTTCACATATATTTATGTTAATGTCCCCGCTGTGCCACCACCGATCCCTGCTGAGAAATTGCAAAGCATGGCTATTCCATCTGGCCCTATCACGTTGTATTTTCTTGAGCCTACGCGCCATATTCACCTGTGTCGGATTCAAGAGCACATAATGCGTCTACTTACGGTTTCCGATTGGCTCTCACTGAATGAGAACAATGGCACTTCTCCTCCTCTGTCCTAGTGTATGGCACTATCATCCGACCCAGTTTCTATTCTTGTAGACTATCTGTTCTCTCTTTGGTTTCAAAGGTACACGGCTTCTATTTCTATTTAAGTAACATATTTAGAGATCCGAGACATCAACAAGGAATGGCCAACCGTAATTAGTCATGGCTCCTGCTAGTAGGAAATTGAGCAAGGAAAACTCGAATAATTAATTACAGAAGTAGGTGAGAAAATAGCAAGAAATAGCTCGTAGCCTATCCGAGAGGACTTCGATATCTAGATAAATTGATGCCTGCATCAGCCGTACAGGGAAAGCCTTCTCATCTGAACAAAGAGGCATCGAAGGCCAACTGGGCTTTACATTTAGGTGCCCATCCACCTTTTGGGAGTTTAGTTCCATGTACCGTCGTAACATGGTGGTAATACTGCATTGGAGTAGCCAAAAACGCCACGCAATGTGGATAGCCGCAGGGGACCGGTTTGGAAAAGTCCATCCATTTCACATGCTGCACCTCCAGGTGGTCTCGCAGGACATACGTGTTGCAATAGCTGAACCACCGTGCTCCGGGATACTTTGTCTCATCACCCAGGCACTCAGGGCACTCTAAACCAGTAGGACTCTGAGTTGGGAAGCTAGACAAAGTATCTTGGGCTGTGACCTCTGGTTTAACTCTCTGGGCCAGATGCCTGGGCACGGTGAGGTGGTTCAGAGCGAGACGAAGCTCGAGAGACAGGATGCCATCTTCCACAAGCTCCTCATCAGGAACGATGCTGACATCTCGGTTCTTAAACTCAAGGGCGGCCAGAGCTTTTCGCTCGGGCAAGAGAGAAGAGGTGTCAGGTTCAAATGTGGTGGCCCGCCCGTATAGTTATTCTCAATGATGGTGTTACCCACATTGTCAAAATATTGTTTGTATGCCTCTTTATCAATCTGATTCTGGAGCTTCTTGCGTTCAGCTCGAACCTGATTGCCAAGTTGTCGATATCTGTCACGTTTGGCCGGGTCTGTTACCTTGCTGATCTTGCCATACTCTGAAATCAGATCCTCCCGAAAGGCCACACGAGTATTCTCTAACTTCATCAGCTCTGGATCATCCTCGACACGCTGTAGTTGTTCGCGAGTCAGGCCTTGTGGCGCGGATGGATCACGAGTGAGGCTGGAGTTGGTAGAAAGCGCAATTAGGGCATCTCTGGTTGGGGTTCCCAAAAAAACAGACTGGGTGTCACAGTTCACCAACTCATTGAGGTATGCCATGAAAATGCTGCTTCTAGACTGGCCCATGACCTGAGTACGTAGCTCTGGAGTCAAGTCTACAGATTTGGTTTAGTCACTTGTTCCTTAAATTGAATGACCGATAAAGGTCTTACCAATAAATGCAGCGGCGGCTCCTTTCCTCCATAAGTACAGGGAGCCTGTATTTTTAGCGCCTGCAGCTCTACACTCTCGATGATGATCTTCTGCAAGTTGTGCGTATGTGAGGGGCTCCGCAGGATGCGTGGTCCAGTTTCCTTTTTTGTCTCGAGCCGCACGTCGAAATATTGGTATGGACTTTTTCTCCTCTTTGATATGGATGGGGACACTCTTCCGGTGAGCTGGTATCTCGGTGTAGCGCCAGATATCTCGGGGCTCTTGGATATATTCGCTGGCGAAGACTTCATCCTCCAGGCCATACTCTAGGATGTCTTGGATCACACAAAGTCCTAGATTGTCATTTCGTTCAATATAGGTGTACCTTGGACTAAATAATATGGGTTAGTATAGCCAGGCTTATTGATGAGTGAATATATTGCACCTACGCTCGGCCCCTGTTCCTCTTGCCCTTGTTGAGTCGGTGCTTTACATGCATGAGAAGGACCCTGCAGGTAGAGCGGTCAGGATCCATAACCATGAAGAGCTCAATGTCTCCCCAGCAAAGTGCATCCTTTTCCTTTCTACAGTAACCAGTGTTGCAAACAAGAGTGCCAGGACGTGCACTGGTAGCAGTCATCATCTTTCGCAGTATTGCATGCTGGCTTCTCTGTCGGTTCGTGACGTAGAAGATCTTCGAAATGGCAAGAGAGAAATGCAGGTGATAGAGTAGATCATCCGCATTGACACATGGTTGCAATTTGAATAAGATCAAATTCTTCCTTAAGCTCTCCGCAGATCAACTGCAATCGTGGTAAGTCCAGTACAAACAAGTAGAATGCTTTGAACACATACACTCTTGGTTTGACGCTTCAGATCATATGGAAACGAGCCATGATTCAGCTCAGAACAATAGTACATTCGCCAGTATCGAACTTTGACTTGAAAGCCTGGCAGAGATCGAACATTATGGTTTTCGAGATACCAGCGTAGAAAGCATTCGATAACATTCATGGTCAAATTCTCAAGCCAGTAACGCGGGTCGGCCGGTTCCAGACGCTGTACGAATCTGTGAGAAATGAGCAATTATCCATGAAGACTTAGTTCAGATCGGGTAGGAGTACTTGATAAAACTTCGTTTTGTGACTTCCAGAGTACGCTCGGTAGACTCTTCAAACTTTGGCTTCACTGGCTGTGATGGTTTATTGATCATATCCATCCAGTACCCAGGACTCCTTTCAACCGGGGCCTTGCGCGGGAGAACACCCATTGTCAAAGAAATGCTTAGGGAGGAAACAGAATAAAGTCTGAAAGATGCGAGTAGGAGAATCGTATTTACTATTCGTAAAAAGAGATATTGAGAACGCGCTGTACAGCACCGGGGCGTACAGCGGGTATTTATAGACATTGTTATAGGTGTTGGGGCCTCAGGAGTCGGGAAGCACAAGGCCACATAAAACGAGTTCAAAGGCCACGCTCTAGAGAGGTGAATTAAGGAACAACCCCAATCACTCCGTATGACATATGAGGAAATAATCCCCACCCTTGGACTGAAGAGGAAAAATCGCCGTGTCCTTGTGCTTGGGCCCTATTCACTCGCCACCCTTCCCACCAGCCTCATTACCCTCATCTTCATCTTCCTCTTCTTCAACAGTGGGAAACGTCAATAGGGCCGCGATGCCACCCAGGCCCTCCAATCTTCTCCCGCTTTCATGGTCAGAGCTAAGAACCCGTACTTCTCCTCCATCAACACCCCTCACCCGATCTACCAAAGAGACCCATCGATGCCTTTCAGCAACACTCTGAGCGCGAAATAGCCTGTTGGAAATGATAAGAATGCCACCTCCACGGCCTACAGCACCTTGCTCCACTGCCGACTCTACCTCTCTCGGTCCATAGGTGGCTTTATTAGTTCCCTTGCGTAGTTCGGAGAAGAACTTGTCCATGAGTGAAGTCTCCTTTGCGTATTTGGTGTTCGAGAGGAGAGCTTGCACTGATGGGGATTGAAGCACCTCAGCAAGGGAGTGCATGTGGCCGGATGAGGAGTGGACAACAACAATGTTCTGTAGAAGGCCCTTCAAGCCCGGGGCAGATGTGTTCGCTACAGACTGTATGTGTTTTTGAAATCCAGCCGCTGTGAAGCCGGGAGATGCTAAGAGTATTGGTTTCGAAGATGTGCTGTTGCTTAAGCTTGCAGACGAAAGTGGACTGGTCGTCGCATTGATGTCGAGTAAGCGGAGGAGCGTATCGAGTGTGGTTTGGAAGAATTTTGTCAAGGCCTTTTCCAACAGCGTATTAGTGTACAGTTATGGCACCCGGTTCCAATTATGAGCATATCTATTGTTGTTTACCTTGTCACGATCAAGTCCGCCTTGTCTCTTCCGTGGAATGGACAATTCGATTTTCTGTTTCAAGACTGTCTGAAACTGGCCTATAAAGCAGATATGTGCCAGTCCTTCCTGCATTACCACGGCCACGGCTTCTGCCCTCCTATTCCCTCCTTCATCCACCGCCTCCTTCAACATGTCGATCGCGATACTATCCCATCCTCCGGCTTCACTTGAAGATTCGACCCGCTTCTCCAGAGTGAAATTCCGTTGTAATTCTAAGTCGAGTGTATGATGCTGTCCAATTTTGGTGTATTGATTTTCCGCGACGACTCGACCGGAGACATGGAGCTGGGAGCTTTGGGGGTCGAAATCCAAGCTCTTCACACGTATTTGCAGCGTCATATGTACTCGAGAAGAACTTGTAGTCCCTGTTGCAGATGCAGTGGTGACGCGACGGATCGCGCTCGCCTTGAGAAGGTCATCAGGTCGGATGAGATTATAACAATGCCACTGGACAAGGGCAACGATTAGTTTGCGAGGGCGCAAATATGTTGAGCGAAGGACAGATTCTGGTAAATCTTTGTTCTTTGAAGGGAAAAATGTTTTCAATAAAAGTCGACTTGAAGCCATTAAAAGAGAAAGCATACCATATCCTCCGGCTCTTCGGGATAAAGAGTGACGGATCCAGAGCCGTCGCGCTCGATATTCTGTTTGATTAACCGCATTTCAGACGACAATTTTTGACCAGATAAAATTTTGCCCAGATTCGACAGCCATGCACAAACGGGAGTTTCGCAAAGCCTGCGTATTACAGGAGATCTGGGTCTTCAAATATTAGCCGGCTTTTGCGATTCAGTCTTCGAGTTGAAATTTCGAAAGAGGCGGCGAGGGAGGTTGGTGGGGTCATAGCCAAAATAAAGATGTTATGCTAAACCCCGCCATTGTAAGCTTCAACGATGTCAATGCTCAATGGCTTTATAAATTGGAGCTGAAGCGACTACATAGATGTCGGTCAAGGTCGGCAATGAGTCTGAATATGCAAAATGCGAACGATTATCTCAAGCGAGGGGCCCAAAAAGTGGATCCGGAGGGGAAACTTTAACTTTTCCACCATGTAGCACTTGTGGGCGCCATCTTTTGATAACCATCACTGTATATCCAATTGCGAAATCTGCCTGCTCTTGTTCTACGCGTAGAATACCCGATGATATGGCTCCCCTGAGGCTTCAATCGACTTACAAAATGAACTCGGGATATGAGATCCCAGTTCTAGGATTTGGAGTATGTATCTGTCATTCATCAATATCACCAGAATAGCCGCCAAGATAAACTGATCGTTCCCTTCATCGGTACTTTACTAAATTAGTGGCCGTGCTCCAATAGGTCTATCAAACGTTTGTCCCTTAATAGATCCATTTCTTAAACCTATGCATTATCTACTTACACATACATATCTGATAGGCCTCCCGAAAAAACCGAGAAGGCCGTGTTGAAGGCTCTCCAAGTTGGATATAAACATGTACGCATCATACATGGGTTTCTTCTCGGCTATTTCTGTGGAGTCTTGTACATGTCCACGTACAACATGTGACGGGGTCATCTTCATCGGGTAAATTTTCTAATCGTTCTTTAGATCGATTCTGCGAAGTCATATCGCAATGAGGCCCAGTGCGGAGCGGCTGTTCGTGCCTCTGGCCTCAAGCGCTCAGACGTTTTCTTCACGACAAAGGTACCATGGCAGGCTATGGGCTATCAGAAGACTAAGGACTCAATAGAGTCCAGTCTCAAGGCAGCCAATTTTGATTATATCGATCTGTAAGTGCGTGAGTCTATGTGGAAACGAAGGCGTGATGTACTGCAGTAGCAGATAAACTCATTTACTGAATAGTATCCTCCTTCACGCCCCATATGGCGGATCGGAAGCGCGCGAAGGATCGTGGCGTGCTCTTGTGGAAGCCCAAGTAGAGGGCAAAGTACGCTCCATTGGGATTTCTAACTATGGCGTCCACCATCTCGACGAACTGGAGGAATATAACAAAGACCTTGGCGGGAAAATCGACGTTGGTCAATATGAACTGCACCCTTGGCTCGCCCGTCCTGATATCGTTGAATGGTTACAAAAGCGCAATGTCGTTATTGAAGCTTATAGTCCCCTCGTGCAAGCAACAAAGATGGGTGATCCTCTGATTAAGAAATTGGCCCAGAAGCACAGTAAGTCTCCAGCGCAAATCCTCCTTCGATGGAGCTTGCAGAAGGTACGAATTCCCTGAATCCGCCATCCACCCGCTATTGATTGTTGGATTTTTGGGACTGCTGACATGTATTAATTTTTGTTAAGGGCTTTGTTCCTCTTCCCAAATCCGTGCATGATAATCGAATTGAAGAGAATTCTGAAATTTTTGACTTCGAACTCTCCCCTGAGGACATGGAGACTCTGAACACTGGCGAATATCACCATGTTTGCTGGGACCCCACCGTGAGCAGGGACTAAATCCAAAGATGATCCAACTTTATGGACAATATGGGTTGGGTAGAATCAGTTTAGATCTCATATATACATTACAAATTAAGTAATTTTCGTGGTGCAAGTATGTGTGTTTTCTTTGGAATTCTGGCAACCAAATGGATCCAGGACTGGAAGATATGGGGTGAGCATTGTGGCGGAAGACAAGTGCCAGATAGATACCCAGGCAACTGTTTATACAGAGCTGCACAGCTTCGCTTCTTTGTGACTCTGTTTTTTTTATCTCCTGCTTCATCCACCATTCACCACATGCACAAGGGAGAAGTCCGATATTCACACACAAACAAGCAACATCCCCTTTCAATGTTATATTCCCCTGCTTTAAATAGAATCGAGACTTCGAGCCTGTTTAATAGGCTAGAACCTTCCCTTCCTACTCCCGCCACTCTTTGTTGAATATTTGCTCGTTGGCGATAGCCCCTATTTGCAAGTTGATCTTTGGATTGCTCCGTTCGAGATTTGTTTCGGTCCTTCATTCTCTTCAGCGGAAAGATTTTGTTTAATTTTCCACATCATTTCTGCGGTTGCGATTGTCTTCGCTTTTCAAGATAGCTCTCCGCGAGGGACCGCAAGGAAAAGGCACAACACAACACCGTTTTGCTGTTACATCTGGAATATCCACTTTTGGAACAAACTGTGTCGGTTTGAAGAGGGCACAACTTTTTCAGATCCCTTACAAAGACATATTCCAGTTTAGAGTCTTCAAGATGCGCAGAAAACGACAGGCCAGTGGATCACCCTCGTTACCCCCATTTGAATATATGTCACGGAATCGTCGAGCTGTCTTTGGTGATCCGCCATCCGCATATTTGGCTGCAGTGATAGAAAGAAATGAGAGAGCACGCAGGGAACGAGAACGATCCAGGCTGGAGAACGAGCAGGACCAAGGTGAGGAGGAGTTGCCTAGGAAAAAGCCTGCCCTTCGTAATAACCAAGGATATTCCTATCGAACTCCAGCAACAGAGAACGACTACCTCGTATGGTCTTGCCGTGGGACCCCGGCTTCGAATACCTATGCCCTCTCTGGAAGTAGTCATTCACAATTTGCTGATTCGGAATCTAACGGGGAGTCCCGCGAACAAAGTGATAGTATTATCACAGACCAAATCAACCACGCGGGTGATGAGAGCGACGGATATGGAGACGAGGATACTGAAAAGAGCCCAGAAAACTCAGAGCAAGATGAATCCGAAGGATTTGAAGAGAATTATGGAGATGGAGATGAAACATTTCAAGGTCTGGAAGACAGTGATAATGTCGCTGATATGGCTGACGACGAAAATACCACCCTCCAGAGACAGGATCCACGCGCATCTCCGACAATCGTGACGGACAAGGACAAAGAAGACGTGGGCAACCGGCAAGATTGTAAGTGTAATTTCTAACATCTAATATCCTCCTAATGTTAAGAATGAAAGAACAGGTAAACTGGAGGGCGGAAGCAATATCTTTGTGAACAAAGACATTCGCGCTCCTTTTCCCCTCGACGTCGACGGTGACACCGCCAGCTTGCTACCGTCCGCTTCCAACAATGCCCTACATGCGCAACGCCGTTTTGCAATCCAGCGTAGTTTTGCAGTCTCAAACCGTTCAACTTCTCATATGTTTTCTCTTCCTGGTGCTATATTTGTTGACCCTGTTGATTTCGACGATGACGACATCCGATCCTTGGCGCACAACTTGGCTCGTACATGCACAACTCTTGGGTTTGAAGGTAACGAAGTTTTTCCAAACGAAAATACACCGCCAACTGAAGCAATTACTCGGAATCCAGGACATCGACCGGTGGGACATCGTTATAGCCTTGTTCCGCAAGGTCAAGGTGCTTTTCACGCTAATAACTCTCGATCCGCGTTACTCCCCAATGTATCCACTTCCACATCTGAGGCAACCTTTGATGAACCTCTCCGTGAAGAAAATGATGGCACCGTGCAGTTCCCCGACGAGTTCGCCTCTAACTTGGAATATCAGATCCTAGATTGGTAGCTCTTTCTCATTGTCTCTCGTTTTGCGGGTTGTCGGCTCAGCCTTCGCAAACTTGTCTGTACCTTCTGAGCAAGACTACCACATATTCCCGAATTTCTTTGTACTCTGTTTCTGGCCGTATATGTAACCTTTTATTTGGTTTCTTGTGAAATGCTGTTTCGTAAATTCATTTAGCTTTCACACAATTTCGCTCATGGTTATGCGTTTGGATTGTTCTCTGGGATAATATGTTTGGATGGAATAAAAAAAGGTCTTCAGGAAACAGAAGGAGATGGAGCCACCTCCAGCTGAACCATTTTTGTTCTGCTACGTTCTGGATGTTCAATGGAAGTAAACATTCGAAGGGATGGTAGAGAGGTCTCTCAGTTGTTCAAGAATCTTACCTTTTTTCCATTGCAGTCTCATTTCTCCAATTGAACAAACGACGAATTTGCTCTATTTTGTCTCTTAGGAACTCTGGTCCTCGGTTTCGGCTTCATTTGAGTGATATATTTTTTTTAGGACGAAACGGCATGATGTGCCTGTTTACGACGAACTGTTCTCATAAGGGAATGTCGTGAAAACATCGTTCGGCGGAGCTATTTTAATGTGGGTTATTGGTAACTATGCTCAGTTCATCCCCCCCTGTTTCTTCACTCGTAGTTAGTAGGGATAAGCCGCCTATGATATCATGTTTCCGTAATCCTTTTTTTTTTTTTTTTTTTTTTTTTTTTTTTTTTTTTTTTTGTGTGCACAAATGGTTCGAACATATATATGTGAAGAGAGGGTACTCCGCAAGCTTTGTGGATACTTTTTGGATTTCTTTTTCTTCTTTTCCTTTTTTGTGAACGATTTTAGAAGTGAATTTCATTTTGATATCCGGCGAGTTAAGGCGGAGGAAAAGGAAATGACAGTAAAAAGCAAGAGGGATAAATAAAATCAATAAAATCAATATGATATTTCCAGTACAAGGAGGTCAAGCAAGAGAGCTGAGTATTGTTGAGATATTCGGGGAAGGAGAGTAGAGGGACATGCGCAGAAGGGAAGAAAGAGGAAGGCAAAATAGACTTATTAGGCATGCGTGTAGTTTCGATTCAAAGACAAAAGGGGAAAATTACAACAAAACAGAAAAAAACCCGCTATGCCCTCCGTCAATCTTATGATTTTTGGTCTCTTTATATTGCCATGCATTCCGGCTCCAACGTAAAGTCCCCCACACGCCCCAATTCATTATGAACGCCTGAAGAGAAATCGCTGGGTTCATTCCGTTGGTCCAGAATTTATCATCGTCTTTCCTCTCCTTTCCTTGCATTTCCCTGGTGAATGATATCTCTTTCCTGATTTTCTCCGAAATACAACGCTTCTGAGTCGGGGATGTGACAGAAACCAGATCCAAGGATCCGCCGCCGGCCCTCTCGGGATATCTCTATTCTCCCCACCCTCTCACACACAAATATACAACACATTTCAAAATGACACTATTCCTCATCCTCCTCCTCATCGACCGTCGTCTTGGCAATGCGGTCCAAATCCCGCTGGCCACTCTGGGTAATTCTCCGTCCACCTTTCTCCTCATCGAGTTCGAGCACGCCAATCTTCTCCAGCGATTGGATTACTTTCCGGTCCACGGAACCGCTAGCATCGACATGATGGGAGGGACGGGAGCCACGGTTCTTCTGACCCCCGTGGACTTTCCGTAGACGGCCAACACCGACAGTCTTGCGGAGGTAGATGTGCCGGGCAACGGAAGCAGCGCGAACGTAGTACCTATTTTGAGTGGTGGGATTTTCAGCCCAAATGCGAAAACACACTTGCCGATGCCGACGACAATCCGACATACGGGTCGATCGAATAAAAGTGAAGGAAAATTGACATACCAGTCGATAGATTGAGGAGGAAGCTCCTTGCCTTTTGATGTCTTAACAGTATCGACCCATCCTGTATCACAATAGTCGACAGTTAGATATAGAGAACTTTGAACTTGTATATTCGCGCGAGGATTGCTTTTCGCTTTCCATAGAACAAGGACGTTGCGAAAAGTTGGGATCAACGAAATAGGAACGGACCTGGAATTGGCAATTTGCCTTGTCTCTTCAGGAAAGCGGAGTATGCCGCGATGAACTTTTGCGCCTGTAGATCAAAGGAAAAATTGTATATCAGCCAACCGATGCTATAAGGATGGATGAAAAATCCCGGCACCACAAGTATGCAAATAGTGCACTTCTCCATTTCCTGAGTGCTTGCTGCCTAATCGCCATCCTAAAATATTTTCGGATCTCTTCTCGATCAACCGCTTTTCAGCAATATATCCAGCATGTCATCGTCTCAACCTAAACCCTCACCATCTGATATACCGAATTCCATCCCTCGATCCGAAGCTTTCATTTTCCTTTTTCCCATCCACCTAATTCCATCCCTCAATGGCTTCCCAGTATAGGCGCACATCCTTTATCCCGACCCTGCAAAAACAAAAACGACCAAACACAAAATCGAGAAAAAGCACAACTTACATCCACATCACGAACGGTAACACCTCCCATGATTGCGATTGTCCTTTTAATGCCTTGGGGGGCAAATATGATAGATCAAGCGGCGGGAGGAAAACGCGAGAGGTGTTATGGGAGTAGAAAGTCCGCTGGTCGGTTTGTCGTCTCCGTCGTGGTCAGCCTTCGCTTTGAATTTCGCTTGTCGCATCTCGAACTGTGTGGTTGTGGAGGGTTCAAAGTCGCTTATCCTATTTGGGACTAGTTGTACCCTAAACCTTCCGATATGCTGTCTTCATCAGCCACTAAACCTAATTCGCTCACTTTTGGCGATCTACAATTACTATGTAGACGGCGGGCCTCATACAGTAGTTTTAAAAAAAATCCATCAATATCATTATTCGTTAATGGTAATATATGATCTAATACAGGGAATATTATTGATCTGTCATGGCATTTATGATGACCTTGGACAGCAACAATCAAAAGGTTCCTTCGAAAACCTCATCCTTCTCCGATCATGTCCGGAAAACGAGAATGCCGTAGCCACCTAACCGCATTCCGTAAACAAACGAACATAATAAAACTTAATAAAAATCAAAAATGATACCTGGAGCTCAATGTCGCATCGCCCCTGCTTGAACGCCGATGATGCTAATACAAGAAACCAATCGATCAAAATCTATTATAAGGTCGAAGCTCTCTGAAGGCCAACACAATACCGTACAAAAAGGGTATCGATAAAATGCTCGTGTTTGATTCCCGGAGGTCGGCATCTTTCGAATTCGTCTATTGCGCCCTGAACGGAGAATCCCTTTTTCTCGATAAGATATGAAACGACAAAGAAACCGGTCCTGTTAAATCCGTAGTGACAGTGAACTCCAAGTACTGGCCGCAGAGCCCCATCCGGAAGGGCATTGGATACAGCCGATATTTCTTCCTCCAGGCGAACGACCAGAGACACAAAGTCACGGACCTCATCAATAGTCGGAGGTATCTTGGACACCGTTGGAAGTTTGTGATACTGGATCCCACCTTTCTCAAGCTGGGTGGGATCGTAAACCGGGCTTTCGTGACTAATATCAATGACTGCATAAATTCTTCCTTTCCACTTTTGCGCAAAGGGTATTGGTGTGTGTATCTCATCAACCTCACGCAGGGTCTTCATCGCGACAAAAGTATCCCCCATAACATCTGAAACGGAATCGATTGCTTTCCATTTCTCCAGGTTCTTGACGTCCCATTTCTTTGAAGTGGTTAGATGTTGAAGCTGCCATCCCAAACTCAGACGAGGGTCAATATGTTTAGGGAAAAAGTCTTGGATCAACCCCGAGAGTGTACGACAAGTATGCCGGTCGTAGAGTAGAGCATGGGAGGCAGGTGCTGGAAATATATATGCCTTTACACCTTTTTTCCCGCCACTCGTAGTATTCTCCGGCTTCGCTAAACCAGACGGACTAACGGTGTTGGTAAGATTCCTTCCAACTCTTCCTTTCAGCGAAGGCCGTACATCAGGGGGGGTATTTTCGTCTCCAATACCTCCTCTTGCTAGCTGGCTTTCAGGAAAAATTGGCAGGGTACCATGACCACTGAAATACTCGAGAATTTTGGTAACCTCCTCAGGATTCGTTATCTGGTCAGATTCACCCGCTATAAGCAAAAGCGGAACGTGCACTCCTGCCCATACTTTCTTTCCAGGGAGACCCCCTACCGATTTCCCTAAGCTGTTGTACGACGGAAGGGCGCCCCATGCCATCCTCCTCCATACTGGTGTCTTACTCTGCTGGTTGAACCGAAGCTGCAGATTTTTAGTTTCCATGTCAGCACCTTCCCCAACGAACCTCATAACGCTGGGGCTATTAGGTCCGCCCCGTCTGTCCCATCGTCTAAAAAGGTCGAAAATCGGGTTTGGAATATAGAGAAGCCTGCGGAAGCTTTCAGTCGTTTTCTCCGGAGGATGGCCAGCTGGTGGGCAAACTGCAATCAATCCAATAATGTGCTCCTGCAGGGACAACATGAGAGGAGATTCCGATGACGCAATCAACGCTGAAAGCGAACATCCCAAACTATGCGCGATGAGGACAATCTTTTGGCCTCTTTCTTTGTCGCGGTACTGGTTAATTGCCACAGCGAGCAAAGTTGCAAGTGCTTCGACTGAGTATGCCGCCCAGGACTTTGGCGAAAACGAAGACAGCCCGCAACCTGGAAGATCGATGCCAAAACAGGGAGCAACATTGACTAAGCTTGTTAGGAGAGGATGGAATTGGGTAAGGGAGCCCCCAAGCCCATGAATGAATACCAAGAGTGGTAAGGGTGATGGTTCAGTGGGGAGCTCTTCGATATGGGGGGTGAGGGTAGAGGAAAGTCCTGATGGGAAGGGTACGTTGCGATTGGGGTGGTGTAGGAAGATATTCGCGGAGTGCTCTTATAAGCCAGCCCTGAGATCAGGTAATCGTGACCACACTTAATTAAGGGAGACCACGGGTTAGTGATATAACCGAACCGGAGAGGAGATTTTATTCTGAATTGCTGAAGCAGCTTACCATTGCGTTTAAGGTGGGCGCTCCGAGAACTAACCGAGCGACCATACACATCGAGCGCCTTATCCTTTTCCTTCACAGAAACGTCCATATCATCATTCGAACCGCCATCGGAATTGGATGTCGAGGGTTGTTTACCCAGTAACACGTGAGATTCTTTCTTTCGATCCCTAGGAGCACGTAGAGCGCGAAGCAATAGAAAACAACCAGTCATGGCCACAATAACAGGGATACCGACTGATTTACAAAATACGCTCGTCACTTCACTTGGCGCAAAATCACCACCAGAAGTCTTGCTTGGCGCAGCATTGATACAGCTCAGAAGATGCAAACGGGAGCAGCCACGACTGATGTAATCCGAAGAGAAATGGATGATAGCTGAGATGGGTGAGGAGAAACGGCTAACAACAGAAGTGGGAAGGGTGGAAGATGGTAAAGGAGGTTGTGTGGGTGTCGTGGAAGCACTCATCGGCATTTTGTAGGTAAACGGGTTCTCCAGCTCTATATATGAAACTAAAAAGGGCAACCAGAAAGGCCCACGTGCTCCTAACTGGGATTCCCTAGGGTCTCGGGAAAGGGTTGCGGAATGAGAATCGACCGGGATACTTCCCAGTCCAATGCAGCTGGAGACCTGGCTGTTGGGCCGCTATTATTACTCCTGATTGTAATGTTCACTCTTTTTTCACCAACCCAACGGAGCGTACCATGCGGTCAAGTTGAGGCCGTTAACCAATGACGAGTCACAGAAGGCAGTGCTCAACACCAGCCTGATCGTTTTGCTGGGGTGAATTTTCAAATCGGGAGAACATATGTCTGACAACTGGCAAGTGATAGGGCCACATGCGCAATGTTGACAAGAAGATGTAGACAGGCTATGTTTTGACATCCGGTCATCCAAACTGAAGGTAGCCCGTCGCCTACGATAAGGAAGCGACACCCAGGTTTCCGGGGTTCGAAGCTTCCACCATCGGTATACGTGGAGCTGTAGCCCCATAAACCACCAAGTTTAAGCCATAGTACGGACGGTAGCTGCGTCTAGAACAGTGAAGGCAGAATTTTGCAGGTTAAAATACTGGGTTGAACCGTTGCTCTGGTAAAACGCGTTTGGGTGGAGGTACGTCGGGTCAGGAGAGTGCTGAATCTGTTTCTTGAACAATGGTTCAGTTCACAGTACTTTTAACGCGTAGCAATGCATTGGTATAGATCTATCTGTTGGAGGCTACTACACGAGCCCTATCCCACGTGACCCACACAATATATTACTCGCCACTAGATAGATCATAACAATAAACCAAGGATAAACCCTCTCACACTATCTAGCGGCACGTGCGTATTGGAGACACGGTAAGCCTTACAGGCAGGGGAGGGTTGAGACTAGACTTGAATAAATAATTGCGGCGTCATCCAGTCCGGCACCAAATTATAGAAGTTGACCGATCCAAGATTGGAAGAAGCGGACACTGGATCACGTGGAAACATGATTGGATAAGCCCTAACTACTTCGCAAACAGGAGACCTAGAGCAACAGAGCATGGAGGGTATGATTGGGAAATATTTCAGATACTTTGTTAAACTTGGCAATGGCAGAGGTATATGCATAGCCACGTGGTTATCCTGAATAGCCCTCTTGCAATAACGGCCAGCCTGCTCCCAACCCTTCACTGTGATCGTTGCAACCAATGATAACCCTCTATCAAAACATATCCGTCATTGCGCCATGCGAAGCATCGCCAACAAGCCTCATGTACTTGGCCAATGTCCCGCGCGTAACATGTGGCTTCGGCGCTTCCCAGTTCTTCATTCGCTCAGCAATGTCCTCATCCGAAACTGCCATGCTGAGCTCATTCGTCTCTGCATCGATCGTAATCAAATCCCCATCTTGCACCACAGCGATAGGCCCACCAACAGCAGCCTCAGGGACGATATGGCCTACGATAAACCCATGGCTGGCACCAGAGTATCTACCATCTGTGATTAGAGCGACATTTGTGAGCTTGGCTCCCATCAACGCAGCACTTGCTCTGAGCTGTTCCGGCATCCCGGGCCCTCCCTTCGGCCCTTCATATCTGACAATCAAGACAAGGTTCTCTCCCCGTGGAATTAGGCCTTGGTTAAGTGCTGTATCGAGTTCGTGTTCCTTGTTAAAAACTCGGGCTTTCCCTCTGAATTTGGTGCCTTCTTTCCCGGTAATTTTAGCGACTGCACCACCAGGGGCGAGGTTGCCTTTGAGAATTTGTATATGACCGGTAGACTTTATAGGGTTAGCTAGCGGATGGATTATGCCCTGGTCCTGTGGGAGAGATGGGAAAGACTGGATGTTCTCCGCCAGTGTTTTGCCGGTTACCGTGAGAATATCGCCATCCATGAGACCTGCTGCTACCAGCAGCTTCTGCACCGATGGTATTCCGCCAACTTCATACAGGTCCGCCATATAGTACTTCCCACTGGGCGCCAGGTCGGCAATAAAGGGGATTTTATTGCTCACTCGTTGAAAATCATCGAGTGTTAGTTCAACCCCGGCAGTACGAGCCATAGCAATCAGATGAATAACACTGTTGGTGCTTCCACCCAACGCCATGGTGATGACCAAGGCATTCTCGAAAGACCTTTTGGTGAGTAAGTCACATGGCTTAATGTTCTTCTCCATGCATATCCTGATGGCGTCTACGGCTTTTGCGCACTCACGCATCTTCGATGGTACTGTGGCCGGGGTGGAAGAGGAGCCTGGTAAAGTTAAACCCATTGACTCGATAGCAGTTGCCAAGGTGTTGGCTGTGTACATCCCAGCGCACGCACCGGCGCTAGGACAGGAATTTCGCTCGATGTCCTCCATGATCTCGTCTTTATTTTTCGATCGATCACCACCATCGTCAGGCTGGGTTAAGGTGTTATAAGCGTATGCGCCTGCGGCTTCGTAGCAAGTCGAAATGTTGATTCGTTTTCGGAGGAACTTGGAGTATCCGACTTGAATAGTCCCACCGTATATCATCAAGGAGGGTCTATTGTGTCTCGCCATACCCATTATGCAGCCAGGCATGTTTTTGTCACAACCGGGAATCGCAATACAGGCATCGTGATATTGAGCGCTTGTGACGGTTTCGATACTATCTGCGATGATCTCACGGGACTGGAGAGAGTATCGCATGCCTAAAAACCATGGGCTTTAGCTTCACTTTGTGAACATAAGATGAAAGTGAAGAGCGGGTGATAATAGAAAAAATATAAGTTGACAAAATGAAAAGGTAACCCACCCTCACTGCCCATAGATATGGCATCTGAGACATCAATAGTGTTATATTGCCAGCCCAACATCCCCTGATCCCGTAATTTTCTTCTTTACCCGTCTTTGCCGAGATCCAACAAATGCAATATTACAAGGATTTCCTTTCCCCACCATACCGTTGCAATGTCGACCTTGCGGGGCTATTCTTCTTACTCTCACGATTAGGCACCCCGGCGCCATATAGCATTTGCCTTCTCATTGTGAAGGAAGAAAAGGTAGGCGACTTTAATTATGTTATCTTTTTAAATGAAAAATTTAA
>NW_001813979.1:1931362-1934031 GCF_000149585.1 Histoplasma mississippiense
CACAAATGGAGATGGAGTAAGCAGTAAGCAGTCTCCTGTTATACAGCAGCAACAATGACATTGATTGATATCGATGTCATGTAAATATTCCTACCCTTAAGCTTTTCCCATTCAAAAAGCAGTGTGAGAGGGATTGTCCAGGCACCACTGTTCAAGAGGAAAAGACCCATCACTATATTCAACACTGTGTTTACAATATATACAATGTTCAATGGAGGCTCTGGCGTGGGAATTCATCCGGTCTTAACCTAATTAAGCCCTAGTGGCTCTGGATGAAGTATTATTATCAATAGGAAAAGGGGCCCCAAATAACAGAGCAGAAACTATTGGAGCATGGAAGCATTGTTGGCAGCAGTTATCTCATGGATGTAAAATTCTATTAATAATTATGCGGTGTAGCCGGCGAACACTTGAACCATGTTCAAACGTCTGTTAACCTTAACTACTGGTATCTATATATAATAAAACCTCAATGCACCACACCTCTGGCATGGCATATCTCGCACTTGACATCCCGAAAACTCGGCAGCGACCCATCATCGCCCACAAACAAGAACGCATGAATACACACCTTGTCACTGGATCGAATGTAGTCTGCCCATCCCATCACCAGGGACGCTTTTCTGCTTCGAAGCTGGTGACAGCCCTTGTGAATTCTGCTATATTAGAGAGTAATAGACTGGATATCGCCCTGAGCAATTGAAGAATTTAGTTGAAATTCGGGACGTCATCAACAACAAATGAACTGTACATATATTCATGCAGTCGTGTCGAAGCTGGATAAAGTCCGAATATTGACCCAAATACTGAATATCGATAGATAAAATTGAATTGATTATTCTCCCTCTAATAATTACATGATAACTAGGCAGTATTTATAGACCAGAGAATGCTCAATCATATAAGAAGGGTAATACTCAGTTTCGTATATTGAAACGTCCCATGTATGAGATATCACCTCTGACAAGTCGACTAGGTAGCTCGGCCTTGCAAAATCATCATGCCCAAAAAAGGTTCCATTATTGGCGTCCACTAACGTCCATTAATATGGTTCGTCTTCCTTGGAACTCCTGTTACCGACGTCCGGCTCGGTCCAAGGAGGATCCCCCACGAGGGCTATATTAATTGTCTGTACGCCATCTCCTTTGTTGTTGATGTCTTTTTGGCCATGTCATTTGCCTACTGAGCAGTGGAAATGGGCGCCCTCCTTGATCAGAAAGTTGACTGCCCACCTTCTCCAGCATGCGCCAAATGCACTGAAACTGCAACTGTAGAAACAGCTCGCTATGTGGCGGAGAGTGGCAAAGCTGCCACAGATCAGTAAATACATATCCAGCCAAAATTTCACGGAAATTGTTTTGCTTCTTTAGTTACAAACTGACTAGTTATATGTATAGTTACGGACGCCCGCTGGTGCAATTTGACCTAGCTGCCGAAGCCAGACTTCGTTGGAAAATCGATTTGTTTGTCGTCCCTACTGTGGCTCTTCTCTACCTTTTTTGCTTCATTGACCGCGCAAATATAGGTAGGCGCTGCACTGCGCTTTTTTTGGTGTCTGCTTTATTAACCTGGATTTTTTATTTCCACCATCTCATACTCAATGACTTGTAGGCAACGCGAAGCTCGCAGGCCTGGAGAGAGATCTTAACCTGAAACACTATGACTATAATACGGTTCTCTCGATCTTTTATATCTCTTACATCATTTTTGAGATCCCGTCCAACATGGCCTGCAAATGGATAGGCCCCGGATGGTACTTACCAGCTATCTCGCTAGCTTTCGGAATTACTTCCATAGCTACCGCTTTTGTGCATAATATTCACGAAATCTGTGGTGTTCGTTTTGTCCTTGGAGTTTTCGAGGCAGGTATGCTACCGGGAATTGCATACTACATGTCTAGGTGGTACAGGAAAAGCGAATTGACCTTCCGCCTGTCTCTTTACATCGTAATGGCTCCACTCGCCGGCGCCTTTGGTGGACTTCTTGCCTCTGCGATTTTGAAATTGTCAAACGTCGGTAGTCTTCATGAATGGAGGATGATATTTGCGATTGAGGGGATCATCACCTGCGGCCTCGCTATCATTGGCTTCTTTACTTTGACTGACTGTCCAGCTACCGCTCTTTGGCTGACCCAGGAAGAGAAGGACCTTGCCATTGCTCGTATTAAATCAGAGCGAGTCGGAGTCACTGAGGTCCTGGACAAGCTGGACACCCGCAAGACCCTCCGTGGAATTTTCGGCCCTGTCACCCTGGTTACCGCATTCATATTCCTGCTGAACAACATCACTGTCCAGGGGCTTGCATTCTTTGCCCCGACAATCGTCAA
The DNA here is from genome assembly GCF_000149585.1 of Histoplasma mississippiense. Taxonomy (NCBI): domain Eukaryota; kingdom Fungi; phylum Ascomycota; class Eurotiomycetes; order Onygenales; family Ajellomycetaceae; genus Histoplasma; species Histoplasma mississippiense. Next base: position 1,933,689 of record NW_001813979.1, read on the forward strand.
AACAATTTATCCTGACCGCAGTGTCATTTCTCAGCAACTCCATACCGTTCCTCCTTACCTCGTTGGGAGCTTCTTTACTGTACTTTTCCCTTTCCTCAGCTGGAAATTCAATCGCTGCTTGCTATTCTTTATCCTTGGCGCTCCGTTTGTGATGGTCGGGTACATAATGTTTCTTGCCAGTGACGACCCTGAAGTCAGATATGGTGCGACCTTCATCATTGCCAGTGGTGCCTTTTCACTTGGGGCTCTTTCCAGCGCCAACGGTGCCGCAAACGTCGTTTCAGACACGGCTAGGTCCTCTACAAGTCGGTACAAACGTGATGTTTGGTAATATCGGCGGCTT
>NW_001813979.1:1934131-1944175 GCF_000149585.1 Histoplasma mississippiense
GGATGAATATGGACAAAAAAAAGCGGGATAGAATAAATGGGGAAAAAAAACTAGCACATCTCAGCCAAAAACAGATACAGGACCTTGACTGGCGCCATTCTTGTTTCCGGTGGAAGCCGTAATTCATAGCCCATGAGAGAGTTACCAATTAGTAGCTAATAGTTAGCGGCAGTGAGTTTATCTTCGGTGCCAGATAGCTATCGTTCGATCTTTTGGGATGTTTACACAATTGTGTTGATCATAGTTATCACTACTATTTATAAGGAGCACGTTCATCTCCTCTTTCTCTGTTTTTGGAATTCTCAGAAAGGTTCAACACAAAAACCAATACTTGTCCATTACTGATATTCTCATTCTCATTAAACTATCACTGCACTTTGCTCTCACCAAAATGCTGAAACAGCTCCCTTCATACCTGCAAGCACAATCAAAGCCCAGCATACCCATCATCAAAATTAAACCCCTACTGACACGGCTGCCCATTCGTATTCCCGCAATAATTGGTGTCTTCACACTTACTCCCACATCCATAATCGGTATAAGTCGTCGGAGTGTTCTGTTCCCACGAGCGCATACACTCCGTCACATCGCCGTTACCCCAGTTGCATCTCTTCCGCTCATATCCCTTGGTGAGAACCATCTGCTGCTGCGTCCACACCGTATGGCACGCCTTGTCATTCCAGATACATGTCGTCGTCGAGGATGCAGAGTAGCATTCGGAGTCCTCAATTGATGAGCTAAACTCCACGCCAAAACTTAACCCGGGAACGATTCCCTTGGACACGGCAGCGTCGATTTTCAGACCCATTGAGGCGCTGACGGTTTGGCTGCGTGTTTGGCATACTTGGGTCCCGTTAAGTTGTGCGGCGGAGCACAACTGTGTGCCCGTGCAGTAGATGTTGCCGGATGACTTGATCCATGGTTTTTTCCTGTGAGGTGTTTTTAATAGTTTGTCAGCCCTTTTGATCGTTTTCTGCTTCTTACGTTATCGGTGGATGGACAATACATACCACACACTCGCTTCTACAGCGAAGTAATCGTGCCAGCACTTGCGCACTTTGGGGAACTTATATGGATGCGAAATCTTGTCGGATTCGATATACACGCCTTGCCCGTCCTGGTAGGGCCCCGTGTAATCGCTGTCGCTATCACATTCTTTCACGCCTCGTTTTGCCAGCACTAGGTTAGACGGCGATGTCGGCATGGCAACAACATTGTCCACGAGACCCAAAGCTCCCAACGCTGCATAAACAATGAACGAAGTGCGCATTTTGCTGTTGGTTTCGTGGAGTTATATAAAATGAGGGTGGGCCACCTTCGTCGTGAAAGAAAGAGTGAAGTATAATTGGGGACGGCTGCTTGAACTTTCGTTCGATTCTTTCCTTCATGCTCAACTCTCCTGGTTCATGAAGGCTGAGGAAATAAATAAAACTGTTTCATTGCCCAAGGGAATAAGGGCTTTTATACAAAATCGAACCTCTCTCTCTGCCTCGCAGCCTTTCTCGACAATACGACATTCCTCTTTGGCATTCTCTATGCATCTTCTAAGGCCCCCAGTCAGCAATTTTCCTCACCAAATGCCAGGAACTGTAGAATGTAGCATGTTGGATATAGTTCCAAAATTAGACCTAATTCCCTTTTTGGTACATTGCATCTTCAACTTCCAATCTCCCTTTCCCCTTCACCCAAAATAAAAAAAATTGGTTCAAGTCGCCGATCGATCGGCTGCGCGGTACTTCGATGAGCCTGCAAATAACTATCAGCCGTATCAGGGGATTGTTGATCAGCAATCCGACGGCATATCTGGAGGGTGTTTCTTGTCCAATCCGGTTCCAGAATCCGTCCTCTTTCTCGCAAGTACGGAGTAGTCCCCCAGATTTTAGCCCCCATGCTCGAGTAGTTTCCGTGGTAGCTAGAGGATTTACTAGAAAAGGAATAGCATGGAAGTCATGCTGCATTTCTGCAGAATTTTCCTGCGCCGTTTCCAGAACACTAGGGTGGGACAAATATTTCAGCGTTGTTTTCTCTTCAGCCTTGTGCCGTTCCCCCATAGCCTTGCATGATTCGAGCTAATAATAGAAATATATGGATGGGAAATGCAGGAGTTCTGCTAGTTGACGGCGTTTGGTTTTGTGGGGGAAGAGAATTGCTATTGGACGATGATGCACTACAGAGAGTGGGTCATCGTGCATAGAAGTCGTGGATACCATGTGCAGGAGAGCTAAGGGGTAATTCTTCGGATCTTTGCGAGGTTATTCAATCAAACTCCATCCAGAAAACTTGATATTTGGCAGCAAAGGTGACAGTGGGCGTTGGGGACCGATTTTGATAGATTTAAGCATATTTGTCAGGGTTGACATGCAATGAAGTTGCCTAGGAACTTGACATCTGCTGAATCAGGCCCAAGCAACTTGAAAAAATTCAAGAGATACAAAGGAAAACAGGCGAACAATATCACACACCAAACAGCGGAGCCTGCGTATTGGGGTATTGGCGCGGCGATAGTAGTGGAGCTGGTGATGGAGGTTGTTGGTCTGGCCACTGGGGTGGAAGGGAATTTGTGTGTGGGCTGGAGCGAACGAAGTATGCGGGGTGCTGTGCTGAGGGAAGTAGAAAGCGTTCCATAGGGGGCCGAGATGACAATGAAAAAGCTCAGCCTGTTGCGCTACCTTCTTACGCTGCTGCTCACCCTGCTTTTGTGCACACACACTGACAATAATTTACAGTATTTATCGAGGTGAGTGGTCCCATTCCTAGAGGTGAAGAACCAGATGCCGCTCGCTACCCTCCGGTGTAGTTAAAATGACATCAATTTGCCATGGCTCCATGGGATTCCCAGAAATTGAACGATCCCTGGGGATGTGCAGAAATAGTTTGCTCGGATTCCACCATCACTAACAGCACGACAGAGATGTTGGCGATGTCCTTTTTGGAGCCTAGGAGCGCATAATACCCCAGTCCCACGCAGCGAAGCCAAACAGCTCACCGAGAAGAACGTTTTGCTCACGCGAAATATCAGTGGTCAAGATGAGCCGCTCCATAACGAAGCTAAACGCTCTTTCGCACACCAATACTGTCGGCGTTATTGGAAGCTCAGGCTTGAGCTGCAGGTTGGTTGGCAACTTCAGCGGCCAATACTGAAAAGATACCACGAGGCGTGAACCGGGATTGGGCACTACGCGGAGAAGGGTGGGAAGGGTTGACAGCGGAACCGGGGATGTAGACTGATGTGTGAAAGGACTGTATATCGATGTCCTGACTCGATATTCTGGAAATGGAATTAAGAGCCGCACGCGAGAAGTATTAAACCCTCTCCTTCTTTCCTCTCCCTCCTCCGAGATCTCCCAATAATCCGTTCCTCTTCCTCTTCTAATCAATGGTATCGTTCTTCCATCTGATAAATTGCCAACGGCGAATGGCGAACATATTCCCTCCGTAGAACCATTGTAATTAGTGGATCTTGAAGTAGTCTTAGTCGATCAGGCCTGTGTATAGCTAGATGCCAAATGCTCAAACGATATGCTAACGTCGGTAAGGTTCACGGTCTGGGTTGAAAGTACAAGGGCTGGATGGGACTCGTGTTCCTCATGGAATATAAAAAGTTCCATTATGCCCAAAAATTTATGGTACCTCACCACACACTTAATCCCTGTCGAATGCAAAAGCATGAAATTCGTACATTATTGTTACATATGAGTGCACTAGCAAAGCTAACAGAGCCAATACCAAGTGTTATCTTCGCAGAAGAAATAAAGGACCACGAGTAAGTGGCCATTAACGGATTGCGGGAAAACAAAGTGGGGGTATCACGCTATGTGTCTACACTAGGAATCATTTCGAAGGCGCTGAGTGTAGGTAGGGGAAGGAATGGGTATAATGTCCAAAACGAAGTGTGTAGAAATAGGCCCGTGATCTGTTCCATGTCTGGTCTTATAGAAAGACAAATTAACCGCCTATTTTATCCAAAACTGATTGTTATCATGTTTGTGGTCCTCGGTTTCAGATTCCCATACTCGTGTCGTCAGTTAAATCTTTCTCGACTGCCGACCACTGATTTGATTCCTGCATGCTATCGTCGCCTTCGGTGAACACTGCTGGTGTACTTCCAATGTGGGCTGTGACTTCGGATTCATCGTCTGGAATGTCTGCAAATCCCACATTTTTCCCAGTTGTTGAATGTGGCGGCACTGCCTCCTCGAGAACATCACCGCTCCAGGGTTTGCACTGCTTAACAAGGTCTCCGCATCGAAGACAAATCCAACCTTCTCCCTCCTCCGCTTCAAGTTTCTCGGCGATGCAGACAAAGCAATATACGCATCCGCATGGCATAGTCTCATAGGGATTTACAACATCAGTCTGTGCAGAGCCTATTATCCCTCCTAAGGCTCCAGATGCACCTAGCACCTCATTTTCGGAGGTGGCTGTTGGATTCTTCTCCTGATAACAAATCGGGCAGGTCCTTTCGGGCAGAAAAGCCAAGTCTCCTTTGCTTTTAGCCTGCACCGCCCCTTCATCAGCTGCTTTTAGCGACGACATTGTTCTCCTCCAAGCCCGGGAGACCCAGCGTCGCCATCGTCCGATACCGACAAGAGGAAGTAAGAATAACAAAAATTCTGTAAACGCGTGCCACACGAGTTGTCTATTCAAATACTCAAATGATACTTCGCGGCTGACTTGGGTAGATGGAGGTGCGAGGCGCATACGCAGGACGCGATCAATTAGCGTTCTATATCGTCCGTTGGTGAGAAAAACAAGAAATGAAATGAAGCCAGCGATGGAGTGTGTGGTTGAAATGACCTTTGTAACTCGAGACAACAGTCGTACTTGTGAGGGTGGCTATTTTGCATATCAGAAACTGGTCTAATGAGCTGCAATGAGCTGGAATGTTTTTAAACAAACCTCATCATATCCGCCTTCCTGGTCAATCAACCAGCTCTCCCATTTATCCCACGCATAACGACCCCCGACTGTGAAGATGCCGTACAATGATTTTTGCCATTTTGTCGGATCGGAGAGGGTAGGACTCCTTTTTCGACTATCGGTATATTTGAGGTTTTGTAGAGCGGCGCCGTACGACGCATTGTGATCCCACACGGAGAGTTTGAAGAGGATTGCCCGCAATGCAAATTGTATCTCGTGCGTCCAATCCTCCTTTATGTGGGTCTATGGAGGGAGAATAAAAGGATAAGTCGCCAGCACGCACACAATACAAAGGGGCTCTTATAGAATAAAAGCAAAGGGGTTTCATGTCTTACTCCAAAATACTTCAATCCTTCCCCAACTTGCCCTTTCAAGAGCGCGAGGAGCTCCTCATCCAACAACTCCGCGTCTACCTGTCCCACCCTAAACGCGGGTCCCGTGCCTTCTCTCCCCTTTATTGTATCCCATAGCAGAATTCCAGCATCGGAGGCTCTTGAGAGCGGGTAAGGAAGTTTTCTAACAGCTGCAGGAAGACGAGCGACAGGCTCGGATATTTGATTGCGCGCCTCGGCTTCACGGAGACGGCGACGTTCTAAAATGCGCTCTTGGGCTGCCGCAAAATCTGTCGGAGTCATCGCGGGATCATTCTTGATATTTCTGTAGGGTATTCGATACTCCGTCAAGTGGTTCAAGTGTTTTTGAGGTGACCGAGGCTACGGATTACGCCTCGGCTAAACTGACTCTTTGCCAAGACAAAAGAAGGACCTAATGAAATCTTGTTCTACATATATTATCAACTTTAAATCCTGCTGCCCGGACGGGCCCCAGCAGCCAAAAAAATGGCAATTCTGCGCTGATTTTGGTCGTTGCGAGCCCCGTGGTGCTCAGGTGGATCAGGCACCCTTTTCCATAGCCTCTTGCCGCCTCACGGAGAGCTCATTGACAAAGCTCAAGCCTTTCTTATATGACACGTTCGACCATCTCTTTTTGGATCTCCTTCAGAGCAAAGGAATAACATGAAACTTACGCGGTATAAATTACAGGATCTCAGCCCAGTATCAACACTTTTCGCATTCATAAATGATTGAATTGTTTCCCAAGCGCCTTGCTCAGTATCCCAAGATACAACCTTTTGTGATTCTGATCACTGGGCAACTTATTCCTCTGAAAAGCTCAACAGGGCAACCCAGGCTCTACAATGCGCATGGAGGCATCACAAACAATCATGCAATCTAGGAAATACCCAGTACAAATCAGAGCAGGGATAACATTAATGTCAATTCGCTCAGCCGGTTTGTGCAATGTAGAGTACTAGCGTGAGTGTGGAAGCTATGTGTATGCACCAGACATCGCCTAAGCGCCCTGTTCACATGGTCAACCAACTAAGATTACATGGAACGGTTGGCTCTCGGCAGCCTCAACCTTGATCTCCAAGTAATGCATAAGGCAACTACGGGGTTCTTTGATGAGCCGGTGGTTGTTTCACATGACCAAATTTCATTGCAAGGTGTACAGAGGCCAAAAGTTTACCATTTGGCTGATTACCCAAGATCCGCCTATCGCTGCCAGACATGAAAAGGGTTTCCCCCTGCTACAAGTTCTATGATATTTCCCTTCTCCTCCTGCGCATTCGCCTGTCGATGACAAGCTCTCGTTTTACTATCGCGGCTATACCTAGCCTTCCGCTGTCCTCACCAGATTTTCAACGAGGCTGAACTCACCCGAAACTATCGAAGGTACGCCCATTTAGCTAATGTTATCGGCTGAGTACAGCCAGTCTTTTCTTAGAAGCTCTTGTTTGACCTCTCCTGCCCCTGTGCTGTTGGCCGAGGAACCTATTTTAATAAAGGAGAAAAAGAAACTAGAGAAGAAAATGGCCGAGCTCTTTGTCGCCATCTCTCAACCTCGGAACCAGACTCGGGGAACCTATCACTGGGCTTTGTATCTCCAGATCAGCTCAACGGAACACGCCATATTTCAAATCGTCGGTGATCCGTGCAACTTCAGATACGATTAGTGCTCTGCTGCTCCTCAAAACAGTATCCACCATATAGAGAACATCCGAATCGCGGAGATTGACCATGTTGACCACTTTCGCCAAGTAGTCAAGGACCAAAAGATCGAGAATGAAATGTACAACTGGGGTTGCCAGCAGTGGGTCCTGGATGTATTGGAGGCCTTGGTTGAAGCTGATCTTCTTACGGACTATGACCATGATGAGGCGAAGCTCAAGCTGGTCCCTCTGTTTGGAGCCCAGATTGAGGATAGGTATGAGGTCTAGACAACCAGCGTTGCGCCTCTTCAGGAATCTGGGAAGACGCAACGAGAACTCTTGATCGGACTGAAAGTTTCAAACAAATATGAGAGGAGGATCTGAATGAGAAGTATCTTTGGAAACATGAAGGGCTAAAGGGTAATCGTATGCCAGCGTTTAAGAACCGAGCAGGTTGGGTGTCATAAAAGTTAAGGTCTTTTTAGGTCCAGTAGTAAAGATGATGTCCAATTACACCACACAATTGTCTATCAAGCAATCAATAGCATATTCTTCAAAGTACTTTCCCATCCCCTTTAAGAGGCAGGAAGAAAGGCCAGTCACCCAAGCGTATTGGGCGAACAGTGTTAAGTGACTTGACAAACTCCCAGTACTCTGGATACGCACCGCCAACCTCCCAGTCTATCAGGCCAGTTATCCGAATCCCTCCTCTTTCCTCGTCATTAGTAGCCAGGACATTGCGGGGGTGCAGGTCACCATGAGTAAGGACAATACGATGATCTTCGCGAAGCATGAGTCTGACGAACTCAACATATGGTTCCATGGTAGGTCGACTATTACCGGAAAGAAGGAATTCGTTGAACTGCGTTTCACTCTCCATTGACTCAGGACTCTTACGCATCCACATTCTGCAGTCGACGCACTGAGGGGGATTTCCACCACCGAGATATTTAGATGGTAACGGAAGCAACCGGAGATTCTCCAAGATGGCATCCAGTTGATCCCGGACAGAGCATTTGTCAGTATTTGATAGGTCTGGCCAGAGTTTGTCAAGAGGGCGACCGTCAATGAGGCTCATGAATGCATAGACTTTTCCGCCAAGAGCAAGTATGCCAAGAGGCTGGGGAACTGGAATGTCCTCAGAATGCTTTCGAATGTGGGCAGTCATGTTTGCGTCAATTGACGATATATTAGGTCCAAACTTGACAACGATCCGTTCATCAAGTTGGACCACTGCGCGCGCAAAGTGACTCCAAAGGACTTTCCCGCTCTTCAAGGCGCCGGATAAGGCGGAACGGATGTCATGGCCAGTTAGCTTGCACCCCTGGTAAGAGTACTGCTGCAAAAGTGCGGTGACTTCAGGCGCAAGTGGTTGTAGGATCTCCGATTGACCTTGTGGAATTGATAACATATCTTCAAAGTGGAGTGGTTTCTGAGGAGTGTTTCCGCGACCTTCAAATTGGGTTGGTTTCTGGGTATGCCCTTGCAACAGAAAGAATCACAGGATCTTACATTCTTGGCTCCTGAGACTTCGCGTCTAGATGTGTCCCCACCTTGTAAACAGTGTGCTGAGATCCGCCCACAGGACGGTTTTCGGAAGCTTGCATTGGAGATCGGCCATTGCAGATTCGTTCAGGGCCGCCAGAGCCTTCCGAATATCCCCATCATCGTCACTATCCGTCTTGTCGTTGTGTGTGGCGGTCTCTGATCCAGGTTTGGACTCGGATTGGCATTGAGTCGCGTCTGACGCCCTGAGTTCACGGGTGCTTAGCGCGAGGAGAGACACGAAGACGCTTGCGCCGAGCACGAAGGTCAGGCCTGTTGTCCAATTCAGATACCTGACGGGTATGTTTTCCGGGAACGTATTGCACGTAGTACATCGGGTTCGAACTGCTTGCTTAATAACAAGCCCGTCATGAGTGGAGATGAAATACAGTCCCTAATAATTGTCCTACTAAAGTTGTTCCGAGCCGTGCGTAGCAAGTGTGCCCATGCAAATAGTAGTTAGCTGCTGTCATAACTAAATCGAAAAACCAGAAGAAAGCTGACTTTCTTTCAGCAGCACACTACACCTATACTCCAATCGTGCTCACTCCAAACACTGGGAGAACTGCACTAAATCTGTAAAGAAGTAGTCAATCTGGCTGTGTGTACGGAGTAATTAGCTGGGATCTGTGTGTAATTTATCCATCCCATGACGAAAAGCGCACGAATTTTGCTTGAAGAACTAATTGGCTTGAAATACGACAATATAACTAACAGTATTATCACGACAACGTAGAATGCAAAATATACATATCCTTTACGAGTTACAGCATTTGTTGCAGATATTGGCACCGAGTATCTTAAATAGTGAAGGACGAACCAACTTGGTTGGGTCCAAGCTCCCCACGCTATTATAAAACTGCTATTTAGTGGTGCCATTTTCAAGATGGTGGGGTGCGTCTGATAGCCTTCATCAACAACCTTCAGGGCGCTTCTCCTTAGAAAGCTCCCTCGAGTTTAGAACTGCGTACAGCTCCATTCTTCCTCTGCTATCCATGGCCTCACTAGTGGAATTGCCGGGAGAGGCGAATCCCCTTACCAGTCAAAATGTTTACAACGCCTTAGTTCTCGCCTCAGGGTCTTCGCAACAGCAGGTCATCACGGGTGGGGAGCAGCTTAAGAACTGGGAGAAACAAGCAAATTACTTCTCATTACTACAGGTATGATTCTTAGCCATACTCATTCGTCTTTTTTATGCAAGCATTAACTATGCGATTGCAGGACGTCTTCGTTGATACCTCTCTCCCAAACGAAGTCCGCTATATGTCGATCCTTCAGCTTAAAAATGGCGTTGATAGATATTGGAGGAAGACCGCGTCTAAGTAACTATGCCAAAGCATTTGCATGGTTCTACTAAGGGATACATACTAATTCTCAACAACCAAAGCGCCATCAAGCCGGAGGAGAAAGTGCGGATCAGATCAAGAGCCCTTGAATCTGGAGCCGTTGAGCCTGATGCCAAACTTGCTCTTCACAATGCACTGCTGCTCGCGAAGATAGTGCGTGTGGAATTCCCAGCAGAATGGTATGATGAACGCCCATTAATTCCCCCGTGGTCTGGTTGCTAATTCTCTTGTTTTTGCTTG
>NW_001813979.1:1944663-1954861 GCF_000149585.1 Histoplasma mississippiense
TCGGTCATATGGGGAGTGTACTTGGCTTTCAAAGTGTACGACCCAAATGACATGTCTCGAGCCACGATTGGAGCTGGCGGTGACGTTGATGGCGATGAAACCCTTTTCCTGGAAAAGATTGCTCTGAAGGGGCTCCTTATCTTACGGACATGTATCAAAATGGCCTTTTATCCTGCGCACAGCTTCAAGTATCAACATGCCCAGGATAAAGAAGAAAAGAGTCAATCTATTGAATTGATCAAGTCTCAGCTACTGACTCACGACTTCGTAGCGCAGGTCATGGAACTGGTTATAACTCGGTTCTTTGTCATTCATGCAAGTGACCTTCAACAATGGGAGGAAGATCCCGAAGAGTGGGAGAAGCGCGAGGATGAGATTGCAGATGCATACGACTTCTCCATCCGTGCTTGCTCCGAAAAAGTATATCTTGATCTCCTCATCCACTTCAAGGAGCTTCTTGTCCCCAAACTACTACAAGTGTTCTATTCCTATGCCAGTGAGTCTTTCCACCTCTTGGGCTCAAAATGTAACATTTTCTTATCGTCTTCTAGACCCCCAGAATCAGGAAGTTTTCTTGAAAGATTCTCTTTATTCCGCTATCGGCCTTGGTGCTGCAATATTGGAGAAGGAGATTGATTTTAATGCATTTTTATCATCAACCCTTATCCCAGAGGTCCAAATTCAACAACCAGGGTATAATATACTTAGACGAAGAATAGCAATACTGCTCGGCCAATGGGTGCCCGTGAAATCCGACGAATTAGATGTGTCGTCGATTTACCAAATTTTTCAACATTTACTGAACAAGAACGATCCTGCTAATGACCAAGTTGTTCGCGTAACTGCTGGTCGCCAATTGAAAAATGTTTTAGAGCCATTTGATTTCAGCGTTGACCGGTTCTTGCCCTATGCGGCTACCACACTTCAGAGCCTCATGGATCTAATCAGCGAAGTAAGTCTATCGGAGACGAAAATGGCACTTCTTGGGACGGTTCGCGTTGCTATAGTGAAAATGGAAGACCAGGTACGCCGCGTTTCAACATTGTCCACAACCTAAAGATGCTAATCCATAACTAGATTGCGCCATATGCGGACCAGATTATCTCCCTATTACCACCATTGTGGGAACAATCAAACGAAGAATATCTCATGAAGCAAGCGATCCTCACTTTGCTTTCTTCCTTAATTCATTCCATGAAACAAGAGTCCATCCGATACCATCCGATAATTATTCCTCTCATCCAAAAATCCGTAGTTCCAGGATCGGTATGCATTCCCCTCTCATGTTTAGATTCCCTACTAAATGGTCAATAGGAGGCATTAGTTTATCTGTTAGAGGAAGCCCTGGACCTCTGGTCTGCCGTCCTCATGCAAGCTCCATCTCCAGCCTCGCCTGAACTTCTCCAGCTTTTACCGTCTCTCTTCCCTGTTTTTGACATTGGCACCGAAAGTATCTGTCAAACTCTAGAAGTCACCGAATCCTATATTCTGCTTGCTCCTCAAGAAATTCTCAACGATCATACCCGTTTCCAGTTACTCGTCTCATTGGAGGCCCTCCTTAATGCGACTTCACGACAGCGTATTGGAGTGGTTCCACGTCTTGCTGAACTACTAATCCGAGCAGTAGAGTTTGTCGATCCTGGAAACGAACAAGCTTATTCGATCGTCGCCAAATCTCTTCTAGACTCTTCATTCCTTCTCACACTTCTTTCTGGTCTCCGTGAAACCTACGAAGCCCACCTCACTACCGGACCAAATAAAAAGTACCCTGAGGTCCAGGGCGTTGTGGAAACAGACTATTTCTCTGTCCTTGCGAGGATTGCCCTATCTAGCCCCAAAATATTCCTGACATCCGTTGTATCTGCTATGGGCCATTCATCCGAAGAAGAATCAGTCAACTGGATATTAACAGAGTGGTTTTCTCATTTTGATAACGTGGGTGATATTAATCGCAAGAAGCTACACGGGTTGGCGTTAACGCACCTCCTCTCCATCAACGGCCCGTCAACACCACCCCCAGGCTACCTTCTTAACCATCTACAATCTTATCTTGTCGTGTGGACCGACCTCATTAGAGAACTAGCTGAGGGTACCGATTATGATCCTAGTGATCCCCGGGGCGGCGATTACCTCATTGTCTGGAACACAAACGCGGCAGGAGGTGAAACCGATGGGAAATATCATAACAACGAGCCGCCAGAAACCACCCGTCGACGTGCCTGGAGTAATGCGGACCCCGTGCACAAGATCAATTTCCGCCATTTCGTCACAGAGAATCTGCGGGGAGTTGTTGGCGCGTGCGGTGGGATTGTTAAGTTTAGAGATGAGTGGTTGATCAATGTTGATCAGGATGTTGTAAATGGCTTTGGGGAGTTGGGGGTGTTGTAGATGGGGGAAGTGGAAAGTGGAATCAATGATACCCAAACCCCGTTGCTTTCTGAAAGGACGTATTGGCATATTTCTAGTCTGTGCCCTCTTTTTTTTTTTTTTGTGGCCTTCGGTCTTCTTAAGTTTCAAACCATAGCTGCCAGCTCGTTGAGAAACCCGGTCATCGCTGGGAACAATCATTTGGGTTGCTGTTTCTTCTGCTAAAAATTAGGGGAAATAGAAATGCACTCAGTCCCGCGTAAATTATACCCAGTGGAATACACAGCCTTCTGTGTAGTTATGGTGTAAAGTTGTATGTGACCAGAAATTTGGCGAAATGTCATCAAATTGGAGGATGCGGCCTTGTATGTCGAAATAACAACGTCCATCTCCATACATTCCGTACACGGACGGCAAGTACTGATAATATCAATCACTTCTATTAAGCTTGTTTGGTGCATTAAAAATTAAATTACTAGTGTAAATGGCCCTTCACCATATCGCACCCCAAGCTCTAGAGTCCCCTCACTTGCAACCACCATACTTTCTATTCGTAAACGGCTGCGGGAACAAGCCCGCCGATAAAAGGTCCTGCATATCCCACCCAGGCGATCCTTCCGTCTTCCACGTCCAGAAGAACCACCCTGCACCCAACCCATAAGCATCCAGCTGAGCCTCAATAAACCGCCGGATTCCCACTTTCTGCTGATCAGGTAGCTGCTTCACCGAGCCAAAGTACCTTCCACCACAGGCACCCGAGCGTTTGCCGTTAGGAAATGATTTATCAAACCGCGCACCCTTGTCCCTACCATTGAGATACTTGGCGCAATCTGTCATGGCAGCACTCCACTCTCCAACAAAAGTCTTTTTATCCGTTTTCGCAACCTGCTCACGCCCATACGAACACGCGAGGTTGACATGCTGATCTACGCTAAAGCTTGTGAACGCATTATCGAAGACTTGGTAGTGGTGGGCATCGAGGAAGACATTATGAAAGTTTTTGGACGGGAGCATGAAACCGTTCCACGAACGGAGATCTTGGAATGCGTCGGATATTGCAACGCCGACATTGGGGTTTATATCCCGCACGGCCTTATAGCCTTCGTGATAGAATTGCTTGACCTCGTCGAGCGGCACACCACCCGGCACGAAGGGCTCATTGAGAATCTCAATAGAGTCTACGACGTCGGTTTGGTCGGCGTAACGCTCTGCAAGTGCGCGAAGGGCATTCAAGGTTTGGGCCACCGTATTGCCTTTAGGCCAATTGATGGAACCGCGACGACCGCTGTTGTCGAAGCCGTTTTGGGAGCCGGGAGCTAAGCCGTAATAATGGGTCAGCCGCTTGGAGTTGACCTTCATCCATATTTCGGGAGTAAATTTGAATAAATAACTAACCACCATGAAGGTCAATCGCAACTTTGAGGTTTGATTGTTTGGCCCATCTAATCGCCTTATCTAAATAACTGACTTGACCTTGGACATAGGGCTCTCCCTTCAGCGGAGCTACCGCCCAGTAGCCGATGGGAATCCTAACATGAGTTAAGCCGGCAGCAGCAATCTGCTTAAAATCATCTGCAGTGATCCATGAGTTCCAATGTTTTGATAGTCGTGATCTGGCATTGCCTGCGAGAATTTGGCTCAAAGTGTACTCATCCACTGCCCGATCCCCTGCTTCTTCGAAAACAGAGGGCGTTATCCACGGCTCAAGTACCAGCCAGCCGCCGAGATTCACACCATAGATCGATGACTTATGCGTACTCTGGCGAGGTACAACGTGGGTCGCTGCAGATGCTATGGAAACCCATGTGAGAGATAAGCAAACGAAAGCCAGCTTGAGGGGCTTGAGTGACGCCATACTCTATCACCCTCAGAAACAACTTCAAAATCTATAGTCATAGAGGACAGGACGCGGAGGGAAAGCGGATATTCGTATGGATTTATACCATTGTGACACATCCTCACACGGTGCATGTAGAACACAGGGTCATACTTACCAGCAATGAGTCTAGGAAAGCCCAACGCAAAAACAGGAAATTGATAGACATCTGCGACAAGGAAGGAACAATCTCACAAGCAACTTACTCCCAGCGATTCAATGCTGGCGTCGTCGATCGACTGAAGTCATGATGGTTGGTAAGCTTAATTGACCAACAGCGACGAATGGATTTCCCGCACCCCCACAAGTCAACGAAGAAGTAAGTATTTCAGCACTAAAAAGCCAAAGTGAGGCAGGCGCCCAATTGGTTCATTCCTTGCCCAATCTGTGCATCTGTGTATCCATACCTCAGGTCGGGATCCATTTCGCCAATTTTTCAATAATCTCGCCATGAGGGCGTCACACAGAGTAAATGCTAGCAGTGAAAAACTTCAACTACTGGACGCCACAGAGTGATGCATTCGTTGCAGACAGAAACATTGACACCCGCGGGTCAAGGCTGCGCAAAGCGCAACATCATGAAAAGATGCGGAGAAATTCGATGTCAGGGGAGAGGATCCACTCCTAGCTTAACAGAGACAAACTTTTAGACTAGAACTAGGGGCAAGAATCCTGTGGGGATCTTGACAAATATAGGCCAAAAATTTTGAGCATTCAAATACTTGGTGCTCAAGGAATTTTTGGAACCATTGTCAATTTATTATTCCTGTATGGTGTAGTAGTGTTAGCAATATGATAAAGTGTATGCTACACAGGGGTTCTACCTGTGCTCACGACTTCCTGAGCAAGATTAAGTTTTTTTTCCTATCCCCTCGTCTTCGCTAGGACACAATTAGTGTATTTTTTAGTGTGTACATTAGTGTATTAAATACATGGAAACTACTGGATAATATGAGGCATCAACTATATTGATGTGTTTTAGTGTAATTTATGTAATCTATTTGATCTAGCTTTAATTAATACTATTAGAATGGAACTCCTTCCAACATTCTTTTTTCAAGCAGAGAGTAATATTGCTACATGCTGTACAATCATATCTTGATCTTGAAGTTTTTCCTTTATTCCCTTCTTCTCTTTTTCTTTTATACTGACACCAGACACAAATTTAAAGAGATGGCAGAGAAATTCACTGATGATTTAAATTTAAATTTAATTAAATAATAGATTGAAAGTTTGAAAATTTAAAAAATTGAAGATAAAGCTGTTGATGGACTTCAACATAAGATATAATAATGTCAGTAATGTCAGTAATGTCAATAATGTTAATAGTGTCAGTAGTAATTTGTAATGCACTCATTTATTGTTTTCTTATTATATTATATTTGTTTATTCTTACCTCTTTTTATTATGTTCTTATTACTGCTATTTATATATATATATATATATATATATAAATGTATGTATTTCATACATCTTCTTTTCTCTTTCTTTTCTTTCTTAATGATTAGCTACAACTATTACTATTATTATTACTACAATTACTATTATTATTATCATTCACTACATTATCATTCAATTGTTCACACTGTCATCAACCCTCACAGTTTCTAATCATTCAATCTTTAAAAGATGATTCATTGAGTAATAATCATAACTTCTACTCACAGCATTCATCATACTCATACCACTGCTGAATCAGAAGCAATAATCATCAATGAAGAAAACTGTAAAATATATATCTCTATTATTGAAAGTGTACAACAAGCATCATTCTTCTTTATAAAGTCAGATTCAGAGTATAGTTCAGAAAAAGACATTTTTTTTGAAAATTTAAATGCAATTGAAGCTGAAAAAATAGCTGTGACTAGAAGAATTAGAAAGTTACAAATTGAGAAAAAATTGTGAAAACTTCAACATTGATGCAATACTTTATTGCAAGAGTTGAATGAAACAATCTCAATCATTTAAAATACATTCAAAGCATATTTGAATCATGGTAGAGATGCAACTAGTGTGAATTGTAATTGTGAAAATATCATGAACATTATCAGATCATCAAAATCTATATTATAAACATTTAACATTTTAATGAGAAGCGCTACTATCAGGGAGAGATGTAATTGAATACCACTTTAACAATTAGAACTTTGAAATTTTGATATAAGTGGTCATCTTTCCCAGAAAAATATGAAAAAATTCTGAGATAAAAGCATGAAAGAATTTGAAAACTTTATTACAGCTACTATCACTTTCCATATCAGTGATCTTAATTATTACAATAAACACAACCATTGGAAGATCATTGAAGCCGTCACTCATTTCAATGTTGAGATGCAACAACATTGATATCAATATACATATGATATGCAAATTTTGCCATCATGGGAAGAATTTATCAGCTGAATGCAATGTTAAATCATTGATTCAGATAAAAGTTTTTGAGATGTAGATAAACAGTACTGAAAAACAAAGCAATAAAAAAATCAAATAATTCAACAATTTATTTCATATTTACAATCAATTGAAAAGCATCTGCAGCATTTTTATAATGAATATCATTGGAAATCACACCTCTATATGAAAGTTCTATCTTTCATTTGTCAAGAATTTGATAAATATGCAATCAAATTAGAGACGTTAAGTTATGATGTCACTCTTCATAAACTTGCAATGACAGAATCAAATCGGTTAAAAAAACAGAAGAAATTTAAAAAGAAGTTAAATTTCAAAAACCTCATTTAAAACTTTAACAACTGTATCTACGCGTGCTCTGTTTTGTTTTCCTCTCGTTTGCCCTTGTCTCTATCGGCTCAAATGCTTCTTCTTCCTTCTTTTCTTTGCTCTCTCTGTCATTCTCTGCTCTTTTCCTGTCACAACCTTCTTCAGTGCTCTCTCCTTCATTATTTATCTTGTCTGTCTTTCTTCTGATGTTAGAAGCACAGACAGCTTTCTGATCAACTGAGAGAGGTATCCCTCTCTGCTCACTATAAAGCCTTCCAGGCACGGCAGCGGCGGTCCCCTCAGGGAACCACACTATAGCCCCACCATGAATGGCCATACGTCGGGCCAGAAGTGGATGCGCAGCTCAGAAAAATCCTTTGCAATGAGCTGAGTCTTCTCAAGAGTTGCCACCTGGATTCTGTTTTCTCTCTCTGTGTACATAGAAATCTCTCCAGCGTAGCACGTCTCCATGCCCTTCGGGAGGCTTCTGAAACACGGGCGCTGCCCGTGTTTTCTCCGGGACGTTAAACCTATACATACATACATACATCTACAAAAATAAATGCATGTCTATGCATAATACATCTCAGAACAGGTGTATCACATATCTAACATCATTATCAATATATCAACATTGTTAATAACATTATTTATCTATTCAAATACAAGTTTGCAAAAGAGGAAAGAAAAAAAGAAAATAGAAATCAAAAAAGATTATTTATAAAGTTGTAGACTTTTTTTACAAAGATATAAACTTTATAATGTTTTTAAATCTTGAATCTCAACACATATTAAAAGTCGACATCTCTCAGCTTGAGAGCACAATATTTATATAGAATCTGACTATTATGCATCACATAATTAGAGCTAAAGCAATACAATAAATGAACAGTAAATAATGCTATATAGAAACAAATTAATGATGTATGTGATTACATTAATAACATCACTGACAAAGAACATCAACAATAATACATGATAAGCATCAGCTGAAGAACAACTTACTTAAAATCGGAATATTCAACAGAACTCATTTGAATGAAAACAGAACGTGGAAGAACCCATGAAGAAGTTTTAAAAATTTTTTTGAAAATGAAAAAATGGCAGCAGAAGAGCAAGAAGTTCTGATGATGATTAAATTAAAAAAAAAGAAAAATTTTTTTAAAAAAAAGAAATTCTTTTTTGCTTCTCTGTATACAACCTCTAACAATCAAAAAACTCATCAATTTTATCTTATTAAGAAATTGATAACAACATATATACAAGCTATCTAAAAGGTGTGAAGCAATCTATACAAATTGCTGAAAGCAGCTCTTACAAAAAAGAGAGGCAATTGTAATGCACTCATTTATTATTTTTTTATTATATTATATTTGTTTATTCTTATCTCTTTCCATTATGTTCTCATTACTGCTATTTCCATATGTATATAGATATATGAATGTATGTATTTTGCACATCTTCTTTTCTCTTTCTTTTCTTTCTTAGTGATTAGCTATAATTACTATTATTATTATTATTACAATTATTATTGTTGTTATCATTCACTACACTATCTACTATCTTCCACTATTCACTTTTCACACTGTCATCACCCCTCACACAATTAGTCAATGAAGAATATAAGTATTGACAATAGCATGATCAATAATTCAATATAGAATTGATAATTAGATGTGATTAATGAGTATATGAGTTTTATAAAAAGTTTTATACTGATTTGCTAGATCAATCTCATTCATATTATAATTGTAATCATTAATAATGATAAAAATCTTCACTGCTTTTTATCAATTATTTTTAAATATTTTTTCAATTTGAAATTTATTAATAGAAATCAATTCTGAGTGTTTTTTAACACATTCAACAAAGCTATTTGACAGATGAATTATAGAGAGTAGTAATATTATATTATTATCTTTTCATTTAAAACAGAGAATTTTATTTTGAGAGATGATATACAAAATATTGTAAAAAGTATGAATAGATAATTCAGAGTTTTTTAACTTTTATAAAAAAAAAATAGATTAGCAGAATGAATGATTTCAAATACTTCAATTTTATGTTTTTAAAGATAATAAAATAGAGTAACAGAGATGAAGTAGTTGTTCATATAAATTGAATAATCAATTATCTTTTTATTGTTATTCAATTTATTCAATACTCTGCTACTCAATACTCTATTGCTCAATACTCTGCTGTTTAATAGTTTACTGCTTAATGTTTTACTGTTCAATGCTTTGCTGCTCAATGCTCTGCTGTTTAATACTTTGCTGCTCAATACTATGCAAAAATACTGATAATTATTCAATCAATTTCATCATAAAAGATTCAGTTTTAATTAATTCTGAAGTATAAAACATTGTATTATTATTAATATTTTTTTATTATACTTATATACAAATAATGTTTATGATGAATTCTTATGTAATGTTAAATATAGACAAGAGTTGATTATACAGAAGAAATGCTTAATGTTGAATGATGTCAAGAATATAATAAAAATATAGAAAAATTAATGAAACACAGAATTTGATATTTATGATACAGATTTTCAATTCAGAAATAATAAGCTAAATCAGATAATAGATTCATTTGAAGATATTTACTTGACATGTTCACATTTCTTTATTTTAGAAGCTGAGAAGTTGATTCTGAATGTAATATTATTTTCTTGTGAGTTTCAAATTCATGCATCTTGAGTCCCCACACCAAGGCGCTACCTGGTGGCCGCATTACCCATTCGGCCACCGGGGCTACAGAACATTATATTTATACAGAAATTATTATAAAATATAAAAAAGATTTAAAGATAATTTTATTTTTCCAATTCAAAAATCTTATATCATTTATTTGATTGATTTCTGAAGTATTTTAACTGTGTATTTAAATTGTTTAAAGAATTAAATCATCATTTTATTAATAAAGAGATTTGAATTTGAATTGTAATGTTTAATATACTGTATAAAAGTTGAAGTATAAAAACTTTAATTTTTATATAAAAAAAAAGAAGAATTCTTATCTGTGAGAATTGAATATATGAATATATTTTTTAAATTGCTCAAATAATTTTTATTTCATATAAAATTTTAATGAATGAATCAATTTTTGAACATTATTTCTATTTCAATAATCTTCACTTATTGAAGATTTATATACTTTCATATAGATAATTTGTTCAAAAACATAATTTAATTTTTACAAAAATAATTGAATGTTAATTCTGTAAGTGGG
>NW_001813979.1:1955200-1956929 GCF_000149585.1 Histoplasma mississippiense
TCACAAATCAATTATATAGAATTTAATATGAAAAATTATTGATCTGTATACTTCAGAGTTAACAGCTTAGTTGTTACACTAATACTATTGCACTAATTGTATTTTAGTGGCCAGACGAGGGGATATAAGGGCCACAATGTATGGCTGCACTGTCCGGTATATGTATAAACTTGGCAGATCTTGCCCTATTGCAACTTTCACGCAGTGGAATGTTTTGGGGGGAAAGACAATATTTTGCTGAACAGACACAAATGTGTCATATTGGCTCAGTGCTGCTTGACTCCGGTGAGAAACTTGCAATTGGTTGTGGATAGGCTCTGGTTTAAATATAGAATGTGATTTTGAACAAACTGTGGAGCCCAAAACAAATGATCAAGTCACCGGCGAATTCCACAGCTATCGCAAAAAACCTCGCGACTTCAGGATTCAGACTTCCACCCCCATCCTCGTTGAAGAATTAGAAACCTCCTTTCAGTTGCCGTATCCAAGGCGAAAATAGTAGCGCTGCTGAAATCCCAAACAGGAATCGCATACATCTCATTGTCCCTGAAGGTATAGCTTCGGGATCTATCAAGATGCATTGATACTCCGACGAAGTGCATGGGTTTTGGGTGAGATTTCTTTTTTTGGAATCCCCTTCTATTTATTCAATCAACTTTATCTTAGCACCTCCACGCTTTTCGGCCTCCATTTTCTCATTGCGATTTGTTTTTATTCTCCCCGTACTTGATCGTAGGGCTGTGTATGTAAATATATTCGGTGATCACAAATTAACCCATGGAGGACATGAAGGGAAGTGGTGAGCCGACAGGCTGAGATAAACTCCTTATCAAAAAAATCCGTTGCATGGAGCATCCTACCATCATTACCAGGTAATGATTTGTAAACCGATATAGTGTCAAACTTCTAGACACTAGTCTATGGTGTTGCTTTAAAATCGGTTTTATTGCCTGATTGTTTCAAATATGGTGGATATGTGAGTGCTGGTAGAAAACATTATCTGGCAACAGTTGCAGCTTTCATAGCTTAATTAATAGCTTGCATTCTTTGTGAGGTATACCTCCCACATAGTTTTTAAGCATTGGAAGTATGGAAGCGCGTAATATGAGTAACAATATGGGATGTAGCTTACTTCATAAGAGGCGCACTGAATATCAGTTTCCTGATTCAATAAAATGTAATCTGTATTTATAGAAAAGAGCAGCAAAACAACCTTGCATCGCCCGTAAGGCATGTATGCAGATCATGATCTCCGCTGCTGATAATGCTGAACAAGTGGGACAACAATCACTTCCTTCCTTTATTCTGACACTATGACCCCTCACCAAGAGAATCCTGAATCGACTAAGCAGGCCTCCACGGTATGCTGCATGCTGCGTCGAGCATGTATCACTCAACATTCTTTGTTCAATTCATGAGGTAGACGCCGCACTCTCTGTGCTATGTACTATTTTCTCATAGCACAGAGAAACTTGATAATCTGCGAGGCATTTGCTTCATGCCGCAATAAAGCCTACATTTAATTATCATATTTCAAACAAATGAAATATGCTGTTCAAGCACACCATTATCATGGCTTGTCTTTCATCTTATTGGTGCTGCTGTGAGGATCCGGACACTGACTCTATTTAGAAGGTTGCCACCGGCAGAGGCAATGTGGATGGCCCCAATGCTGAATCCACCCTCAATTGGAACAACGCACGGCATCTATTTTCTCTTGTGATGGTTA
>NW_001813979.1:1957163-1998053 GCF_000149585.1 Histoplasma mississippiense
ACTTACGAAGAGACGAGTAGTTAACTGAAAGCTCGTTGTTGCTGGAACGCCTGGGCCATCAGACCCATTAACCAACGCCCAAAATCTCTTGGTTGTCCGTGATTCCTCAGCCCAAACATTGCATGCACCATCCTTTAATCTCCAGCGAATCATCATATCATTCTCTCCATGCAACTCGAGGTGCTCTCGACTCCAGAAAATCAGCTCTCTCAACGTCGGCAGTTGGATCGAATATATTCCATATTACGGCGCCTTTAATTCAGACGCCCACTTCTACACGTAGGATACGGTCGGCAATCGGCTCTCGGCTATATTCTCTTCTTTCTCAGAGCAGCGGATTTGAGATGGCGATGATCCGTGAGAGAAGAGAACTGACCCTGGTGGCCAGAAAGCTCGTTGATTAAAAACTCATCGACAGAGCTGGCCAAAGCAACGAGCGCCAGCGAACGGTTCAAGGGGCTGTACCCACCTCGAGTCGTTCGCTCGTGTTCAAGCCATCAAGGGTAGCCACCGTGGACAAAAAAAAAAAAATTAATGAAGCATCTTCTTCAATCTGCCATTTGATTTTTATTACCACAAATGCCATGCAAGGTTACCAAAAATACTTATTATTGGATGGTGGTAAACCGTTGTTTGAAGGGCATGCGCCCTTTGGAAGTCTTGGAGGGAAAGAAAGAAAAGAAGAGGGAAGCGGAAAATGCATTCGCGCAAATATCAGGTTTGTCTTACCCGTTTGATGAGAGTGGGCAAATTCCCACCCAACCACCACCATGAAAAAGCGCCAAAATGCGCAGCCGTGGCGCCATTGTTCCCCCCGCCGCTTCGAAGTATCTGGAATACGCAGAATTTATAATTACAGACTTTTTTCGAGTTTTCTTTGTTCTTCACCTGCGATTGAGCAGAGTTGTTTTGAGGCTCAAGAAATCCATATGGAGTGGAGCCTCTCACCAAAACATAAGCTTGGAGAACATGCAATTTTAGGGGCGTGCAGAGATTGCTCATCACGTCTCGATTCAAGCGTTTGCAAAGAATAAAAATTATAAAAACCATGAAACGCACCATTCATCAGCCACATTTCCAGGGTGGATGTCCATGTCCATCCATGTCACGACTGAAGACGGGCCATGATCATCATGAAATTTTGATTTTAGTTAGATCACGATAATCATGGACCCTCAGCATAATTGTTTTCTGGAGGCAGCCCTCATCGTCAACACACGGAGAATTTCGGGGAGACCACAGAGCGGTCTATAGGCTTTACAACCTGTAGAACGACCTCCTACTCCGTAGAGTTGGATATCTCTCATAATGTGCAGCTTTCTGTGACGAATGATTTTTCTGGCATGAACTGCTACGGCCCTTTCATGCAACTTGGAAATGTGTGCATGTCGAGTGTGGTTGTCCGTTGATTGGGCGCACACATACTCAAGGGCGTATTTTGCCTGAAATTGCATTCCAAAGGTCCACACCACTGCGGCCGGTCGGGGAATATTTAACTGGACAAACCTCGAATAAGGGGGGCCGACTCCGTCCCTGTCCATCCTTGGCGTCGCTGTCCCCCAGCGGCCGAAGTCATGGAAACCTCCTCAGATTGAAGGTTGCGCGTTGCCAGGGACAGCAGCAGTAGCACCCATGCTGACTGGCTGAGAAGCCCTGCAAATCTGCCTAAAATCTGTCGCGAAGCATGCAATTTCGGTTATGCGTGGTAGCTAGCTGCAACGCGACTAGCGGCAGGCACAGTGCGGCGATGTTGTGCGCGCCATGTCCCAAACAGGGCTAGCCGGCAGCTGTCATGAATAAGATGCTGGCAACGGCCCTGCTGGGGGTTGCAATGGGATCTTTATTTAGCCCGGGCTGTCATCCCACAGTGCTCACTTCTTTTCTCCCTGTCCTTCTGTCTTTCTCCCTGTTCCTCTCCCTTGCTCACGCTGACCATTCCTTCGTTCATCGTCCTCTTCTCACCATTCTTTTCACTCCTTTTTAAGTCTCTCGCAGACTTCCTCTCGTCTTTTTTATATCCAGAGTCAAACTTCAGGCTCCAGTCACTCCTTACACACGAAAAAACAGTTCTACTTTCTTGTCCCAAGGCCCATTGTTTTTTGATACCCCCTCAATTTTATAAGTGTATCTTAGCGAGATACCTCATTTTAACAAGCCCTTCGAAACGAGCATCGCAGATATGAAGTTCATCGCCACTGTTGCGGTTGCGTTCGCGGCTCTCGCAGCTGCTTCCACCGAGCCTGACTACTCCCAACTCCCTACTGGCAATCCCATTGCTCTGCCAGGCTTGAACGATATTGTGCCCGTTGGTCAGCCATACACCATCACATGGCAACCTACTACTGATGGGGAGGTTTCACTCATTCTCCTGCGCGGCCCCAGTAACAACGTTAAGCCAATCGGCACTATCGCTGACTCTATTGCAAATACTGGTTCTTATGAATGGATACCCTCTACCGACCTCGAAGGCGACGTCACGCACTATGGCTTGATGATTGTCGTCGAGGGAACGGGCCAGTATCAATATTCTACTCAATTCGGCATTAAGAACGATCACGCATCACCCTCTGTTACAGACGGTACCGTTCCCTATCCCGTGACCACCACCAGCACCCGTACTTTAGTTCCTATCTCGACCGGCACTATTACCATTTGCCCCCCAACTAAGACTCCAACCCCTACTCCATCAGGGCCAGTTCCTTCCGGTTACCCAACCGGCATCCCAAGCCCATCGCCAAGCCCACCACCATTCCAAGAGGGTGCTGCCGGCCGTAACGGTGTCGCCATTGGCGGCATCGTCTTTGTCGCTGCTCTTGCCATTTTCGCCTTCTAATAAGTATTCGCATGACGCAGGGCGTTGGAGTAATGGAGAGGGAAAAGAGAATAATAGCAAGCAGAAAAGAGTTTTGGAAGGGCTTATGAAATTTTTTCTTAGTTTGGAAAGAGAGCGGATTGGAATATTTTCTAATATCTATCTTCTCATTAAAGGTCATGGAATCATGAAATAGCAAGCAAGCCGGATACGAAATAGCGAAATCGGGAAGGATTGTCTCTTGTTCAATTTATCGTCGTGTTTTATCTCATTTACTTTTGAAAATATCATGTACTGTAACTGCAGCAGACGAGGCGTCCCTTTGACAATATTTCTTTTTCGAAGCGAGATCTTGACCCAGCCTTTCCGGATCGAAACCATTCCAAACTAATGAACGATTTCAAAGTCGTTCCATTTTTCTTCTCTACTTTGATGCTTCCTTTTTACTTTCTAATCCTCTCCCCATTTCTCATTCTTCAACAATTTCTTTAATTTTCTTTAATTTTCATTTAATTTTCATTTGTTTTCAGCTTTATTGACTTTTTTTTCACATAATTGTTTGTCTCCTTTCTTCTCTGGTGGGATCAGAACTGATTCTCACAACTTTCTTTCATGTTTGCTTGAAGGTTCTCAGGGTGCTTCTATCAGACTCGCTACCTCCGTGCCACGTTGAAGATACCTGGGTAGAGGTCCTCAGGAGCTCCATGTAACCTTTCCTTTCAATCAACCATCTCCTTTTACTTCTTATTCTTGTTTTGAATCGGCTATGGCCTTTCTGTGATTCTGACCCGGGATGCAGCCTAATTAGCTCATGCTTATTTGAGCAACAAATTAGCTGTACTTGGCGGTTTTATTGCTCGTCTACCCCTGATCAGCATCCTCCATCATTTGAAAACCGTCACTGGCAGTTCAACCTCTTGATTTGTTTCATCGCAGGGCAAATTAAAGATACCTCTGGTTTTGAGAGCTGCACTGACCCGTCGAAACTCCTCCCTTTGATCCCGCGCTTCGCTCTGCCAAATGGAAAGAGATTCGAACCTTCATCATGCCCCTGACACACCCTTATTGACGAAGACACTGCCTCCGTTCCGGATACAACAAACACTAAAAGAGAACATTCTACGCATCTCCGCAGGCATCTATTCTCCTCCGCCAACTGCTTGAAAAATTTGAACGCCCCCAATTTCCAGGCCGCCCAGGATCAGGGGAGATCCTGTTCTTTGACAATCCTTTCAGAGATTCAACGGACCGAACGCCTGTGATTGGGTTAACCGTTATAAGTGTGGATATTAACTTCCCGCCTGGAATGGAAGCTTCGTTGGTCAGCTCATGAGGGCTATCTTTGACCTCAAGAAGTTGCTCGGTTCACACCTTCAATAGCCCACCCACTTCATCATGATGGTGTCCAAATTCCAGCGGATTCAGAGAAAGTCACAGGCCCATTGGGAAGGGAATAATCACCAATCTCTCCGGGGTAAAGGTTTCCGACGCTTCTCTGGCGCGGGATCTGTTAAACAAATGACCGATTCACTGCCGGGTTTGATTGTGATGATTTTCGCCGCTCATTTTCTTAAAGGATTTGATGGAGTATTTCGGCGGGATAACGTGCTCATTTCTCGAATGAATTTTTTTCTGTTTTGATAGCTAGTTGCCAGTTCCCGGTGGAACGACGGCTAGGAAGGTTGTTTTGGGTGAACTCCCGGTGACTTCTCTGGGGGCTGATCACCTCTGTACTGCCACGTGAGTAATAAAGAGGTAGAAAAGTTATGTCTAACCTGCAATTTTAACATATTCTCGATCACCCTCATACTTTTTAATAGCTTATTTCCAATACTTCTGATTTTTTTTTTTTTTTTTATTTATTTATTTCCCTCAACTCTGTACTGCGTATGCGAGCAACGCGCTTAGGAATTTTTCTTTTCTTTTCTTTTTTCGTCGTCCGTAAGTGTGCCTCTTTGAGAAAATGGTTTCCATACATCACGCAATCTCCAACATATCCTCACATACTCCGCGAATATTTATTGGACAGATCCTATTATGGAAGTACTCCGTATAAGAGAGAGTATTCATGTACTGACTTCGAGAATTGAAGAACAATTACATAGATTGGAAGTGCATCATACGCTCATTGACAGTGAGTATCCATTCATCTTTACTGGATAGTAGAGATCATTGTGCAGAGAAGTGGCCAATTTAACTAATCTTTCAATCACATTCGTCTCATCAAATGTCGAGAAAGGTATATTACTCTCTTCAATGCTCATTGCGTTTGATTATTTTTTTTTTTCCTTCCCGTTGAGGACGCAAGCTTCTTCAGGGGTCAAGTATCTATGAAAGCTTATTGTAAGACATAAATCTCTTTCCCAGATATGCCGCTAACTCCTGAAGTTAGAGCCAATCTACTCCGTAGAAGCGGGGCAGCTAATTTCAAGCAAACGTTTGGTCCCACATCCAATAATACGATCCCCACAGTTCCAAAGTTCTAGCTAAATTATCAAAATAAAGTTCCATTTTCAAGTGTTCTAACTTCTCCAGCTAAAAGCAATGATTTTGAGCCTCAAGGTTGAAAAACAAAATGCTTGTTTTCTGGTTTCTAATGGGACCCCCCCCCGCCCCCCCACCTCTCCTCAGATTCTTTTAAAGGTCTTCTCGATTGCATTAAAAATTCATTGATACTTCTCTGTTTGTAAAGCTTGATTGAAATAGCAGACTGACAAGAGCTATTGGAAAAGAAAAATTTTCCCCCTTGAACAGCAGCAACTGTTCGGAGTCGGCGTTCTCCGTTAAATGATCAGGCACTAGCTAGGCATTTAAAATATACGCTGCTGACCAACCTTGGCCAAAAAGACCATAAGATGGGCACCAAACACCTACCTATTTCTAAAGCGGCGCCCTCTAGCGGGGCCTGCCGTTACAGCAACCTACGTTGCAGACCATTCACCCAGCATTGTGGTGGTACCAAATGTTACATCCATCTAATAATAGGAGCAAGACTCATAGCATTTCATGAAGGATAATTTTATATACATCTCAGCACCGTCCACTCAACTTTACTCCGTACCATACACAGTAATCCACTTGATATTATTATTATTATTATCAATTGTTGCTATCTAGCTAGTTAGCTTATTTACCTTGGGTGTTCTGTACTGTACAGTGGGGGGAGATAATTATACATACAATTAGCAGCTCAGTGCATCAACCCATATTATTATCCCTGATTTCAACCTGCATTCCCTTGCCACCAACCCCCTGATATCCATGCAAGCTTTTTAAAATGTCAGAGGTTTAAATGTCATTCATATCATTATTCAATATATTTTTCTATTATATAAACAGAATTGTACATTCTCATTTATTATCTTCAGTTTGAAGATATTCCACTCTACTATTTTCTCTATTATGTATCACAAAATGTATTGAAAGAATTTTTTAATCAGCTCTAAAAAGAAGTTTGACAGATCTTTTAAATTCTTTATTTATAATGAACATTGATTAATACACATTGTGAATCAAAATTTATTTAATTCTTTCATATTATTTCAATCATCTTTAAAGTTTATTCATTCTCTTGTCATCAAAATCATCTAATCATATTTCAAGAAAAATAATAAAAATATCTTTCAATCTCATTCAAAACTTTTTTAAAATCTCTATATAAACAAAATCAGCAGAAATTCTGTTATGATCATAAAAATTAACATTTAAAAAATTGAATCTATATAAATTTCTCAAATAAATTCAATTTTGAGATTGATTTGAATATATTAAATATATTTATATATTGTTTATATAATCAGATCTTTAAGAATCAATATCTTTTACTGACATTCAAATTCAAACACATCACAATTGAAATATGAATTGTTATAAACTGAGATTTCAAATCAAAGCTTATTTTTCTTTCATATGAAGTTTGAATGAATTTTTTATATTATATCAACATTTTATTTGAATTCAGCTATCTTCATTATGAGAGAATCCTTGAAAAAATTGAAATTATATATTGAATGAATAATGATGCATCTTATTATATCTCTAAACAGTAAAAAAATAAATAAAAAATATATGAATGAATTATGAAAAATGATCTGTACAATTCTCTGATTTAAATTCAATTGAAAATCTTTAAATGATTATGAAGTGCTGTGTTTCAAAGATAAAATATGAAATATACTCTACAGAGCAGATGAGAAATAAATTACAGAAAATATGAAATTTTATAAAACCAATATCATAATAAATGAAAATAGTAATTACTGTCAAGAAAAATATAATTAAATATTAAGAAAAATATTATGTATAATTAAGTTTCTATATTCTATTCTATATAATACTTTACTGTCAGAGCTATATCTAATATATTGGTTGAGATATTTGAAATAATAGAGTATTGCAATATTTTTGATTGATGCAAAAATGCATTAATATATATATAATTATCTCCCTCCACTGTACATAATAGATAAAAGAGGTGAATGTGAAGCATGTGTTAAACTGAATAACACCCTTGAACATCAACATCATTGAAGTTCTCAAGATGAAACTAGCTCCTGCAGAATAGTAGCACAATCAATTAATTCTCATGAATATTAAAAGTTAATTCTCATGAGTATTAAAAGTTAATAATATATCTGCAGTGAGTGAGTGTTAGGGCATAGACAGGCACTTAATCAAACCACTCAGATTCAAAGATATCATACATACATACATACATAAGAAACAACAGCTGCTGCTGTTGTTTGAAGTCTGAACTCTCAATTATATATAGTTAAGCTTTTCAATGTATATAAGCCCTTCTGATTTTTGCGTGCAGCACAACACTTAGCAGCAGCTACATAGATCACTGCACAGTATAGAGCAGCAAGCATCAATAACAATATGTGATCTTCAACAAACTTCTCATGTCAAAATTGATTGGTGGGTGGGGGATGAGATTAAACATCACAATATATATATATATATGCATTCCCCCCCTCAAAGTCTTGTATTTCAATTCAGCTAACAATCAATGTATGGAAATGAAAATGTGTATTTATTGTGTCTACATTAGTTATCTAATACTATCTCATTAACTAGGATTAACTAACTATATTATATGAATGCAATTGAGATTTTATCATCGACATTATCATGTTGCATTCCACTTCACTTGATTTCAATGGGTAATGATTTCAATTTAGAGTATAAGCTGTCATCAAAACCTTCTATACATATTACTCCATCCACATCTATTAAAGAAAATGAATGTGCCAGTCTCTATTCTGTGCTACCCACCAACTTCATTGCTTTCCCACTTGCTTTCCCACTTGGTTTGTAACACCACATGGGTTTATTGTACACATAGTCGCCTATGGATGTCCATTAAACAAATGTTGGTTGAAAGAAATGCATCATGATTTTTCAAGATAAATAGCTCCTCAAAGCCGGTACGTAGCTGCATGCCTTGCGGTTTTGATTGGGAGTATACTTTGCAGGGAAATCGTGACAGGCTTCAAGGCGTCGTGGAAGCGTTTTAAGGGAACTGAGCAGGGACTGTGATGTCAGGTGCAAGGACCGTCCCAACAGTAGAATCAACCAGGTGGGATGTCAGGGCGAAAGGCAGGGACATGGGCCGGATGGCTTTCAGTCCCACCACAAACTTGGTTTCCACTACTGGTGTAGTCAGAAAAATGCGGCGGTGCTAGAGACGTCTCTGATAATTGTAAACCTTCCGAAGGATGGCAGGTATCACCATTGGCTTTTGCTAACACGGTTTCTGCGCCCGTAGTAATACAGTATCCTCTCATGAGGCATTCATCCATTAAAGCTTCGGGTCCGTCCCTCACAGCTAATCCGATGGCAAGAACGAGCGCAAAAGAAAATCTGGCCCATGCTTCAAAGTGTTTCTTAGAAGTGAGTTTTGTAGTAATAGGTGAGTGAGGGTTTTCCGTGTAAAATCTGGGAGAGTTACCGGTTAATACTGCCAAGTCGTTGGGCGGCGCTGTCGTGGTGTGTTTGGCTAGTGTTCCTTCAACATGTGAAGCAGGATAACACGTTCCAGAATTGAAGGAGCTGGCCAGGCTTCGGGGGTTGACAGTGGAGGTCATGCCCTCATTACTGTGGTAAGTGATTCGACACTGGCGGCTGTTTTCGAGCCATTGATCTCTTGGTTGACCACCTAGGAACAGACCCAGGACCCACCAAGACAATTTCCCCAGCCGGCCGTAGTTCGCATGCCACGCCCTTGCAATAATTCGCCGAACCAAGATTCCAGAATTTGGGACAACATCCCAAACATAGCAGTAGAAAGACATTATGGATTTGCATGCTACTGAACAAGTCTTGTGGAGCTTTGATACACATGGATCGAATATCACTATAGGGTTGATTTCGCTGTCAATTTCGTGATGGGTTTGGGTTTCTAGATGCGTTGACGAGTTACTTTGGCGAAATCCCTTCTCTAGCATGCAGGGTGTCTTTTGTTTGAGCGGCTCGATCTGTTCTTGAGTATCATACGCAGCGGATTCGACCAGGGTACTTGGATTGACATCATCAAAAAAGATGCGAGAGGATGATCCTATAGTCGAGCGACCTTCCAGGCCAGTTTCCAGAGGCGTCAGACCCATAGAGATGCTCGCGTCATTGATGGCTTCATCAAAAGTTTGATATCCATGTGATCGTCCCTCAAGAGCATGTAGAGCATCATGATCTATCCAGGGCGAGCTAGGAGAGTCATGAGCACTAGTAGGGCGCAAATGAAAGGGAGATATTGGATCATTGGAGAAAGAATGTCGGTGTATTTGGCCAGCGGGTATATGTGGAGAAGCGGCAGGTAGTATGAGTGGTTTCAATGTGCATGAGCCTGGTGGGAACCGCCTCATCCTCCTGTGACGGTTGGAGCATTTCCCTTGAGCCTCAGGTGATAGCGGAAAAGAAGTTCCCCAAAGGGATGGATTCGACGAATGGGAAATCATCGATAAACGTTGCGATTCAGGAGCGCGGGTAGATTGAGGGGAACAGGAGTCTCCAACCCCAGAATCGAGAGACATCAGTTCGGCATCATCAGTATCTTCGCATTTTTGTGGTGACAAAACATTTGGGCGATCAGCTGGGAAGCAAACAGGAGGATCCGGTGTGGCATTTGAGATCGGTACCGAAAGGGGTTGGAAGAGTGCTTTTCGAACGGGAGACAACGGAATCTTAGAAAACATAGATCGAGGCCTTGGAGTATGATATACACCATCAGCTTGTGGAGAAGGTTCGCCCACATTCAAACCCGGTGATGACTCTCTCCTCGTTGGTGATTGAGCCAACAACTCTGTTAATACGTCAATCCTTCGCTCCAGACTACGATTCGTCGCATTGACCGCTTCCATACTCTGTAACATTTGGTTCACCATTTCGATTTCCCATTCCTGTTCACGAATCTTATTCTCCTTAATTTCGATATCTCTCTCTAATGCGCGAATTTTGGCACGAAAATCGGATTCCTTGTCGATCGTTTTTCGTAATTCGTCTCTTAATCGAGTTTCGAATTTTGTTTCCCATTCTAGCAGTTCCTGTTTTAATATTTTATATTCTGCATTGAGACCTTTGAATTTCGCTGCTTGAGTATTCGCAGTAGATGAATTTAGCGATTCCACACGATCTAACGACGCGGCGAGTTGCTGTTCTAGATGTTCTATGTACCTACAAAGCTCGAGGTCTGCATTCCTCTTTGTGAGATTCGGTCGCCCCTTGGAGCGGTCAAGGCCACCGAAGGATGATGACCTCGACGATGATTTCCTCGATTCCGCTGGCATATCTGGATCGTCGTAAGCAAAAGTGTCTAGATTAATTGGAGGCCCTAATTGTCCGGTATACTTCGAAGGAGAATAAATAGGGAAGTCATTGGTAGATGTAGATGGATCTGGCGAAGGCAGATCATGGAACAAGGAAGCTGCCGGTGGCCGTCGAGACTGGTGATACCGTCTCTGTGTAGAGTTGTTGATTTCTTCAAGGATGCTCGAGCGGCGCGTGTGTGACGATGTCAGCCCTGGGGAATTCCGGCTTCGATCGATGCTGCTAGTATCATCATCCTGTTTCTCTAGTTGTTGGTCAGAACTCCCCGAAAGCGATCGCCATTTAGTGAGAGGGAGTGTTAGTTTTCGTGACTGGAGTAATGCGCCACGAAAACCTGCGTTTCGAAGTTGGAGTCGTCGATTCTGGGCGCTACAAGGCTTTTCTAGTTGGTGTTGGGATGGGGAAACGGATGAAAGGCGGGTGGAGTGGAAGCTGCTGGCAGCGCAGGAGGACGGTGGTCGTGAGGTCGTGTTGCTATTATTGGAGCCTGCATTCGATGCCCACGGTGACAGGGAGCGCTCCGTGGTGGGTAAAACATGAACATCCATAACAGAAGCCTGGCAAAAGCACAAGAGAAAATATTAATTTGGGCACGAGCTCCATCACCAGCCAGGGAGCGCCAAACAAATGCCCAAGAACCGCAAAAAAAGTGGAATGGACCGAGGAATAATGGGCGGAGCGCACACCCCGAGGTGATGAAATATTGTTCCGGGGTAATTTTGCATGGGATGCGGAAGAGGGCAACCCCCCGCTATTTCCAGAAAACTCTGTTCACTGTGTGTTCATCATGTTCAGCTGGGACGAGGTGAAATACGATTAAAGGTGCCCTCCTATGACTCCAGAATGCGCAATTGAAGATCAGGTAGTTGGTTGGGTTCGGTTCTTGCAAGAAACTCGCAGCCGAATGTTTGTTTACATTGACCCCCGAAGGTTTGTTTTTACCTTTTGGACTTGGCAACAGCCGGGTTGACAATCACATGATCGTGATCAGCTTCCAAGGTTCACTTTCGGTAATGAACCAGGTTGGGTCTTGGTACAGAGTAGGAGCCGCTGGTATGGTAAAAGAGTGATTTTCTGGCAAACTGACAAAATAAACAAAACAAATACAATCCTATCCTATCCTATCCTATCCTATTCTGGGGTTGACATGAAGATGACAAAATAGGGAACTTATATTGAACCTGTTGTTCTTTGGAATCTTTGGCCTGAGCCCTCCAATTTGGCAACATGCCTGAGATTGGGCCATAGTGTTGGGTATATTTGGCATAAAGTAGGGGGAAGCCAGGAGCAGCCATTTGTCAATGTGATGAATGGGGAGGAATGAAAAAAAAAAAAGATGGGAGTTGGTGGAGGAGATAATAAATAAAAGTGGAAAGATAGTTATTGGGTTCACCATCAATCTGCCTCTTCCAGCACACAGTTCATGATTAACCTGGCAGCGAAAATTGTTCATATTGAAAAAAAATAATAGGAAGATTCGGGAGAAGATCGGCAGACTCCGGCGAGCTATCATTATGGAAAAGTACATTATTTATATGGGGAGGAATGATAAATTGAATTTACAACGCTCTAGCTGCTTCTCCTGCACCACTTTCCACAGCAGTTGCTTGTTCTGCCTTCATCTTTCCTCGACCAACACCACCTTCACCCACACCCATTCTCCGCGCGACGTACCGTTGTGCAATGACGCCAACACCAAGAGACAGAGTTTCCTCTATCCACTCTGCAACCCATTCACGAGGGTCAACGGCGTTGCTCTCAATGATTTCCGCAATCGCTTCTGGAACGGTGGAACGGACAACACCGTCGGGGTTGTCGTCTGGATTATGTGGGGCGACGGGGGCATCAAGCCAGTCAATCCACTTCTGTGGAACGGCCTGTGTAACGGCATGGAAAGCAATGCTGTGGATAGGGTCGTGAAGATAAATTGCGAAGAAAACCTCCTCTTCAAGATCATCTTTTACATCCACGACATTCTGAGCCATTTTCTCTTCGTCTCCGCTGGGGCCTGATTGGAAGAGGTCTGGTGGTGTGGGCTGAGAAATCGCCTGGATGGCAAGGAATATGTCACTGGTACGAACGGGGTTCGACTCTGATAGAATTTCAGACGCTTGTTTTGCGGCTTCCTCAACGCCACCTCTCGTAGAAAAGTAT
The DNA here is from genome assembly GCF_000149585.1 of Histoplasma mississippiense. Lineage (NCBI taxonomy): Eukaryota > Fungi > Ascomycota > Eurotiomycetes > Onygenales > Ajellomycetaceae > Histoplasma > Histoplasma mississippiense. Next base: position 1,969,954 of record NW_001813979.1, read on the forward strand.
TCTGCGGCATAAGCTTCTGCACTTGCTCGGGCAAGCTTTGTACCAACCGTTGCACCCTTGATAGCCGAAATAGATCGCGGTTTTCCTGCAGACACCGTCCGCCACCACGGTCCATCGTTCCAGCCAGCTGAAGAGCTGTGTCCGATGTGAGAACCTGAGCCACGTTTGGGTGCGGATTCCCGACCGCGTTGGATGACGAGCAGATCACCTCCTTCGACCTGGGACATTACCCGAGAGAAGACTGAATAAATTAATGGATCGAGCGAGGGGTAGTCTGAGAGGTCATGTGTGATGTGAATTTGGAGCCGCTCATGAGAGGAAATAGGAGGAGCTAGAGTATGGAGGAGGGAGGTAAATGTGGGCATGGCTAGGGTTCGTAGCTCGCCACCTCAAAATTAACTCAGCTCATCAGAACAGGTGATTGCAAGATGATGCTTAGAGGTTTGGGGGCGGGCCGGGATTCTGCTGTCGACTTACCAAGACCTCGAAGGGCTCCAACATTGCCTTTAACTTGATAAGCCCACTTTTGAGCTTCCTCGTTTTTTCTGATTTCATTTACGGCAGCCTCTGCATGCTTCACAGCAGCTGAAGCGGTAGCAAATATCCCACCCCACCAGCCACCTCCACCTCCAGCGTTGGTCTTACCTGCTTCCTCCGACGGAGGTGTATCCCCTGCCTCCGACGAAGTTGTCTCTGGAGGAGTAATGCTGGTATGATATGCCCGGGAGCTATCTCCTGATTTCCTGGGAGCGCTTTTATCGTCACTGAATCTTCCCGGAGGTGGTGTCGTCACAGATGTTCGTTTAGGAGATCTGTTTGAAGTAGACGAAATTCGGGGCGTTGGAGGTCTTTGAGAAGCAAGGTCTTGAAGCTCAGCTAATAGGTCCTGCTCTGATTTTTCTTGCACTCCCCCCGCTGCCTGGGTGGCTCCATCATCGACACCAAGGTCATCGAACTGAGCAAGCAGTTCGTCATTTGTAGGGGCTTGCTTTCCTGTCTTCGACATAGTGTGCTACTATCAATTGAGGGCTGGTTCGAAAGCTGGTTGCTACGGAGAAGTGGTGGGTAGTTTTGGCGGAGATACTAACAAGACAATAATGGATCCCGCCCCATGAATCAAGTCCTTTTCTAACAAACAACAGTTGAAGGAGAAATGGGTTTAAAGATGCTCAAGCGTTTGAACGATGTCGTGAGAGCGCCAAGATAGCGCTAGTCGAGTCACGTGTTGTTAAACCTAAGAGAACAGCAGTTCCTTCCTTCCGTGTAGTGGGTCCTTTCTTCTTGGCGAATCCTTCGAGCTGTATATCCTTACAACCTCTTTCCTTATGAGGCCCTGTTCTCCTTCCTTCTGAGGTCTTGCTTATTGTTTTGTTTGTTTTTTTTTTTTTTTTCCCTTTTCTGTCTCTTTAAGAAGAAGGATTCCCTTATTTTTCTTTTTCTTTTGTTTTGAGGAAGAAGATAGCGGTAACTAGTATCAAAAAGCTAGCCATAAGATTGTTCAATTTTGCCCTTAATCCTTAACTATTCCATCCTAAGCTAATCCTTAAGACTTGCGAAGCCTGGAGGGCTTACGTAAAGATCCCTTACAGAGCCGTGAGGCTCGTTCTGTTTCTACCTAGTAAGGTTGTTCATGCTAACGGGCCACGAGATGCTGTGTTGCCCCAACCACCACATGTATGATGGCTTGTGAGCAACTTGGGTCCAGTCAAGTTTCTATAAATATCCAAGCGTATTATCTAGTTAGTCCTGCATGCCATTTTGCTGCAATTTGTACCCGCAGGATAATGAGTGCTGGAGGCAAGCAAAAGTCCAAAAAACAAAATTTAGTCGCATTAAAATACCATGTAGGCACCTAATGATAAATCCTTCTAGAGTAAATTTCGACCCGGGGAAGGGATCGTTTATACATGTGATTTTGAGAATTTTATTGTGTAGAAAAATTTCCGGTCTTCCTTTTTCAAAGGTTCATGAATTGCAGTGGCATATAAAATGGATATAAATTATACACGCTGTTGCCATGTTGCGCGTTGTTGATAAGATGAACTTTCGATAACTGAAGACGAACCGGAAGATCCCGGCGGGGTAATTCGCAAAAGGCGTTATTATCTAGGATTTTATTCCACGACCAGTTATCAAAAGTTGCGAGCCGAATGGCGTACCGAATTATCGTGTATCTCCAGGGTTTGTAATACTAGTACTCTGATGTTCATTGATATTCCTTCGCTTTTCTACATTGATCCCATCGGTCCCCGCTCATTCAATACCCCTCCACCCCGTAATCGTCAACATGCGCCTCTCATATGTTTCTAACCTCCCCGCAACATCGAACGAAGAGGATGAAGCCATCCTCCAGCGCGTACAAGCCAGGCGGGGACAACGGGGCCTCCTCCCCCTTGACCTAGCACTTCTTCATTCATTCCCCATTGCCGATGGCTGGAATTCATTTCTGGGTGCTATCCGCACCAAAACCTCTCTTTCCGCAGACATTCGCGAGATCGTAATATGTCGCGTTGCCGCTATGAACGAAGCTTGGTTTGAGTGGAAGAGTCATGCTCCCATATTAACACAGGCCGGCTTCTCTGAGGATGGGCTAAAACTTGTGGAGCGCGGAGCGGAAAACCCAGCGACTGACACCGAATTGGCGGCGCTGATGTCCCCGAAACAAATTGCTGTTTACAAGTACACGGAGGAAATGACAAAGACCGTTAGGGTATCTGACAAGGTGTTTGAGGAGTTGAGGAGGCATTTCAGTGAGAAGGAGGTGGTTGAGATCACGGCTACGGTTGGGGCGTATAATTGTGTGAGTAGGTTTTTGGTTGCGTTAGATGTTGGGGAGATGAATCGATGAACAGGTACGAATGTATTAAATATATGGGTGTCATAGTGGCAGTGGCATATTTAAGCTAACTCTGAATGGTTTGTAGACTTGATTATAGGTCCGGATTAGATGAGCTGTCAATGGTAAAGAATGGATGTAAGACATGATTAGTGATAGTGTCACAGACTTGCATACGCTAGGTTTCCTCTTGATTGAAAATATAATTTACATCGGGCATTTTGCCATCTGATATGGGATACAATTTTAAAATCAACATAGGACATAAAAATGAGTGTTCTTTTATAATAGTGTTGAGGTGGAATATGGTGTGGATGACTTGAGAGGGGACTTGGACCTCAATATATAAGTTGGAACCAAGATTAACTAAAACTTGGAATTTCCCGCTGAAAGACGCGTTTAAGATTTTGAGGGATATGAAAAATCACCTCCATTCCGAGAATAGATGTCCTCTAGACTAATGGGGTACGTAGTCGGCAGGGTGGTTCCAGCATTGGAACCATTCTGTGATGGAGGTGTATACCTAGTAGCACTCTTTACTATTCAGGCGTGAAGGTCACATAGTACTATTGGGCATCCGGGCTGCCAACATCCTGAAAGTCTGAGTGTTTCTCATCCATCCTACCCCAGACCATGCGGACAATAATGAAGCACAGATGAAACGTATATTCTTTTTTGTACGAGAATCATCAATGTTTGTGATATCACCAAGACTTTATATGCCAGCGGTCTTCATAGATTGAATGGATGGAATCTTACTATTAAAATTAGAAAATTGAAAATATTCACCCTATCCTAAAAATAGCCTTGTTTTCATGCAGCGTTTGCAAGGACCTTTGTTCCATGTTTTCATACTAACTATACTCTTCACCTTCCAATAGAAAGAAAAGAAGATATTCGATATTTTTTTGATAGCAGAGCTAACTTCATCTGGTGGCGATGGAATTTGTTTATTTTCCGAATGTCCAGTAATTATTCAAGGTGGTTCTACGGTACTGAACGTTACAAAACTTCTCGGTACAGAGTGCCTTGTTGGCTAGTTACTGTTATTGAGTATTTATCCCCTCGTCTGGCCGCTAGGACACAATTAGCGTATTTTTTAGTATGTACATTAGTGTATTAAATACATGGAAACTACTGGATAATATGAGGCATCAACTATATTGATATGTTTTAGTGTAATTTATGTAATCTATTTGATCTAGCCTTAATTAATATTATTAAAATGGAACTCCTTTCAACATTTTTTTTTCAAGCAGAGAGCAATATTGCTATATGCTATACAATCATATCTTGATCTTGGAGTTTTTCCTTTATTCCCTTCTTCTCTCTTTCTTTTATACTGACACCAGACATAAATTTGAAGAGATGGCAGGGAAATTTACTGATGATTTAGATTTATATTTAATTGAATAATAAATAGAGAATTTGAAAATTTAAGAAGTTGAAGATAAAGCTGCCAGCAGAATTCAACATGAGATATAGTAGTGTCAGTAATGTCAATAATAATCAGTTGATAAAGAATATAAGCATTGACAATAATATGATTGATAATTCAGTATAAAATTGATAATCAGATGTGATTGATAAGTATATGAGTTTTATAGAAAACTCTAAACTGATTTACTAGATCAATTCCATTTATATTATAATTATAATCATTATTAATGATAGAAATCTCCACTACTTTTTGTCAATTATTTTTTAAATATTCTCCAAATTTGAGATTCATTAATAAAAATCAATTTTAAGCATTTTTTGACACATTCAACAAAGCTGTTTGATAGATGAATTGTAGATAGTAGTAATACTATGTTATTATCTTTCTATTCAAAACAGAGAACTTCATTTTGAGAGATAATATACAGAATATTATAGAAAATATGAGTAGATAATTCAGAGTTTTTCAACTTTTATAGAAAAGGGGACAGATTAACAGAATGAATAATTTCATATATTTCAATTTTATACTTTCAAAGATAATGAAATAAAGCAACAGAGGTGAAGTAATTGTTCATATAAATTGAATAGTCAGCTATCTCTTTACTGTTATTCAATTTCAACTGTTATTTGATGTTTTGCTGTTTAGTGCTTTGCTGCTCAGTGCTCTGCTGCTCAATACTCTGTTATTTGATGCTCTGCTGCTCAATACTCTGCAAGAATATTGACAGCTGTTCAATTAATTTCACCGCAAGAGATTCAGTTTTGATTAATTCTGAAATATGAAACATTGTATTTATATAGAGATTATTATGAGACATGAAAAAGATTTAAAGATAATCTTATTCTTCTAATTTAAAAATTTTATATCTCTACTTGATTGATTTTTAAGATATTTTAATTGTGTATTTAAATTGTTTAAAGAATTGAATCATCATTTCATTAATAAAACGATTTGAATCTGAATTGTAGTGTTTTTAATATACTGTATGAAAGCTGAAGTATAAAGACTTTAATTTTTATATAAAAGAGAAAAAGAATTCTGATCTGTGAGAATTGGATATATGAATATATTTTTTAAACTGCCTAAATTATTTTTATTTCATATAAAATTTTAATGAATGAACCAGTTCTTGAATATCATTTCTATTTCAATAATCTTCAATTACTGAAGATTTATATACTCTCATATAAATAATCTGTTTAAAAAATAGTTTGATTTTTACAGAAGTAATTGAATGTCAATTCTGTAAATTGATAATTGAATTTTTTAATATCTGCATCTCTGCATAAACATTGATGAAATAGATAATATTCTGAATATCACATTCTGAAATATAGAGAGAGAATAAGATGTATGAATTTTGTAAATCAATATCATTAAATAAATTGACAACTGAAGAATGATGAGAAGATTTCATAAGTTTGAATTTAATACTTTTTAGAGATGAAATGTCTGCAAGAAAGTCACTGACAGATTGCTTTCATTTTACATTTGTTTTTATACTAACTCATAAAAAATATCAGTCAATCAATTAAAAAAAGCATTAAAAAATTGGAAATTATCTGTAGAAATCATATTTCTATTTCAGAGTGGATAGTGGTTGCATCTGCAGTGGATATGAGAAGATTTCAAGGTTGCAGAATGTATAGAGCAGAAAATGTGAGATAATGAAGTGGTATCAACAAATCAAATTACATAGAATTTAGTATGAGAAATTATTGATTGGCACTTCAGAGCTAACAGCTTAGTTGTTACACTAATAGTATTGCACTAATTGTATCCTAGTGGCCAGACGAGGGGATACCATGTATTCAATAAAATTGTAGAACAAAACACGTAAATGATGAGTAGGTGAGGCAAAGTCATGAAGAAGTGAAGCACGCACTCATCGCCATTTTCCCATAACATTATTTGTGCAAAATCAACTCAAGCAAACGACGAGGAGAAAAGGAAAAAATACGGTATTGGAGCTTTTACGGACTCGATAAATAGGATTCCTCGCCTCTGATTGGGCACGATGGTCACTGCAGGCAACGTGACATGGCCCATAATCGTAGTAGATCAAACTCTAACGCCCAGGATGCAGAAATCTTACTACTGATGAGATCAAAGTCCATACTGGCAGAGAACAACATTAAGGTGTTCTAATCATATGGAAATAATCTGTGCTTTGAGAGCTGCCGACCGGTGACCCGTATCTTACATTCTATTCTGTTATTGTTCTAATACTTCCTTCTGTGATCGGACTACACAGGCGGACTGAGTTCCTCCTTCACAAAAATCGGCCATCGCCACCTGCCCACACGCTCAGCGCCTAGTTATCGATTCTTTCTTTTCTCTTCTTCCTTTCCTTCCATTTCTCTTCCATTAATTATTACTTTTAATATAAACTCGTTTCCTGGCGGATATTTATTTCACGAGCTCCAGCATTCACAATTTGGCGGCTCATGCACGAATCCACCCAAACAAAACTCGACCATTCGTTCCATTCTCGTCTCTTCGTTGTCGCAACCCTTTGATACAAGTTTCCGATGCATTATTGATGAGGCTCCTAGCAATTGCTAATATTAAAATCGGTTTCATCAGCAACTCGGGTACGATAGTATTTTTCTTTTCTATATTTTTCTTTTAATTTCTTTTTCTTTTATTTATTTAATTTATTTTTCTTTCATTTCTCCTCATCTGCAGTCGTTTTGATGATACATGCATACTTATCCGGGGGACAACCGCAAGTTTTCCTGCAGAACTCCCCAACCATCTTAGTTCTACCCATGTTTAAAATCAACTGCATTTCGACAATATGACGACTTGTCGCTTTGCTCTTCTGATTTTGTCCGTCGCTCTTGTTTGTCTTGGTTTTACAAGTTCGCTTTTGTACAAGATCATTTTCTGCTTTGAAAATTTGTTATGTGATTCTGCCACGTTATTTTACAATAAGTTTCCCATTTTGTCATTGGCAGTGGTACTTGAGAATGAATACTGAGTTTCCCGATAGATAGGCACTTCTGTCATCATGTCATTTTTGGCTCAGGATGATATAAACATTGGTGCTGAAGGTGCTGAAGCGCCGAAATCTCCTTCATGTTCTTTTCGCTGGCAGCACTCGGATCCCCCAAGACCCTCGTCTGCTTCCATTCAATTCACTCCGGCTGTCAACAGCCGTTCATCTCTAAAATGCGTCTGGTGCGGTGAATTATTTCAGTCATCCGATGAGCCCACCACTTTGCCTGCTGAGGTGCTTAGAGAGCACATAGCTATCGCCCATCCTGAAGTTGCCAAACTTTCTCTGGTTGAGCAAGATGCCACAGATGAGACGCCTCCCACTGAATCTGTCCTAGATGAGGCTGAACAAACCAACCGTATCGAAGCATTTGCCCGCCAACGTGAGGCGGCAATTGTTGAAAGGCGCCTTGATTTGCTTTGGAATATCAATGCTGTAGAAAAGTTCACTGACGACTATGATGGAGAGGAAGAGGGTCTTCCATCATTTTGGAAAACTGCATTTGGCGATTTTGAACGCCCAAAGCCATATGAGCAAGAGACTGTAGCGAAGGGGAAGTTTCTACCAATCACGAAAGCTGAGATTTACATCGACATTTTGAAGGAACCAGAGTCACACACCACAGAAGAGCTTTACGCGATAACCGCGAATACGGCCCTAGCTCTCAGGGTGTGGCAGGATGAATACGTAGCCATTGACAAACTATCGAAACGTGCCACACGACGTTCATTGAAAAAGGTTGCGAATCCACGAAAGCTAGAAGAACCGCTTGTTTTTGAAGATAAAAAGGAAGCAATGCTATATGGATACAAACACGACCCCCGGGAATCAAAAATAGGATACCAGGACCCATTTCTTCAGGGAGGCTTCAAACCAACGCCAGCACAACTGAAAAGACTGAAACTCAACGCTGCAGAGTCTCCTAATATCGATGGTTGGACTCCAATTAAAATCAACGGTGTCGAGTATATTCCTGGAATCCGCCCGCCGTCCAAACCCGCTCCCAAGAAAAAACCCGTAGAAGTGGATACAGCAGATACCAGCGGTATTTCGAATGGTGTTGATCGTGAAGTGGATGGCCGTCCAAAGCGCATAACTCGGTTTGGTGGCTTCCGGCATCCTTTAACTCGAGAAACCTCCCAGGTTCAAACTGAACCGTCAAGCCCTGTCTCTGGGCCTACATCTGCGAAAGTTAAACGGTCAAAGTCACGCGCGACTTCAACGACGCCTCAACCGCCTTCACAACCCATTTCTCTGAAACCCTCTACGCCTACCACCCGCCCGATTCCACCCGTGAGATCATTAACAGTGAAGTTAGCAACGTCTGGGGCCCCAGCGATAACTACTCGGCCTGTAACACCCACCGCCACCGCCACCGTCCCTTCAAAACCACCAGTTACTGGGGAACGTGCTCCTACACCCCTTTACGAAGATCCACTCCTAGACCCCAAGAATCAACTTAAGATCCAACAGTCCAAGAATCCAAAGCGAACAGAGGCAATGATAATCCACTGGGCAAAATTTAACCATGAAGGCCGAACAAGAAATCCAAAGCGAACCAAAGCGCAAATGGAGGCAGATAAAGCTGAGGCAGAAAAGCAAGGGGGTGTCAAAGCTGGCCCTGGACGCAAGAGGAGGTCTATCTCGAAGAGTCGCGGAGCCGATAATCAAGATACTCCAGTTAAGAAGGCCAAACGCATTGCGAAAGGCACCCGAATACCCGTCACGCACGAAAAGGTTGAGCCACCAGAGCCTTACCACATTGTTCCACCACAATCTGAACTTCGGCGGCCTGAACATTTGATAAATCCATTAAGTGCCCCTACGCATCCGCAAGCCCGTTATAGCCCCTACGGTGGACAGGTGTATCAAATAAACTACCACCAGGGCAACCATCAATAGTTTAAACCTCTTTGTTTTTGACATCTTCTAAGCAATGTCGATTTCCAAAACATCGAAGACTAAAAATTGGGAAAATTAGGCCGGGGGTGATGTGTTCAGCGTTTCTGGCACCCACGGCGTTGGGAGCTTCGCTATTATCTTTCTGTGTATCATACCATATTGTCTCCCGTCAATATTGCTTGCTGTTTCCACTTGGACCTTTGGTTTCTTTGGTTTTTTTTCTTTTCGTTCAGGACCAATTTCTTATTAGCCATCCTTATGGTCTATGTATGTAAATAGTTGTTACCCCTTTCGGCTGCTGGATGCATTGATGGACGCACATCTCAGGAAGACTGGCCGTATGACCAGGACCAAGACTAAATCACAAAAACAAAATACCGCTGTTTATCTGTGTATTTATGATATTACATGAATTATTGTGATGGGCTCACCCCCCGAAAACTCACTCTTTCTCTTGCGCAACCAGCGTTTATTATCAACGCTAGCCTATCAACATTCAGCAGCCAATTCATGCACCGGTGCATCAACGATACCACATTTTTCCACCCCGAGATTCATCTTCATACAATATATTTTGTATAAATCATTTCTTACATTGTGTCATTATGTCTCTTTTCTGTCTTAATCAATTCATTCTTGTTTTGTATATCTAAATGGGTTAGAGCTGTGCGTTATATTAGAAAATTGATTGTCATAAATTATACACAACCTTATTATAGACTTAACTATTATATCTTATAATAATAAAATCAAGAGCTTTATTATAATAATTACAATTATAATCTAAGTATCTATAACTCAGACGAACTCGTTTTGCAGGTGGTAGTATCACGTGACTATAGTGTATTCCTGAATCGGCAAACCGTTTGACCCTTGACTTTTCCCATCAGAATCACAAAAACTATTATCCCTTTTTATAGCTTTTTCGACCTTTCTATAGGAATTTCCAAATAACGCATTTTTATCACCCTTTCATATTATTTGGCTCATCATCTAACATGGGTAAGAAGAAGCGTGGTCATCCGGACCTCGAGGAGCTCCTCAGTCGGCCCTGGTGCTATTACTGCGAGCGCGACTTCGACGACTTGAAAATTCTAATTTCTCACCAAAAAGCGAAACATTTCAAATGCGATCGATGCGGTAGGAGACTGAATACGGCTGGCGGTGAGGATTGTCCAACCTTGACTCTAGATCAGTGAACCGGCGACATCTTTGCTAACAATTATTGGAACCAGGTCTCTCTGTTCACATGAGCCAAGTCCATAAAGAGACATTAAGCGCTGTGGATAATGCTCTACCCAACCGGTCAAGTTTGGATATCGAGATATTTGGCATGGAAGGTGTCCCAGAAGATGTCTTGCAGGCTCATAATCAACGGGTCATGACTCAATATCAACAGGCTGAGGCGGAACGTCGTGCTGTGACTGGGAACCCCGCATCTGGAGCGCCAGGTGGTGGCAGTCAGCCTAAAAAACCTAAATTCGAAAGCCCTGCAGAATTGAAAAAAAGGCTTGCGGAACATAAGGCGAAGCTTGCGGAACAGGCGGCTGGAGGGAGCAGCGGTGATGAAACTCCTATTGGTGTTGGGCAGACAACTGCTGCTACATATGTGAGCATCTTCCGCGTATTTTCTAGCCAAATCCAATGTCTGAAACATTATCTTACACGCGTTGTAGGTTCCAACGACTCAGCATCCTACGAGCCAACAGCAGTTGAATGGCTCAAGTCAGCCGTATCATTACCCACAGCCCTATGGGCATACTGGCGCTGCTTATCAACAAGGTGCGACTTCGTTCCAGAAGCCACCAGATTACGCTTCTCCCACCTATGGTCAATACCCACCTACGGTACATCAGTACTCCACAACTCAGTTCAACCCTCCCCAAGTGTCACCTCAACATTACCCGCCCGCTACGTCGGCTTTGCCGCAGCGCCCGTTGGGTACAATACTCCACCAGTTAACAATTCAGCAGCAGCACGAACACTCCCGAACCCGAAACCCCTGCACAAAATAAGCCCCTTTTCCCTCTCGTCCTCCTAGTCTACTACTGCTCCTAGCCTTCCCCACGTCCAGTTTTGGAGCACCCCAAGTCAATGCTTTCCAGATGCAACAATTACACCATGGCCAACCTTCATATGGCTTAGAGCAATCCCAGAGTAGTCGAAGCCCTTCAGGACCTCATCTTGTTGGTGAACAACCCCCAACCTCAATCGACGACTTGATTTCAGGCGCGGCGAAGCAAGCGGAAGAAATGGCTGGTAAACCCCCAGCTACTACAGTGAAGCCAATTGACGGCGCCGGAGAGAAGCCAGCAAAGAAAGAGAAGGAAAAATCGAAGGCTACGAGAATGGTGTATTCTGATAACGAAATAAGCCCCGAGGAGAAAATGGCTCAGTTGCCTAGGTACGCATATCTTCCTGAACGGAAGGAGGAGACGGTCCTTGGGGACAACACTACTGCTGCAGTCGCGGGAATCAATACAGCTTCCGACCAATTGGTAAATCCACCCCAATAAAATAACTTCCCGCTTTCATTGTCTCCATCTATTCCAGATCCTGACGACCTTTTAAATGTGCTTCGATGTCAACCCGTCGCAACGGGCGGAATATATACTGGAGGAATGGTTGTAGCGTCTAGTTAAGTCCTTCGACACACCAAAATTCTACAAGACATGTATCCCTTAAATGCAGTGTCAGCATTGATCTTCAGCAACTGTGATGACCAGGCAGGTGCGAGTTTCTTAGAAGTCGGAACCGGGGTCAAATACAGCTGTTAACCTCTGACCTTTCAACCGGAGAAAGATATCGACTTCTCGTGGAGTCCTGCAAACCATAATACACCAAGCAAATGACATGGGAGATCTGGTCGGCGCTGGTGAGTCCGATTGCAAATCTTATTTAATGATTATCTTGTCGGTTGGAGGAGGGTTGCTTTCGAGCAAAATATGCGCAGCTAGGTTCATTCAAATGTTTTTTTTTTTTTTTTTTTTTTTTTTACTTAAACTTTTCTTTTTTTTTTTTTTTTTCCCCTTTCTTTCTTTATGCCGTTTAACTTCAGCATGTTTCATTTCGAGGACTTCAGAATGACCAACCAACCACTCATTTGGCAGAAAAAGCCGGAAACAAGGTTGGAGAAGTAGGGTTTACTTCTATGTTGAGTCAAAATAAAGGAAAATACGTCCCCTCGTCCCCGCGCCGTGATTAAAAGTGTTGAATGTAAGTTTCTTTTTTTACGATTGTCCTTGTAGAAACCAAATCTCCTCAGGTCGGGAAGGAAATAGAAAGGCCATGCAACACTATGGTTAGTCCTTATCAATTATGTCTTCTTTGAAGGTGCAAGGTTAGTTAATTGTAATTGTCCCACAGGCGGCGGGTGTGCAGGTGAGCGGCCGGGGGTTTCAAATTTTCGGCTGGAAAATCTTTGATGTGATTCAAACTCTCAACTATGATAGGATTCAAAGTTGAACGGAACTCGAAAAATTGCACACATAATTTTTGATCTCTGTTCAATATGGTGTGGCTAAAACTGCACACTCTGGTGTTTTAGTTGCGTGCTTCTCGGGGAGCTCTCTGCCGCGTATATTTCTTAAACTCTAATTCTCCAACTAACCCTCTCATCTAATCGCCAATTCTACAGAAGTGGCGTGAGTGTATTGATAATGTTGACAGTGAGTGTGTTTTAGTTGAGATGGAAATTCACTTGATAGATATTTTGAGCCCCATTCAACTGTTCATGTACTGTCTGTAAATAGTTTGTAAGATCTCTTGCCCCAGCCCTTGTGGGTGTTCCAGGAGATAGAAGAAAACCACTAGGTATTGATCACCCCTAAAGCCCTCTGAAAGGCACCTTGATTAAGAGGTGGAATAGTTAGCAATACTTTGATATAAGTATTCAGTTTAAATTCTTACTGTGAGCCAGAACTTTTTACAGGTTTTGCAGAGGGGTCATGCCAAGAGGCTGATTGATAAGCTAACTACATAAGTTCAGCATTCCTACTAACGTAATTCCCAAGCGAGCGAGCAGCCCAAGCGAGCGAGCAGCCAAATTCTTCCACCTACTAATTTACCTACTCATCCACTTCAACGCGCAATTATGCCACCAATTCGCTCTAAAGATGCTAGGAACTCTATAGAGATAGAGGGAAGACTTGAACTCGCGATAAATGCTATTAAAAAGCAGGAAATATCCTCTATTTCTGAAGCTGCACGCATCTTTAATGTGCCACGCTCTACACTTGGTCATAGACTCAGTGGTCGATCTTCACGGGTGAATTTACGCGCAAATTCACATAAATTAACTCCTGCTGAAGAGGATAAGCTTGTTCAATGGATCCTAGACCTAGCTTTACGAGGACTACCACCCCGGCCTGCATTTGTGGAGAATATGGCTAATCATCTTCTTGCCATACGGAAGCCTAGCCATACAAACCACCCTCCTCGCGTTGGCAAGAACTGGGTGTCAAATCTAGTGGCACGCCGTCCAGAGCTCCAATGCCGCTTCTCAAGACGCTATAACCATGATCGGGCCAAGTGTGAAGACCGCAGGATTGTGGAGGATTGGTTTAAGACCCTAGAGAGGGTAATGACTGAGCATGGGATTGTGTTTGAAGATATTTACAACTTTGATGAAGCTGGGTTTGCAATGGGGCTCTGTGCAACTACCAAGGTCATTACTAGTGCTGAGCACTACGGACGAGCAACTCTTATACAGCCTGTGAATCGTGAGTGGGTGACTGCAATTGAGTCAGTCAACGCGTCAGGATGGGCCCCTCCGCCGTATATTATCCTCAAAGGTCACAATATTCAGGAAGGCTGGTTTGACGGGCTGCCGGAAGGCTGGAGATTGGACGTTAGTCCTAATGGCTGGACCACAGATGAGATAGGAATCAAATGGCTTACACGGCTGTTTATTCCAGCTGCAAATCCACGCAGGGTTGGAACCCATATTCTTCTTATTCTGGACGGGCACGGCAGTCATCTTACTCCGGAATTTGACCAAATCTGCAGTGAGAATAAGATTATTCCTCTCTGCATGCCACCACATTCTTCACACCTTTTGCAGCCACTAGATGTGGGTGTTTTTGCACCTTTAAAGCGCGCGTACGGAACCCTAGTTGAACAGCGAATGCGGCTAGGATTCAACACCATTAAGAAGACAGATTTCCTAGATGCCTATCCTGCAGCACGTCGGGAAGCCTTCAAGGCTTCAAACATTCAAAGTGGGTTCAGGGCCACTGGAATAGTTCCATTGGATCCTCAATGCGTTGTTCAGCAGCTGAATATTCAACTCCGAACCCCTACTCCCCCAGCCAGCAGGTCAAGCAATTCAACGTCATCCTGGATCCTACAAACACCTAGTAACCCCCGGCAATTGCAGAAGCAGGTGAATAAGGTCAGAAATCTTATGGATCAGGATCAACCTCATGGGTTAGTGGAAGGCTTTGACCAAATAATCAAGGCCTGCGAATACGGGATGGTCAGCGCCATGGTTATGAAGAAGCAGTATGAGGATATTTTCAATGCAAATGAGAAAGAGAAGCAAAAACGCAAGAGGTCTACACGCAGGATCCCAAGTGCAGGGGGTCTAACTAGGAATGAAGCTCAGAATCTTATTATTCCTGCAGCTAAGCCCGTTGAACAGCCTGTTATTCAACATTCCGTACCTGCGGCCCCGGAGCCTAGACCCCGCATACGAGCGCCACAACGCTGCAGCAATTGCAATACTGTTGGGCATACAAGAATAAGATGTCCTCAACTTCATGTAATTTAATTTAATTTAATTAGTGGTTGGTGGGAGTAGATAATTTGATTTAAATTCTGGTTAGTTGAGATATGCTAGTTTTGCTGCTCGCTCGCTTGGGCTGCTCGCTCGCTTGGGAATTACGTTAGTTATCAGCTCCTCTGGAGCTATCAGAGTGCAAATGACATAAAATCAGTACAGGTACTTCTCCTCCCTCCAGCTCTCGCCTCCGCCACTCTTCCTTTATCATGCCCTGACTGGCGCCGAGCCATGCGGAAAGCTGCCCAATATGCCGATTACCGAAAGAACTCCGTTGCTTGTTGTCCTACTAGCTCCACCCCGCCGCCGATATCGTCATTCTACACTTCGTCGTGTTTGTACTCTCACCCTTGCTAGCATACTAGGTATCGCAGTGGTTCTTTTTCTTATCCCTTGCGCGGTCCTCCCTCGCGACCACGGATCAATATGGTCCTCTTGGCCCCACGGAAACGGCCTCAACTATACAACCTTGCAAGAGATCCTCCAGACCGTCCCAAGCCCAGAGAAGGCAAGGAATGGAGCAGATATTATACGTCGGGTCCACATTTAGCGGGCAAAAATCTGAGCCAAGGCCTTATGGACTCAGAAAAAATGGCAAGGAATATGGCCTTGAAACTAGCATCTCGTCATATGACATATACATCAACTACCCGGTCAGTCATAGATTGGCATTGATTGAAAAAAATAGGGAAAATATGACTGTGAAGTTTGAAGCCACTTTGAAAGAAGATATCTTGGCTAGGGATTCCACCACGGGCTTAAATGGTCGTATCCCTACTTTCCACGGGTACTCGGCAAGTGGGAATGTCACAGCCCGATATGTCTATGCCAACTTCGGAACGTATCATGATTTTGATGATCTGCTGAAAGCGAACGTAAGCCTCGAAGGGAAAATCGCCTTAGTGAAATACGGTGGTATCTTCCGTGGCTTGAAAGTGAAGCGTGCACAGGAGCTCGGGATGGTGGGCCTTGTTGTGTATTCCGACCCCCAGGCGGATGGCGATATAACTGAAGCAAACGGCTATAAGCCGTATCCGGAAGGCCCCGCTCGCAATCCTAGCGCGGTGGAGCGGGGTAGTGTGCAATTTTTAAGTTCGTCCCCTTCGAATCATGGTGTCTTTTTTTTTTTTTTTAGCTGCTAATCTGCCGAAGCCATTTCGCCCGGTGACCCAACGACCCCAGGATATGCTTCTACCCCGGGCTGTCCTCGCCAGAACCCGAATCACTCAATTCCGTCAATTCCCTCACTCCCAATATCGTTCAAAGATGCTATACCGCTTCTTAAAGCCCTCAATGGACATGGACCTGAAGCTTCCGATTTCAATGCGCACTGGCAAGGTGGCGGTCTTGGCCATAAAGGAGTAGATTACAATATTGGCCCAAGTCCAGAAAACGCTGTCCTGAATCTTTACAATGAGCAGGAGTACGTTACAACCCCAATCTGGAATGTAATCGGAGTCATCAAGGGCTCCATTCCAGATGAAGTCGTTATTATGGGTAATCACAGAGATGCGTGGATTGCAGGCGGGGCCGGGGATCCGAATAGCGGTTCCGCCGCTTTGAACGAAGTCATTCGCAGTTTTGGATATGCTATGAAGGCCGGTTGGAAACCCCTTCGTACCATCGTCTTTGCCAGTTGGGATGGCGAGGAATACGGTTTGATTGGCTCCACAGAATGGGTTGAGGAGAATCTTACCTGGCTCTCTAACTCCATAGTTGCGTACCTCAATGTCGACATGGCTACGAGTGGACATCATTTCACTGCACAAGCCAGCCCTTTATTAAAAAAAGCTATCTATGAGGCAACGGGCCTTGTCCTTTCCCCCAACCAGACCGTTAAAGGTCAGACTGTCCTTGACGTCTGGGGCGGCAAAATCTCCACGATGGGAAGCGGAAGTGATTTCACTGCGTTCCAGGATTTTGCCGGCATCGCCAGCCTCGATTACGGTTTTAGGTCGAGGGCTGGGGATGCGATATACCAGTATCATTCAAATTATGACAGTTTTGATTGGATGAATCGTTACGGCGACCCGAATTGGACATACCATGTTGCCGCTGCGAAAGTCTGGTCTTTAACAGCTGCGTACCTCGCAGAGAAACCTGTCTTGGGTTTGAACGCAACCGACTACGCCAATGGGTTAGCCACGTACTTAACTTCGGCGAAAGAGAAAGCAGCCACAGGATTCAGCTTCAAATCACTTGACGCCGCGATTGCGAAACTACGTAAAGCTGCAGTTGCTTTTGACGCATACACTGCATCACTGACAGCACAACTCGATGAAAATTTACCTTGGTGGCATTGGTGGAAGAAGATACGGCTTTTTTTCAAAATTCGCACTGCAAACGGCAAATATAAAAACCTGGAACGGAAATTCTTGCATCAGGATGGCCTAGATGGGCGAAATTGGTTCAAGCATGTTGTTTTTGCTCCGGGGCTGTGGACTGGATATTCCGGTGTGACATTTCCTGGCCTCGTCGAGAGCTTGGAGAGTGGTAATTTGGATAATGCTAAGGTACGGTGCTCACTTTTATTTTGACCAAACGGCATTATTATACGAAGATCAACATTTTGGTTTACTAGGGCTATATGCTAATATTTTTGTTGGCTGGGCATTTTAGAAATGGAGAGATATTATTAAGGAGAAAATTGACGAAGCCACGGCGTTGCTGATGTGATGATACTTTTCAATACAAAATAAGAGTAAAGCTTCAGGTTTAACAACTGGTACGAAAAGGCTCCAAACGTCACAACCGCGCCCCTTATTCGGCTTAAAATCGAATGGTTTTTGCCTCCAGGTTTTCAGTCCTTCACGATTGTATGACTTCTAATTTTGGTTCTGTTAATATGCTGTTGGTAAATTCCATCTCCAATACCCAATCCATTTACCTGGATACAAAACGGAAAACTGTTCGGTATCTGTCTGACTTTGATACCAGTATTGGCTAAAAACGAAAATATTGATGTTTTCTTGCAACTTTAAATTATTTGGATATCCCATATCCCGGCTATTTAGCAATATATGTCTGTTGCTATGATTTTTCAATTCGTTCTGTACTGATCATCTATGGACATCTAATTAAACGCACATACTTTTTGCATTAAATATACTCCAAATCAACACACGATGCCCTGTAGATCCTCCCGGGGCTGCTCTACTATATTTGAGGAAAAGGAAATTGGACAGTAAATGAAAGGTTGTCCATGTATAGAGTACATGTACCTTGGTTTAAACTTGTAAATGCATCAACCCAGCCATTCGTCTTATGGTTTAGTTCGGTTCGTTAAATTATATCGCTTGCACACAGGTGAGTATTCAGGCTTAGGACTGCTCTTATCGGCGGTCCAGTCTCGGAAGAATCACGTTAGTTGCTTTTCAGTTACTTTTTCGATTGGCCCCCCCGGGACGTGTTGGGATAGAATATCGCTTGGGCAGCCTTCAATCTGCACTTTCAGCAAACATGCCTCTCCGGTTTGAGAAGTCGCGAAAAATTGTCGATTACGAAGGGATCTTCCTGTCCATTCAGTCATCCTCTTGCCCGTTTCGGTGCCCACACCATGCCACCAGCCGGGTGTGATCGCCTTGCCGATTTGCGCTGACAAATGCTCTCTCTAACGGCTCTTCCTTTCTTCATGGTCTCGCGTTCTTCCCACGGCCCGGTTTCTCTTTAGCTACCACGATGGGAATGGAAAACCTCGCCTCTCTCTTCAGTTCCATTCGCATTTCTAAGTCCACTATCGTCGTCATCACCAGCGTCCCCGCTCTGATTAAGATGGTCATCCTCTTTCGACCAAAATACTGGTAGCGCACTTAAACTCGCGAGAAACGCCAAGGTCCACCAGGGCAAGATCATATACCCTTTCTTAACACCTAGAGAAAACGTTCCCCCGAGGGTTGCTGGACCTATCGCCTTTCCGACTGCAGATGCGCCCGTTGCAACCCCGTTCAAAGTCCCGAGAATACTCACGCTCTTGGCGGAGTTGGTTAGTAGGATTATGCAGCACGGGAATGCGAACACGACACAGGCAAGTTTAGAGCACATAAGTAGGAATGCTGCTATCTGGCGGGAAGCGTTGGACGGGAAAAGCACCGTAAAAGGCGCCAAGAAATAGGTTATTGGAAAAACCACCGAAACGACTTTTAGGCAGTTGAGGACGCCATAACGGTGAGCGGCGCGAGGGAATATGAAAAACTGGGTTAACATGCCAATTATGGCGTTGATAGTGTAGAGTATACCGATTTGTTGAGCGTCTGAGGTAAATTTAATAAGTACACAAGAGAAAATGACCGCGGTGGGGGGGGGGGGGGGAAAGAAAGAAAACAAATACACATACCAATGCCAAAACCTCCAGAAAACTTGAACGGAAGCTTCACGTCTGGATTGTTTTTGTAGTCCTGTAGCTTGTGGTTTAAAAATACGGGAAATACGGAGTCGAATGCCACAGTATGCATGGACATAGTGGAATAAGCCAACAAAACGAGATTTGACTGGGGGATCAGTATCTGTGACCATGACAAATTTGGAGTGTGTTTCTTTTGGCCTTCATCGCCTCCTTGCGTCCGAGTCGAGGGAGGAACGAGGAGCGGTGTCGTCTCATCTTCCTCGCTGACCAAGATGCCACGCGGGGTCTTCTGCTCCTTTCGCCTCGCGAAAGGCCTTGTGAGTATTTTCCCCAAAGCTAAGCCCCAATCCTGATGGCCCTTTTTCGATGCGAGGGTTTCCTAACTCAAGTAGATAAGTATCAACCATGTCACCCGGAAGTGAGCCAAGGAGGAAAGGAAGTGGAGAAACACGCACTTGAAGAAATAAAAGACCCGTAAATATCCCAATAATAAAGAAGACCGATACGGCCATGTTGGGTAGTGCATAGGGATACTTCTTGAAAAATGTGCTATCGCCAAATTGTTCCTTGTGTCGTCTAGCAGGGTTAGCCAAAGCCCCGCCGAATCCAGGGCCGAATATGCTGCCAATCGTCCACACCAGGGGCATTATGCTGAAGGCGCGCGGTTGCAGTTCCTTCTCCGGGACCAGTTCCGCGACAACGGTCCGGATGATGCCCACATTTCCATTTCCCAACCCAACACAGGCCCGTGCCAGAATGGCCATGGGTAACGAGGTTGAAAATCCAAACATCAAACTGAAGGTCATTGTGATGCAGAGCCCCGAAATGATGATGGGTCTTCGACCGATTCGATCAGATGCCGCACCCCACGCTACAGCTGTGAGCCCTTGGCAAACTGAAAATATTGCAGAGGTCAATCCGACCCATTTGGCGACTTCGTTGTCACTGACTCCGAAACTGCGTACCATTTCGGGCTGTATGGGGGTTTGGTAGGCGGTTATCAGATACAAGTCCCATGGTCATATAATAAAGGTGGTTGATTCGAAGGAAATAGTAGGGGTATGAACATATATAATAAACCCATGTAGAATACACGATCTGCAATTCGCAGTTCGCCATTCTCCATATTCTTTTTTGATTTGAGTTAAACTCAAAAGTAAACTCCTCCAAAATGCAGTAGGCTAAAAGGACGAAGGGAGCGTACATACAAGATATGGAAACACGGAGGTGAAAATAACTGGAAAGGTATAACACAGATCAACATCTCAACTCCATAGCTTTGCAAGTATTCCTCCCATTAAATCAACACAAAGCAATATAGATGCCTTCTTCTAAGGGAAGAGGGGTAGGGACAATACCAGGCTCTGCGAATCGACAAATTGCTACAACGAAGTTCAGTTAGTTATTTGTTTGGTATTTAATTATATGATAGGACCATCTTTTCTGCATGAATTTATTATATGCTGACATACACAATACTATAAATTGTTGCACTGGCAGTTTCGGCTTTTGTGTTTTGGTATCCATGATGTCTGATTAGACAATTAAATAATGATAATAGTTGTGCCGTGCATTTGGCAAATCCAAAAAAGTGCTGTAAGCGTGAATTTTTACAGTTCCGCTTTTTTTAGATTTGGGATGAATCGCATTGAAAAGATATCAATGGATGTTTTTAACGTTAAGCGTTCGCCCGTCCATGGGAGAGGAAATAGAAACGAGGGGGAAAGCGACCACAGTGAGGTTGAAAGGTTGAAAGGTTGAAACAGGATGATAAAAAGGCTGAAACTCGGAAACGATCGAAGACCCAGGGAATAGGAGAAAGTGATTTGTAAGAGTTTAAGAGTTAAGAGTCATAGCTAACTAACTAACCCCATGCCAGCGTGCATGCTATGGTTCGGCTTTAGTTGATGCTCTTTTGCTTGCTTGCTTGCATATTCCTGCCAAGCCGGGTTGGATCTTTGATACCGGTGCTCCACCGGAATTTTATGAGAGAATAACCGAGTCGTTCCTGTCCAGCATGATGGATGTATTCCCTTTCTCAAGAATGATGATTTCAGGTGCCATATATTCGGTCTTAGGGTGGGTGACCTATCATTTTTCTATTTAAAAAGGGTGTATTAGTTGTAATGTCTCCCCTATGGATTATAAGTGCCTCATCCAAATAAATGGCTTTTCGTCGCCCCCCCGATGTATCATCTCTTCTCTCTTGAATGTGGGGGGGTGGGATGGCGTAGTGGTAAGCGCTGTTCATGGAACGCTTCTCAAGCAGGCACTTGGTGCTGGGGCCACCACTGCTGAGTGACAAGGGACTGCTCAGTATTGAAGAACAACAACAACAAATATCCCTCTTGAATGTTCGCTCCAGTCTCTGACATATATGACGCTGTACTTCCATAGACCATAGTTAATTTAATCATATCATTCACATTTCACCATATTTCCTGTATGTAATTACTACAGGACTATGACAATCCCCGAGTTTCTTCATTATGGCACTTGCAAGTGTTGATGTTTAAAAGGGCTGGATAATATTTCCATGCGAAAGTATTCCTACCAGCGGCCTCCACGCAGCAGCTTTCCACCACTTGATCTTCCAATTCTCACACTACATATCTGACCCTTGAGGATATCGCGAGCTGGTGAGACACAAACCTACAAATTATTGAATGTTTGACCTGGAATATATTTCTAATGAAGGTTTCCTTTGTTTTAGAAGGATAATAACGTTCAGGCCTGCTTAAAGAGCTCTGGAGATGCACAAACCAAACGCTTCGCTGTTATAGGCTTCCCTACAATCCATGGCATTGGGTTCAAACATGCTAGGTGTTGGGTCAGATTTTGGCCATGGATCTACAACATGGTTGGTTAGTGAAATGTAGGGCCTGAGAAAATATGAAATAAATAAAAATAGAAAATAAAACTTGTTAACTTAGAGATAGGAGAGTTGGCTGATGTTGTGCGTTGTTCTAGCCACACCGAAGATTTTCCAGCGAAAACACTCCGAATCAAACTGAGAATGCCCAATTCAACGGTACGCTCGTATGTGACATAATATCGACATTTGCAGCAATAATTAAACATTCGCAATCACGAGCCAGGGTTCAAAATTACTAGCAATGAAGCTAGGTGAGGACAATAGCAAGGAATTTCAAATTCATGGACCCTACAGCCACGCAGAAGCTTATTTCTCTGGTGAAGATTTCACAGCAAACTCTGTAAAATTAACTTCCGTTTGAGCCGATTTTTTGTTGTTCTATCAATGCGAGTTTTCTGACCCCGTAACAAGCATATTTTCTCTCTGCACCCGCAGAAGAAGGTATCAGTTGGGCTCTAAGACCTTCTACTTTGCTGCAATTGTTCTTCTCTTTGTTTCATAAAGTAAGTTCTTCCATGGAGGAAAACCACTTGGATCGACGGAGAATTCTTTTTAGAGGTGCTAGACCCATCATGGCTTGGAGGCTAAGAATCACCATAAACTAGCTTCTGGCAACAATTGCAACCTCAAAGGGTGGAGTGAAAATGGGATTGCACCCATTCCTTGGTATTTTTGCAATCGATGTGCCTGGATGTCGCCCAAATTTCGACTAGACAGGAGCCTAAGCAGCTTTTGCAAGCAGGACTCTTATCTCCCGAGGCACCTGATTCGCAACTCTATGCCACCAAGTCGTTTCACATCCACCCATCCCCAGCGAAAACATCTGGAGATGTCTGTCATAGCATTTGTCTCCGCGATTATTGCGTACTTTCGGACAAAGCGTTTCGGTAAACGGCTATCCTCAAATAGTGAACAACGCAAGGCCACAATGAGAGTCTTAAAGTGGGATAATACCGACCCAGAGTCGTTGCCGATAATTCCATCCTAGCCCTAGGAGGAATGCGACAACAATACAAAATTGCGGGACAGTAAATGCTCCAGAGGGTATTCATATGCCGTTGGCGTCCGCCATAGCCGCACTGTATTATCCCATTATCAAAAAGGTTGAAAAGAAACCGAATGACATTTAGATTTCTTTAGCATAACTAACAGATTTTCTTTTCCCTGAAAACGGCTCCTCTTCCAGGAGACAACAAACCTTACCTCAGCTACTTCAGACGGCCTTTCAAGGGCTCGCAGGCCATGCAGCTTACTTTTGAGCTGTAAATAGCCATATGAAGGATTTAGCACTGGCGTGAAAGTTATTTTGGCACTTTTTTTTTCATTGTTTGATCCAGTTCCGCTCCTGGCCCAGGTATAAATATCAGGAGCCCTAGGAGTTTGTCGATCAAAAAATCATTTCTTCCCGGACTTTGCGCTCTTCCAATCCTTACGCCATAAAAATAAAGCTGGGAATTCCAGGCTGGAAAGTAAACCGATACGAGCCTTATGTTCTTTCCTTGGCCATGGGGTTTGTGGATAGCTATATTACCTTGACCATTTTCGGTGTCGGTCTTCTACTTGTACGTTTAATCCTTATCCATTTGAAGGATGCCTAGAAACCTCTGACAAATCTTTCGCATTGCGTTTTTCCGAGTGATTATATATAGTACGTCGTGGGAAATGCGATATATAACATTTACTTCCACCCCCTAAGTAAATTTCCAGGTCCAAAGTACTTGGCTGTGGGTAGAATCCCCATAACTTTGGCGACCCTCCGCGGCCAGAAGGCACAATTTCGCTTTAATGCTCACAGAAAGTATGGGGACATTGTGCGCGTCGCTTCCAATGAGCTTAGTTTCGCACATGCTCAGGGATGGCGTGATATCTACGGCACTCAGGCCAAACTCCAAATGGCCAAACCTGCTAGCGGTATAGAGGAGCAAGAAGGGGCCCAGTCTGTTGTCACCGCTGAAGGAGACACCCACGTGCGGCAAAAGCGGATGTTGGCCACCATGTTCACTGAGAGAATACTGAAGGAAAAAGAGTCCCTTTTCATCAGCCATGAAAAATAGATGGTAAAGCGATGGGCGAGGCTTGAAGGACAACCAGTTGCTTCAGGTGATTGGTATAACTTTACCACGTTTGATGTGATGAGCGACCTCGTCTTTGGCGAACCGATCGGAATGCTATCCAATTCTGAATACGTACCTTGGGTTAGGTCCATTCACGGGTTTCTGAAAGCGTTTGCTTTCATAACAGTGCTAAATGAATACCGATGGTTTCGAGTTCTTTGGGCATTCTTTCCTTCGAAAATCCTCAACTCTCTACGAGAAACTCATTTCCTCTTCACCTCCCAAAAGGTGGAGCATTACCTGCAACTTGACGAAAAAACCCGCGCGGGCATGATGGGACACCTCTTGGACGGAGGCAGCCGCAAGGGCCTCAATTTGGGGGAACTCCACACAAACGCCCCCATTCTCATTTTCGGTGGCAGCGAGACTTCCGCCACCCAGCTCCGCTCCCTTAGTTTCCTGCTTTTCAAGAATCCCGAAAAATTAGGAAAATTGATATCCGAAATTCGGTCTGCGTATACTTCATCTGACCAAATCACATACGATTCACTCCTGGAGCACACCTACCTCAATGCCTGTATCGAGGAAGGGCTGCGATATTATCCGCCTTGTTCCAATGGATTGCCAAGAATAGTTCCAAAAGGTGGTACAACTATTTGCGGCGAGTTCGTTCCTGGCGGTACGAATGTTTCTGTTGCAACATATGCACTCTTCCGCTCACCTAAATACTTCATCCAACCGGATTCTTTCATCCCGGAACGGTGGCTTCGCGAATCCGAAGGAGGAAGTGCTGTCTTTGCAACGGATCAAAAGGGAATTGCCCTTCCGTTTAGCTATGGCCCGCATAATTGCCCCGGCAAAAAGTATGTTGTTTACTTTACTTCTCGGAAGAAGTACAGTCAATCTCTCTATGCTTGCAGTTTTCTCCGGAGCCGATACTTATGACATACTAATTTGATTCACAGGATGGGCTACTTCGAACTGCGACTTATTCTAGCCAAAGTTCTATGGCACTTCAACTTGAAACTTCTGCCCGAAGATGATGGTGCAGAGGACTCCTGGGACAATATGCGGAATTATCAAACATGGTCGAGACGTCCGCTTAAGGTATCAGCAAAGCCCGTCAGGAGATGACAAAATGTTTACTTCCCGATACTTTACATAATGCCATTTCCAGTGCTTTTATATCTTATTGTAAATATTGGGATACTTTCTGCTAGAATCAGAAAATGTCAATCATTTCCCATCTTACTTGCGGGGGGGATTTGCGTGGTCATTTGCTAAATAAGTGAATATGGGTGTGTTGATGACTTTTAACATTTGGCCTGTTTCTTCCACCGTTTTGTTTTTCCCTGTACATCAAGGCATGGGCTCTACGACTTTGCTCACGATGTATTACATGTGTGGGCAGTTCCGGCAAAATCTCCAATATGGTTAAATAGAAGGTTGGCAGCAAGTGAAATGTGTGGAAAATTATCACCAAAGAAAGCTGGCCCACTACACCCTTGCACACAGCAACTTGAATATTTTAGATGACTAAATGGAATGAAGAAAAGTGAAACGCATATAGACGTAAAAACAAAGAAAATTGCCGCTTGGCAAGCTAAAGGTGATATCACAGAAACAATAGCCAAGAGCCGAAACAGGTGGCGTTTCTTAGTTATTGTTCAGAAAGTAACTAACTATTCAGAACTGAACCCTTTCTCTGTATGGTGATAATTTAGTGATAAGTTTACGATTATAGTGAGCTTTGTCCTCATGTGACTGCAACCAGGAATGATTTTCATCAAGATTATTTTTCCCAGTAATCGAAGCAAATTGAACGTTGATGTGAAGTCTGAAATGAGCTAACCGTTATAATAGTGTCATAGGTATCCTAAATCTAATCTGCATAAAGAACGAACATGAAAGACGACAACCCAGGATAACAACGCAGAGCAGGAGGAACTCATAACACCTTCCACACTTGATCTTAAAGCTCGAAACAGGTGTCGACTCTATGAGCGGTAAGGGAGTTAGAAAGTAAGTAAACCTTGGTGCACATGCACGTAGTGTTGGACTGTAGAATTTCTGATGCGTTTATTCAAGCCAATCCCGAGCACGGATAGTACCCATCCCGGTACCTTCAGCCATATCCATTCGGAACTCACGTACAACTTGGTCCCAATCATCCCACGATGGTTCGTACATTAAAGAATGGGCATCAGAGCCAAGGATCGGCTCTTGGCTTTGTGGGGGTTGCTGAAGGAACGGTGACATTCCAGCAGCAGCAGAATAATGAGAGAAAACATCTCCTGGCTCCCAAAATGGGACAGACATAAGCGGTGGTTGTACATTTTGCTGTATGGGAGTAACCGAGGTTTGGATATCGAACGGGCTGTAGGATACTTTATCTAGATCCGTATTCATTCCCGAAGATAATCCATAAACGTTATTATTGATTTTTCCTTGCACCTGTAATGCAGGCGATATATGTTCCGAACTGCGTTCGGATCGAGGTTGCAAATGATCATCAATCGAGCCAAGAGGTTTGCCATCATATGCCCCTTCATCTCTATCTTGAATCTGAGTTTGAAGTTGCTGTAATTTGGTTCCACGGATTTGTGTCGCCCGCTTCATAAGTTTGTTAATAGCCCTCCAAATCACTCCTTTTCTCTCTTGGAGGTTCCAAATTTCGTACACCGAGTTTATCGCATGCCAGGCGCGGTCAACAGCCGGAGAAATGGGTCGTACACAAAGTTCAGACAACAAAAATGCGACAGAGCTCCATTGAGTATGAGTTCTAAATAACCAGCTCCATTTCTTCGTGTTCTCGTTAGTCTGCAGTAAACAAGAAAATTCGACGACGTCAATAGAGGCCAAGAAGAGGCGATTGTGCTTCTCATCAGCAAACCCAAATCTCCTGTTCTCTATCCCACTTAGCGGCTCGTGGATTGTGAGCCACAATCTGGTAAGAGCAAGACGGACTATCGTTGCACACACCCAAAGTATCGGCGTAGTCATGGTGCAATGCTGTACATATCTTTCTTCCATTCGTTTACTCAGTTCCAGAATTTGTTTTTGCCTGTCTTCTAGCGACATATCAGTCCTGGATCTGGAACAATCCACGCTAGGAGGGATGAAACTAAGTCTCCGGGCACTTGCAATGATTTCACAGCGAATGAGATGGAAAGTTAATTCTGTACATTCCACCCGCTCCTCAGGGGGTTCTGTTGATTCTTGGCAAATATCATCGTCGTTAATATTCAGCGGAATTCGTGCATCGTAGAATGGTTCGTAGATGAATGGATCACAACCGTGGTCTTCCGCCACCTGATAGTCAAGCAAACAAATATGCCACCAGAGGCGGCGCCGCATTTCTGTTTCGAATGGCTGTAATCCAAATGTTGACCCGTCGCGATGTACCCCGAGTCCTTGAGCCAACCTGACTACAATGGCTACCATTGACAATACATAGCGCGAATCATCTTGCCGCCTCACGCACAACAAGAAGAGGAGAGTAGCTTGGAGAAGAACTACACTTTGACAATTTAGGAGGTTTGCGCGCGCCATTGCCTGCTCCATTGCAAGTCGGGATCGTGAGAGCATTATATGACGCTCTTCTCCCAAAATCGATACGCATTGCGAAGAATCCATGCTTGTGATTGCCGCATAATATACGGCAAACATTGCTGCTTCGGTATTTTTGTTCAATGAATCTAAAGCTATTGTGAGCCCTGAAATAGAACTTTCGAAGAGTGAGTTTATGAAATATGGGAACCCATGGTGCCACATTCTCCAGATAAACATCCTCACAAAAGAAGCCTTTGATCAGGCGAGGATGGATATTCTCGTAGGGTTTTGGTCTAGTGAGCAAAAAACCGAATA
>NW_001813979.1:1998308-2022150 GCF_000149585.1 Histoplasma mississippiense
TTCCACTTTTTTCAGTCGGAGATAATAAATGCGCTGTCTGTCCGGTTTCTGGGGTTTTCTTGGAGTTCTCCCCGGGCCGGGAAATACACACTCGGTGTGGCCTTTGTGCATTTGAGCACGGATGGATCTTGTTGCATCTCACTTTTCTGCGGCGGCAAGTAATGCAACTGCGAAAGACTCGGTTGAATGGGGGGGCGGATGCTACATCTCCGGGAGGCGGTGTCGGAGGATTGTCAGCCAAATGAGGAGTTTGCTGAAGACCCCCAGGTTGGGCGTCAGTAGAAGCACGAGGGGGTATCTCTGGTCGTTCCGTGACCGTCGACATTGTATACGAAGTAGGAGGTCAAAAATGCGCTAACCACTCAATTGAGGAGAGGGGTCGATGCGGGTAGAGACAAATCAAGTAGGCATGCCTGGGATCCAGCATATCATGACTTCTCCAGTTATTAGATCTCTAGTAATGCTTAAGATATACTGCGAGTCCAAAGGACATCCGATGGTTCGCAGAAGGAATAAGGACCTTCGGCACGGAATAGCTCGTCGATATCAATAGACAGTTTATTTTTGACTACCTTGGTATTCCTTTTAGCTGTTTCGTAGTGTGCTTTCGGCCACGACGGTTGTTGGCTGAATATATTCTTTTCCCGTGAGGTTGCAGGCTGGCATGGATTTGGACGACAAACCAGTCAAGTCACAAATCTGACGTCGAGCTCATTAACCTTTTTATCAACCGCTTGCTTCGAGAACTATGGCTAAAGTCGTCCAGACCAATCACAGAAGGCAAACAGCAACCCTCCAATTTATCCTCCTAGCGGCTACAGCGGTGGCATTTATTTATCCGGCGTGTTATATAGGCTTGTTTCAGCCGGCAGGGGGCCTTGCTAGCTGGGAGGGTTACACTTGGCCATCAAGACACTACTACGCCGTGTATGTACGTACTATGTATGTAGGAAAGGGCTATTAAAGAACAAGGTGGCACTCCATTTCCCGATCATTGTCGGCCTTTACACCCTCCGCGATAGTTCAGGGGGCCATCTCAAGTGCATGACCATCAGGTGTTTCTATATCTTTGTCCCTGACATCTATATTCCTTTTCTATGGGCCCTGCTTTCCCTGACGCATATAGGAGAGAAAGATGTCCCACAAGACCCACATTGCAGTCTGAAAATGGGCTGTTCATCTAATCTTCTCAAAACCTTCCAGCAACCTTGGAGTCATGGCTGCGAAGGCGTTCACTTTGACCTACTGCCAGATTTCACCATAGGTGTTTGGCTACCTAGCTTGCCTGAGATGCTGTCCACCTTCTCTCAGATCTCTCTCGCAACCAACTGAGTAGCCTACTCAAATGCGATGGATGCTGAAATCGCATCCATGGATGGGGCATAACTGCCTCTCGGGGTCAATCCAGTGCATGTCTTTTCCTGTCACTACTATTCTGTGGCGCAACCTCCAGAGGAGGTTCCCTGTCTTAGGGATACTCCAAGACATCCTTACTGCCTTCCACAGAGCACCAGGGGCCGCGGGAGGCATTTATTAATCAGCAAGGTGCCATCAGTATTAAAACAAATGAAAGAGCGCTACGTATCTGGACTTCCAAAAGATATCTATCATTACTCCAAATATCGTACTGTATATGTACTGTACATGTACTATACAAAATATCACTATTTTGTTTCTAGAAGCACCAAGGGCTTGATGATCTGGGGTTCTTGTGGCCACAGGCCTATGGAGATATGATTTCAGGGTTTGGAAGGGGTCAATACGTGGCTCATAAATGATCTTTCTACAATAACAAAGAGTAAATAGCGGTGAGGGGGTGCTAGGTTGATAGATTCCACGACGGAAATATGGCAGTAGTGATGAAACATGGCGATTAAGGCAACCTCGATCGTTTCATTCCATCACGCGTAGTGTGCAAGGGAAGCCGAAACGTTCTCAAAAAGTTTAAGAGAATGAAAAAAAGCTTGTATGAGTTTATGTGAATGAATAGGATAATAATATATCACAAAATCAAGATATCACCAACTCCTGTTTCAAAACATATGATTGCAATTAACAATAACAGTAAAACTCATATCACGAGTCCTTAAACTCTTTCACAGTCGTTGTAATAGCTGCTCCATCTAGTGATCATTTGAGAAGCTTCCGTCGTTCTGTGTCGTCGTCCTTGGCTGGCGCTCACGTGGCGGTTGCACAGTAGCGTAGTTATAACTCCTCCTGCGTGAATGGGAGTCGACATGGTGATTTTGCTGATAATAGGGATGTTCCGTGGAAAAGGAAGTGTTTGTGTAGGGTTGGTTGCCGGTATCTATTGGAGGGGAATATGAGGGCGCAGGCGTTGCATTATGATACGAATGGGAAGAAGGATATGCATTGGAAGTATATTGCCGGCGGGTGGGGCTGGACGCAAGTGAACAAGGACCGGTGCTAGGCGATAAGTTAGAGGTCCTATATATTTGTGGCTGTCGTTCAGGGATAGCTCCGGGCAGGGTCCGCGGACTGCTTGGCAACGCGTGTGGGTGCCCATAGGATTTCTGCTGTTTATCCGCATGGAATTCCGGAGTTGGGATTCGGACTTGAGAGGGTGAGGTTTTTGGTTTATCCCTGCCTGTATAAATGCTGATGGGCCCGCCGTTTCTTCTGTGATTGTTGCGTTCCTCTGTTACCGACGTATTGGCACTAGGAGAAAATCTAACTGTTTTTCCGCGTCTAGTTTGCGCATCAATATCGCTCGACTCTTCAGTATCGCTATCAACCCGCGCTTGAAGGCTAGAATAATCGTTTCGAAATTCAGTGGCGAGTTTTGCTGCTTGACGATAAGGTCTCCTCCCACGAGAGGCAATGCATTCAAGGTCAGCACGCTGACCTTGAGTGCCGCGTCCTTCCAAACCGTTGCGGCAATCATCGTTCTCCATATCAGATGCATATGACACATGATGCCGTCGGCGCGTTTCTGCGTGTAGCTCCTGGAAGCCGCCCACTTGAGTCCACTGAGTAACTAGATCATCAATCTCGCGGGAGGATATACGAATCATGTTAGTGACATCCTGTGATAACGGTGAGAGGGAGTTATTGAGGTCCCCAGGTGATATTGTGGGCAATTTTGTTGGTATGGTGGATAGCGGTGGCAATCCAGTCCCGGGATTAGACAGCCTGGGGCGGCCTGCACTTTGAAGATATTCCGCGGCTTCACAAATAGCGTGGCTATGTAGCCTATTAAACCGATATATCGACCAATGTCGGGCGATTATCGTGTTTTGAATTTCGTCACGCACCTCTTGGATGGTATCGGTTCCCACAGAGTTTGACGTATTCCTGTATATATATTTACTCTTTAGCTTTCCAGATTTCTTAAGAAGAAAAAATTGAAACAATTTTACAGTACCTTTTAAGAAGCCTCCCAAGTTGGAGGATTTGAAACATTACCATCAAGCTCAACTTCAACGCCTCAAGATGAGCCAGCAAATACATAACATGTTGCTTTCTGAAGCAGCGCTTGAACCGTTCCTGAACCGAGCCTCCATCCTTTCGCTTAGATTGTTCCAACATTTTCTCAAAGTCAGAAAATATTGATTGGCTCTGTTTACTAATTTCTTGTGCAGTGCGCAAAGCTGATGACGAATGCGAAGAATCCGCCGCCTGGAGACTTTGCCCAACATGCTTCAAAGCCGTCACGTATAAAGAGACGCCCTTCGCAATGCTATGTACATCTATGCCATCAGCTGCTACCTCACAGGCGACAGTATTCAATGACAAGGAAAGCTTGAGGCCTAGCCCTGTCACTTGAAGGATGGGAGCTGTGTTGACGCCTATTAGCTTTGACGAGTTGGGACCAGAGAAGAGGGCCGTACCTATTTCCGACGACATGGCTCGCCGCGTTTAGATATGACGAGAATCCTAACCGATGCGACAGTAAAGATCCCTCTGGGAGACCAGAACTCAATAACTTGGGACAATAATGCGGTATATTTAATTCTTGATAGAAGTCTCTCGCTCTGTAAGTTGGATTAAACCGAACTCCTGATCACAGTGATGACCGAGACTTGTTCAGAGAAATTCAACTGGACGAGTCGATTGAGGCTGGATAGATATACTGAGCAGAGTCATTAATAGAAGTTACCCAGCAGTTTATGACCGGGAATGTGGTGAGTGAAACATGTCATTGGCCATGGTGCCACCCATCTCGCCTCGTTTGTCGAGTACTTTTTCTTCCGGCATACTGCTTGCACTCGCCATCGCCACTCGTTTTTTGAGCCTCATCCACCGCACTCAGTGACTCTATGATAAGGTTTCCCGGTAAGAGCCCAGCCAGATATGCTAAGTGACATCGTACCGCTCAATATCAATAACTCGGACTATTACGCCCCATTCTGCTGGTGATGTTGCAGATCGCCTGATCTACACACCATAGAGGAGGGTTTGATTCTAGGGCTAACCGTGCCAAGCGCATCTCACTACCTCCCATTAGTGAGTGTGCCACACCGTAAAGGTAATAACACCGCAACGGTAATAATTTGAAATAGGTATCTTTTGTATGTGATTCTCATATAAAAGATACCTATTTTCATTTTTATGAAAATCATGAATATCTTCAACAATATAATAGATATGAGTTCTATATTATAATAGAAGTATATGATACATATTTCAAGTATATTACAATATTTTTTTCTAAATAAAAATATATCTAAAATGAATTTTACTAAATTCATTCAAATTCATCATAGCAGATTTCAAGTATAAGAGAATGAGAGAGATTTATTATTAAAAAAATATTGGGATATACTTAGAGCATGATACATATACTTCAATTATAATATAGAACTCATATCTACTATAATATTGAAGATATTCATGTTTTTCTATAAGTACTGTTTGTATGATGAACTCATACAAAAGGTACCTTTACCGTTGCGGTGTTATTACCTTTACGGTGTGGCGCACTCACTAATGGGAGGTAGTGAGATGCGCTTGGCACGGTTATATCATAATAACAACCCGGACACGTCAAGTGGGCGATTAAGTTGATGTTGGTATGTTCACAAAGGTGGAAATTCTTTGTTGGAATGTATGATGTGAACT
The DNA here is from genome assembly GCF_000149585.1 of Histoplasma mississippiense. NCBI lineage: Eukaryota > Fungi > Ascomycota > Eurotiomycetes > Onygenales > Ajellomycetaceae > Histoplasma > Histoplasma mississippiense. Next base: position 2,003,391 of record NW_001813979.1, read on the forward strand.
AAAGGAAATTCCCTCAGATAACTGTGAAAATCATCGAGATCATCACAGATTCACACCACAAAATCCCCAGGATCAATGATGCTCCATTCATTTTTCGGCAGGGCTAATGATGCCGAAACTGACGGAATAAGAATAGACGATTTTCGATTCAGCTTTGTTCCACTATTTCCCTCGATCTGGTAACACCCCATCCAGGAAATCACCTAGAGATGGGAGAGTAAACCACGGATATGGGATACCAAAGGGCGCCTGATTTGTGCCAGACACTCACAGGATAATGCCGAAGCAGTCAAAGTGAGGTCTCCGAAACAATGCTCGATTCATGGTTCAACCGTCAACAGAGATGAATTCCAAATTGTCCCAGAAAAAATCGTCCGAGTCGGAATTTGCACGGAAAAGAGGTGTATTTGACTAAGGTGCACTTAGTCTACTCACCCAGGATCCTCAGCCGGAAGCCTGCAAATTTTTCCGTTTGATCTTGGTATATTAATAGCATTCCGTTTAGGATTGAAAGTAGCACCAGGCATTTCCCATGATATGGGAGACTTCTTGCACTGCATCACAGATTGGAAGAGAATGGAGGTTGGTTGATTTCTCAATAGGTTGGCTTCAAGTTGTTTTCGCCTTTCGGATCTAGAAATTTTAATCTTCGTTCGACAATGCGATGGTGGTAATTTTTACTAGTTGCAATATCATAGAATGCTCCCCTATATTATGATGAATGAAAAGACATCCATTTATTACATCCAGCAGACAGACTGAATGTTGGTTGAGGTTCCCAAATCCAGTGAGAATAGCCAATATTCCCTGCACGGAAATATATGCTAACCCTACAATGGATTTTGAGTTGCAAAGTTAAGCAAATAAGATGCTTGTGATAAATATTTAGCCCTCGAAATGAAAACCACCCGTAGAATGTAAAGTCCTTGGATAGATCTTTCACAGCATGAGGTCAAGTTCAAAAGCGTGTTGTGGAATCGACTCCGCTCAAGTTTCGATTAAATAAATACGGAAGGAAGGTTTAGCCGAGCCTCATCTGTTTCTCCCCCAGGACTCGAGACAACCTGATGGTGGTATATCAGAACAACACGATAGGAATGGGCATTTGAATACAAACAGCAGTACTTTATTTCATAGAAATTATGCTGCAGTCGTGAAGCGCTGACCTTCTATTTCACTCTTCAAAGGCCTGGAAGAAAGGTCTCTCGGGCGCGTTAGGGAGACTTTCTTGTTTGCTATTTTGTCCCCTCCGCACCCATCACCTGAAATAATAGCTGATATCTTTTCCCATCGTCAATATATTGAAGAGTGGAGAGTGAGGGGCGGCGTTTGAAGTAACAGGGTTAGCTGAATGAGCAGCACAATCGGGGAGGCTTTGACAGCGCTCATCCGCCCTCACCTTCGTCGATGGGCCTGGTTCTATCTCAGGGTCGAGTTGACGGACTACGGATGCGTCAAGCAATCTGATTATTACGGTCCACCAACTTCTCATTCGAAATAACGCATCTCTAAACGTAAACGATAAAGTTCCAGGTTACTATAATGAACCCCGTTGCCGATGCTTCGAAATGCCTGGATTCCTCCGAAACTGCTCCTGCCCCAGCAAAAGCTGGAGAAAACGGGGCGCTGACACCACCTTGCTCTTCAATACTCTCGAGCACTAATACGAATAAACTAGAAATGGCAAACCTTGTAAAATCAAACACAGAAGGAAAATTACAGCTTGCCGATATTGACGAATTTGGATTGCCTATCCAAAACTTGAACCAGTCCGCGCAGCCGAACAACGATGAACTTCCAGACCCTGAGAATCAGATGAAAACTGCGAAGGAAAGCACACAAGAGTCAAGCTTATCGAAAAACGACGAAGCAGCGTTTGCTACCACATCCAACATAATTTTACAGTCGACTCAGAAGGAACGTGTTTCGCAATCCACATCTACTATTAGTCTCTCCAATATAGCGAAAGAACTCCCAACGATGGATCCTCCCGACATATCAGAGAATCCAAACAAGCCCCAGTCACAAGACTTAGAGGCTTCAAACAGCCACAAGCGCGGGTCAAGCCAGGGGGCTTTCGTTTCGGAATGGTCACATCAACGTATTGCTGTAGACGAGGATGAGGTCAATGAAGATGACAACCTTGATGAAGATGACTGGAAAGATATGCCTGCTTTGGGGGGATTTGATGTTTATGACGATTATGGCAGGATTGTTGCTCGCGGAGCACCCCAGGAAGATGATGCAGCTGTATATCAGGGGTTGGGGGGTGCCGGGAAAGGATACACTAGGGTCCAGATTGACGAAGATGCACAGTCAGTCACCAGTCTAGATGACGATACGAAATACCTTTTCAAGGAGCCAGAAAGCAACGCAATTGGGGTTGAAGAAGAACAACGAGATCCTCTCGCACAATTACAAGCCACGAAAGATCTTCTAACTGAAGGACAAAGAATTGCATACGTTGGGGTGACAAGGCTAATGATCTACCAAATGGTAAAAGAGGTTGAGGCTGTTCATCCATCAAGATCCACAAAGAAGTACATAGTTTCGGCAATCGATTCCATGGCCAAATGGGGCCAACAGATGATGATACGGCTGTATACACATATGGATATTGACTCTGCGGAACAAATCATGATCGAGCAGCTGGCAGAGCATGGTGTCCAACCAGCCGACCTTGTCCCACCACTTATGAGAAATTCGCGAATTAAAAACCCTATGTGTAGCGAGACTACGTTCAGACCTTCCACTTCCTCTGCTGCGGCGGAGGATAAGCCCCCTAATTCAAGTGAAACATCGGTAGCTTCCGAACCGCGCTCGTCGCCATCCGTACTACCCCCTCCCTACGACTACCGCGGCGATGAAGATTCGCCAAATGTCAAAATTCCGTCCGAAATGCCGGCGTCAGAAAGTATTGACGTCGATATTCGATGGACTGTGCTCTGCGATCTCTTTTTAGTTCTTATTGCGGACTCAACGTACGATGCTCGCTCACGGCGATTATTGGAGCGAGTTGGAGAGTCCTTGAATGTGTCATGGTCACAAATATGTCGGTTTGAAAAGCGGGTTATTGATGCTTTGGAAATGCAAGAGGAGAAAAGTAAGGAGACCTGGGATGAGGCAGGAAATATGGAAGCGCGGCGGAAACAAGCGCTAAAGAAGAGATATATGATCATGGGCCTTGCAACCGTGGGTGGGGGATTGGTAATTGGCCTCTCAGCAGGGTTGCTTGCTCCAGTTATTGGTGCGGGTCTTGCGGCGGGGTTTTCTACTATTGGAATCACGGGGACTGGTGCCTTCCTAGGAGGCGCTGGCGGTACAGCACTCATAGCATCTGGTGCTACGCTTACTGGTGGAACAATTGCAGTCCGAGCGTCCCATAGAAGAACTGGTGCCGTAAAAACGTTTGAATATCGGCCCTTGCATAATAATAAAAGGGTCAACCTTATTGTTACCGTTTCTGGGTGGATGACTGGTAAAGTCGACGACGTCCGATTACCGTTCAGTACTGTGGACCCTATCATAGGTGATATCTATTCCGTTCTTTGGGAACCGGAGATGCTTCAAAGTATGGGAGATACTATTAATATTCTCGCTACAGAGGTATGTACTGTACCATTTATGGATGAATCATCTGCAAATTCGTAATTCTAACACAATACAGGCTCTCACTCAAGGCCTTCAGCAAGTCCTAGGAAGTACTATCCTTGTCGCTCTAATGGCGTCTTTACAACTGCCAATTGTGTTAACCAAGCTTTCGTATTTGATTGATAATCCGTGGAATGTCTCCCTCGTCCGAGCCAATGCAACCGGCCTCGTCATGGCAGATTCCATCATTGCTCGGAACTTAGGCAATCGACCTATAACCTTGATAGGCTTCTCCCTAGGATCACGCGTAATCTTCTCTTGTTTGAAGGAGCTAGCGAGCAAAGGTGCCTATGGGCTAATTCAAAACGTCTATTTGTTCGGTTCCCCAATAGTCGCAAATAAAGACGAATATATGAAAGCGCGAAGCGTTGTATCTGGCAGGTTCGTTAATGGCTATGCTTCCAATGATTGGATTTTGGGGTACCTATTCCGAGCAACCAGCGGTGGAATTATGCGGGTAGCCGGTCTTGCTCCTGTTGAGAATGTTCCTGGCATTGAAAACATGGATGCAACGCAGTTCGTCAATGGGCACATGGCCTATCGCGCGGCGATGCCAAAACTACTTCGCCAGCTAGGCTGGGAAGTGGAGAGCGATGAGTTTACTGAAATCGAAGATCCTGACCCGGACAAACATTCGGAAAGACAGCGAGAGTTGATTCGCGAAATCGATGAAGCACGGAAAGAGGCTGAGGCACAGCCTGACAAAGCTAGGTTTGGTTTCTTCAAACGTGGAAAACTGGCCGAAAAAAAGGGGTGGGAAACTTACGATGTCGATCACAAGGACCATGCTTCACGACGTTCTACCGAGAGCGGTGTCGGTTCTGCTTCTGATCATGTTCTGTTTGATATCGATGCTATCCGCGCCGAGTTAGAATCGGAGCAAATGGAAGTGAAACAGTTAGAGTCCACTCTACCCCCGATAAAAATTGATCTCAATGCACCGTCCCCACTGCCTCGATATTCATCAAATGAGAAGCCTTCGGCAAGTTCCGAGACGGTATCGAATACGGAGATGCGAGAAACCGATGACTACCCTTACCGTTTATCTTCGGGAACAACATCGCGTACTGATATTGGCCGCCCACGAAACTCAGACGAAGTCAACCATGACAATCATGAAGACAACATACAGATGACTTTTGATACGTCATATGTCAGCCCTCCTTCATACTCACCACCGGCCTTGGCTTCATCTTTATCCCACGACTTGTCCCGTGATTTGTCCTCTAGGAATTTAACCCCATCGCCAATACCGTCTCAAGGAGCCAGCCCAAGGTTTGGCAGTATTAATCTCAACCACAATGCGTGGGCTGATGACGATTACGATGAACGAAAAGATGGAGATATTAAGATGACTTTTGGGTAGTGAACAGCATTCGAAGGCGCTAGGTGTTCTTTGTTCATTCTCTTTCTTCGACAATACTGTCGCTGTATATATCGGTATATACCAGTCTCCATCTTCTACTTATGTATATAATCCATGCACCTGCTTTAAGACTCGTCCATATCTATTCTTAAATGGACAAACGATGATTTTCAATGATTTTGCCAGCTTGAGGCAGCCATTGTTTGTATCCACTAATTTTGACTCTGTCTTTTGTCTTTTGTCTTTTGATTCCATTTTTGAGTGATCTAGTTGTCAAATTTTCATCCAGAACATACATACATGTATCCACTAGTTATGTAAAGTATACCCTTTGCAGCATCTTTAGGCAATTGCTATTTTGTTCTCTTCATAGACGATGGGTGCTCTTGATGATGGGCTAACCGGGTTTTCTAAATACTATTTGCAAAAATACCGGAGGTGCATCTGTAGTTATGTTTATGTAGTTTTATTAAAGTATTGAAGACGACATGAAGTTTCATACTTACTATGAGTTTGTTGCAGTGTATACATACTGGATGTAGAGCGAAAGCCGTGCTTGGCAATCTCGAGGCAGAATTGGTCGTCTGCGCGTCCAGTCCATTAACCCATCCTGAGCTGGCGTGAAGCTAATAAATAACGCCCCAGCCTACGCTCCATGACTGAATTGCAACTGTGTCCTATTCCAACGCGACAACTGGGTTAATTTTGGAGATACGGCTGCTCCTCTTCGCGAATGAAGAGTGTTTGTCGCACTTGATCCTCGTCAACAGGTCCACAAGACTGTGAATTTGCCCATCGAACCTTTACGGACCTGCCGCCTACTAAATAGCTCGCCATCGCTCATCTGAACAATGGTCTCTCGACGACCTGATTCTAGCTATGCGTCAAACCTCCAAACGAAACACAATTATGTGGGAGGTGCTCCTCTAAGCCAGGCTGGGGGCCGGTTGATAAACCATAGAGAATCGGTTTCAGGGCACAGTGCCTCGACAAGCAGGAAGAATAAGCCAGAACCTGCAACGGACGACGAACCACTTAGCTCCACGGACGAAAGCGAACAATTGAACACTCATTCCGAAGTCTCACTTTCTCCTGAGCCTGAACCCAGACGGAAATCAAACGGATGGTCGCAAACCGAAACGACGGGCAGATTGGATAAACAACCACAAAGCGAAGCCGACATCAGAGGCGAGGATGATAAACGGAACCCAAAGCGGAGGAAAAAAGCCGTTGATACCCCGCGGAAAAGAGAAAAACAATCGGGAAAGATGAAGCCTTCTCCACCTGCGTCGTCTAAGGAGACTCCGTTTAGGGCTACTTTCAAAATGGAAAGCGATGCTCTTTTCTCTTGTCCTAGGCCTCCTCCAATGAAATCATTTTATGGAAGCGCCAATCTACATACTGCTTTGAAGAAGAAGCCATCCAAACAGTTCAAAGTTCCTCCTTCTACCGCGAATGAGGATTCCGCCATCCATTCATCCCAGATCTCCTCAGATGGCCCCAAATTCAAAACTCCTCTATCTTTTCCAAACGAAGTCACATCTAGTTCATCGTTTTTCAATGGCACATCACCGTTCGATGATGATGATGGCTCCTCATTGTCCTCACTAAGTTCAGTATCTTCTTCCGTAAGCCTTCAACTATCACAAGCCGAAAAGCAAGCTCTTGAATCCGCCACCCTCAGAGCTAAAGCGGTAATTTGCCCCATGTGTGGCCAGGCTGTTGATCCCAGGTTCATAGATGATTTAAGGTCCAATCAGGGCCTTAGTTACAGGAAGAAAGCCCAGTTCTGCAGGGATCACAGGATCAAAGCCGCAAAGCATCAATGGGCTGAGAGGGGGTATCCAAAGATTGATTGGGAAAATCTTCACAAGCGCATTGAGAAACATTATGCGGAGCTGGATGAAATTTTAACACGTAAAAAGCCTTCCTTTTACAGAAATGTGCTAGAATCTTCTCGTACTGGAAAAAAGAAAGGAAGCCTACGCTTAACGGTTGATGGAGATGGAGTGGAGAAAATCTCACCTGGATATTATGGCCCCTGGGGGGCAAAAGCTATGTAAATGCGCCTTTCTCCCACCCCCCAAACGTTTCTACAAAAGCTCGTTAAATAACTAATTCCGACATTTTCCTAGGATGGATGCCATCATTGGCCAATTTGCGGGCAAATTCAAGCGCCTAGCGCCTACCGATAACCTGATAAAAGCTGCTGGGGTATCTGGATTTGTGCAATCCGTTATGGTTCCGGAGTTAACAGTAATGCTGGTTAAGGATGATATGGACATTGAAGACGCAGACGCTCGTCAGGTAATGAGGGACAGCACGGAAATTGGAAATCTGATCAATGAGCAGCCAGATGATATCATTAAACAAGCTGTCAGAATATGATGATAGGTATTTGGATTGTGTCTGATGGGTTCTTTATCGTGAGAAGCTACTTTTCTACAAATTGTGCGATTATGTTCGACTAACATGCCACTTCACTTATGTTTCAATTTGTATCCCTTTTCTCCCAATTCACCACCCCCGCATTACTCCTTGCGCGTTTCAGCATCTATTACTCTACGAGAAAGAATGTATGATGGGTGGCCCTGAATGTCATTTATAGATATATTTGTGATTTTCCGTCAGATGAAGGTTACAACTCAATTGTGGACTCGGCCACCTGATTATACGAGTGTGATTCAACCAGATCATCAATCAGTCGACTCCCGCTAATCGTAGACATTTCTCAAGTGCCAATGCTTTCGTACTGGGCATGCACCCTCATCCGGTCGTATGATATCTGTGGCATAAATGAAGACTATTAAAAATCACCTTGCAACGCCACCAGACGGAAATGTCATAACCGCACAATACGCGGGGCTCACATCACATCACAAGCTCGAAATCCACACTTCCGCAGGATTCTCTCAACTCAAACTCCAAGAATTCCAAGAATTCAAATTTTAAGACGCCCTTTTACCCTTATATGCTAACCAGAACACAATTAAGCCGTACGTAGCCATTAAACTGAGGCTAACAGGGACAGGCTTCCTCGTCTTCAGCGCTCTGGGAATCGAACTTCCCGCTAGCATAACAGAGGCAATTAAACTCAATTCTTCGCCATGGGGCTGTTCACTGTGAAAACGGAAATAGCTGAAAGCGTAAATGGCGCCCACACAGAGGCCGGCGGCAATGGAGGCAATGGAGCCGGTGCGTGCATAGCCGATAATCCCGCCACAGGATGTCAGGACGGACAGGGCAGCAGCCGAGTTGTGGACACTTTGAGAGGAAAGCTGTTGGAGTGGGTGTTAACTGCTATATAAAGGTGTATTAAAACAATAAACGGAAATGGGGCGGTTGGGGTGCAAAGGGAGGGTAGCTGTAGCATGGGGAAGGTTGGAGGGGGGGTGTAGAGGACTTCAGCGATGATGTTGCGTTAGGTGGCTAGGATAAGCTTCGTACGCACCATTTTTATTGCATATTTTATTGAGTTACCTCTAGCCTGAAATGAAGGACAATGCCTTATATAGCTGCTGATATGAAAGTTGTCCACGAAGAGCAGCGACGGAAGCTTATTCTGATAACTTGGATGCTAGAGAATGGAGCTTGGACCACCATCCAACGCGAAATCACGTGAATATTTGGTCATGTGATATGAGACTACCATGGCTTGTGCTGGCTTCTGGCTTCAAGAAATATTGTGGATGCGCAGCTTATTTGAATCAGAACTTCAGAAACCATCGTCCGCTTACGCGCCTAACGGAGCAGCGATACTGAATCGAAGAGAATACCACTACCACTACCTCTTTTCAGGCAGCGTTCTTGTCTTGGAGCTGTCTCGGTGGGTCAAAGCTCTTTCACCATGGCTCCCAAACGCCGTGTGGCATCAGGCCAACCAGCTGCCAATTCCTCTTCACCTCCCACACCGTCAAAGACGACTCTCAATCCAACGTCGACACAAAGCCATTCGACAGGCGCCTCCCTTTCTGTCAATTCCCGAACTCAGGACATCGTGGTTGGCATCTGGCAGCGATATCTGACGCAAACACCTAAAAGAACCCTTATGTTAGATTCATTCATGGCATTCCTACTTATTGTAGGAGGCGTACAATTTTTATACTGTATACTGGCCGGGAACTACGTAAGCCGCTCCCCCTCTTCTTGACTTTTTTATTCATTATCTCGTGCCGCAATTTCTTCAAAAACAAAAACCCGTTCACCTAACAATGTTAAAACCAATCACTCCATTTAGCCATTTAATGCGTTTCTCAGTGGCTTCTCTGCTGCTGTCGGTCAATTCGTTCTCACTGCTAGTTTGAGAATGCAGACGAGCCACCAAGGTGGGAAAGATGGGAAATCTACGTCTACGTCCAAATCCGTTTCGAAGCCGGCGAATGGAGATCTCCCGTCGAATGGATTGTCTAGTGAAAGGTTCGTTATCCTCCGAGTTACAGTTTGCCAGATTATTAGTCTATTCCGTTATTTTTTGGCTTTTTGCACATGATGGCTGCAAGTTTTATAGGGGTCTTTAAAAATACCATGCGTGGCTGAGACTGATCCGTTATTTTTGACAGGGCATTCGCGGATTACGTGTTTGGCAGTTTGATACTACATTTCTTCTGCATCAATTTTATTAACTAGGCTGGCTCCTCTTTTCTTTTTCTTTTCCGTCTCTTCTGTTGTGATCTGTTTTTTTAAAGCAGCTTGTAACTATGCATGTTATATAAACCACCTCAGGTCTTTTAAAACAATTATGTAGACTATATCCTGTGTTTCTCTCTGGTTGTTGCGGTCTTTTGGCATTGGATAGCATGGCACCAGATATGTCTGCAAGGGTAGCCAATTCGTAAATATGTTATTTTATATCCTTTGTAACCCAGAACAATGTAGATAAGAGAGTAAATCCTGACCTTTTTTTGGGTTGTCAAATACCTAGCTCCATTCGGCTGTTGGTCTCGTATGACACAAATACACAGGTAAATTTGCTGAATTTAAATCTAACCAGCATCAATGCTGTTATATGTTTATAAAGCGAGAAACTAACATTAAAAACCCCTCGCCCCTCTCTTCATAATGGGTCTTCTAACCAAAGCCCCAGCAGGGACATAAGATCCAGGCTTCCTCACTGGCAGTTTTACTACAGGTTTCATCCCTACATGAGCAGAGCTACCTTCCGCATCCTGCTTCCGTCGCAGTGTATCCTCTTCAGCAGCTTTCCGTTTTTGCTCAGCTGCACGTTCGCGATCAGCAGCCATCTGTGCCTCGATTTCCATCCGCCTGTTGAATTCATGCTCCGTCACACGGCGCTCACGGGCCGAGTAACCTTTTTCTTTTATCGAGTAGAAAACTCCACCTAGGTCCGCAAGCCACTGGAGATTTTGATGTTTGTGTTAGTCATTTTGACACTATGAAGTATTTTGATGTGGTCGGTTCTAAGGAAGACGGGAAAAGTATATCTTGAACAAAAATAAGGAAAAAAAGAGAAGTTAAAAGCTTGCTGAATCAGAACATACCCGAGGGTCCACAGATGTAACGGTAGACATATACTCCTTGCTCGTTAGAATCAATTCGTGGTATACCACATAGTCGGGAAGGTAACCAAGACCGTATAGCGCGCTCGTAGGGTGAAGTTGTATGGTTACGCTAGTGCGGAGATTAATATACTCGCCAATCCCTTTGACCCTGGCAGCCTGGTGGTAGTAGCCAGAACATATACACTTTCGTATAACGTCCCAGTCAGTTCCGCAGCTAGTTAGGGTCATTTTCTGCATCGCCATGATATCGTAAAGCTGTTCACGGATTTCCTTGGCTCGACGTAGAGCTTTGGCCGGAGGGGGGGATGTTTTATGCACCATGCATCCGAGTAGCCGTTCGATTTCCACTGTGTGTATACATGGAGCAGAGTCAGATGGTCGGATTCAGGCACGAAAAATTTCTCTCGGGCAGCATCTGATTCTTCCTGGCGCTCTTTGGGCCGGTAGAATACACCAGGTACGGAAAGCATTGAAACAATCGTTAGCATCTCCTCACTACAGTCATATTCTTCAGACGCGCTGATGAGAAGCTTCGCGAGAGATGGGTCCATTGGAAAAGCACTCATGCGGCGACCCATTGGTGTCAAGTCTCCAAGATTATCAATGGCGCCCAGTGCCCAGAGATCAAAGAGCGACGTAGTAATAGTGTCCTGTGGCGGTGGGTCCATAAAGTCGAAATCGAGCAGATCCTTGACCCCTAAGGATTTCAACAAAAGCACTGTATTGGACAGGTTTGTTCGCTGGATTTCAGGGATGGTCTGGATGTATAATTCGTTTTTAAACGCAAGTTCTGTGAACAAGTGATAAGCTTTGCCAGGTCCAGTTCGTCCAGCACGACCAGCACGCTGCGACGCGTTCGCTTGCGAGATGGGTGTGATTTGGAGGGTGTCCATTCCCATTCGTGGATTATAAACCTTTAATTTAGAAAATCCAGCATCGACCACATACATGATTCCATCGACAGTTAAACTAGTTTCCGCAATGTTGGTGGCAACAATCACCTTCCTAACTCCGGGCGGGGCCCTGTCGAAAATTTTTGCTTGCAGGTCAGCCGGCATCTGACTGTATATTGGCAGAATGCTAATCTTCGGGGGGTCATTTAGGAGGGCTAATCGCTCTGCTATTATTTCACAAGTCACCTCGATATCCTCTTGCCCGGTCATGAAAACAAGAATATCCCCAGGTCCTTGCGAAACATGGATAGCCAAAACTTGTTTCACTGCACTGTCGACATAGTCTTCACAAGGTGATCGCGAGTATTGAATATCTACAGGAAATGTCCGTCCAGGGATGAAGAACTCTGGAGCTCCGCCGTAGAATTTCGAGAATCGTTCTGCGTTCATGGTGGCTGAAGTGACAATGAGCTTCAAGTCCCGTCTACGGGCAAGAACTTTTTTAATGAGACCCATCAAGACGTCCGTATTCAAGGCCCGCTCATGGGCTTCATCCATGATAATACAAGAATATTTGTCAAGGTCAGGTTGAACCAGAGACTCTCTTAACAGCACGCCGTCGGTCATATCTAATGATCACATAGAAGTTAGTTGGTAATCCCTCATGTTACAACCTCAGGAATTTCATAACGCACATTTGATAGCTGTTTCATTGCTGGTGCAATCCTCAAAACGAATGGCATATCCAACAAGACCTCCCAATTTAACCTCCATCTCCTCACTGACGCGCTTCGCGACACTCATCGCAGCGACACGTCTTGGTTGCGTACAGCCAATCATTCCAAGTTTTGCATATCCATCCTCGTAAAGAAATTGCGTCAATTGGGTGGTTTTTCCTGAACCAGTTTGCCCAACGACAATTACTACCTGGTTATCCCTGATAACCCTTAAAAGCTCCTCTCTGACTGCAAAAGCTGGCAAATACTCCCGCTGCTCCTTAAGCGATTTGCTCTTGCTAAAAGCACTGGCTCCTTCACTCTTCTTCAAATGCTCCGCAAATTTACTACCCTTATGTTGGCCCTCCTCCTCCGCAGGGATCGCTGCTGCACTATCTCCATCATCCTCCTTAATGCCCATGAGATTCCCTAGTGCCGTCCCAGCCATCTTAGTAGCATCCTGTGCCTGCTTCTGTCGTTCCTTCTGCGCTCTCTTCTCGCGCACAACCTTACTTCCCTTCCGGCTGAACACTGCCATATCACTCTGTGGATCCCGCACAGCAGAGACAGGATCCAGTTGCTTTGTAAAAACCGTCCGGCCGTCTAGAAACGGTGGGCGCAAATCATGCACGAGCAAATGAACACGAGTGGATTCTTCATCGTCGTCAAAGTCGGCATCGTATTCTCTCCTCTGTGCCACGCCAGAGGTCAACATGCGATTCGTCTCCCAGGCGTCGACATCCTTCTGCTTCTGCGCTGCGCGGGCACTAATGCGCTTGTTATTCTTCCTCTCGGACAGTGCTGCTTCGCGCTGTTGATCCGCCCATGTGCTGTCCGCCCCACCGAACGGGTTATGAGTCTCGTCACCGAAGGTATGTCCTAATTCGTCACCTGTGTACCAGTCCCGATCTAGTGCGAGGGTGTCTTCGATATCGACAAGTGATTCTGGGCCTTGAAACGCCTCCTGGTGAGGGGTAGAATCTCCATTGCGTATGCCGCGGGGAGTGGACGCACGACTGGTGCTGACAAGCTTGTCATCTCGGTTAGTTTGTAGTCGACTTCGTGGGGCGTAAAGGTGTCTGGATGGCTGGCTGGACGAAGTTGGAGTCAAGCGGTCTGAGTCCAGCTTCCGGCGCTTAGGGCTGCCTTCTCGGGCCATTGCTTATTTCAAGCAGGTTGAGCTAGAGGACATCCATCCCGTTATAGCTGTTCGTCGAGTTGGCTGAACATGTGAGATAGTTATGAATCTCTGCTTAGTTAATTTCTCATCAGCCAATCAAAATTTGGAGTGGAAAATAAATTTTCCAGGGTAACTGCTTGGCATTCCTTGGTAATTTATCAAAATGCATTGGTATCAGGATACGCGCCAAACATAAAACACCATGCCAGATATCGAAAAGAAGAAACAGACAAATTGAAAATAAATGCATTAAATAAATAAATGTAGCACCTAGCAGAAATGGATGACAAAGTGACCCCTGAATCAAGTCTATTCTTATCTGCACATCAAAAAACCAAGGTGTCCTTGAGGTCAAATCCTTTCAGTGCAGTTTCAATCCCATGATCTCTCCGCTGATTCAATTTCTGTTGGAATTATGACTTTGCTCCTTCAAGGAAGCTTTGAAAATTGTATACAAGTTATCCCATAAAATAGGTAGGTTGTATGGGAAAATAAGAAAGAAAGGAAATGACAACTAGGAGAAAAGGTAAGAAAAATCCTCGCCGCTGTCAAATTGGTCGAATCGCCATCACACCCTTCCAACTCTCTTTAACCACACTTCCTGCCTCTCGTCTGCTTCGTTTTCGCCTCCCCTTCCTCTTCATGATCCTAGATCTCAACGTCACTTCATCAGGTCTTGCTCGAGGCCTGGGTTGTCGCAAACAGCTACAATTCTGCATTGTAGTCACTCGCGAGCGTATCCCTAGACCAGGAAACGTGTTCGCGAGAGTCAGTAAGCCTCGCCACCTGCACCATTGTGCGAAGGGGCCACCATAGTGGAATATCCGTATGTTGCGCCGGCCTGTTCGTTGGGGTCCAGGTTCGGGCTCAATATGTTGCTGGAAGTCTCGGGTGCGACCGCGAAACCTGGCCCCGCTGGATTGCCAGCACCTGGGGCACCGCTTCCAGTTGCCCCGACTGGTCCGCCGTACCCGCTGCTCGGTGGCCGGTTCTGGTTCTCCCCCCTTGAGGATTGGGTCTCAAACCAATCAATTCAATTGTTCAGATATTGCGTCCCCCCCAAGTTGAGGCAACAAAAGGAAATTACATAAGAAATTAGGAGGAGCAGACAGGTAATCAGCCTATACTCACTTCTCGATATTTTGAAAGATATATCTTCAGCGCTTCGGAGTAGTTCTCGAATCCGAGTGAGGTCATCGCAAAGAGGATGTCTTCCCCATTGACCGTCTTCCTTTTCTCTTGTTGACATTTTTCCGAAGCTGCAAGTTTAGAAGGCGTAAATTAGTTCTCAAATATCGTTGTTGTGCATCGCCAAAAAATGGAAGGGGCAGAATGCATACCTTTCGCTGGTGATGAACGAGATGAACTCGCTCACACATTCTTGCATGCATTCTTTCGCCTCCTTCGCGATCTTGGCGTTGTCGGGGAGAGCGGTTTTCATTATGCGAGCAACTAGAGCAAATCGCGGATGTTAGCATGATGTAGTGAAAAGTGGACCAGAAGGGGTGCGCTGCTATCCTAAGCAGGTGTAACTGATTGAAAAAAAAAAAAAAAAAAAAAAAAAAAAAAAAAAAAAAAAAAAAAAACCCTTCCAGTCGGATATTTGAAAGCTGTGGTGGGATAACGAATAGCCAGTGACCACCCGGTAAAGGTAGAAAAGGCAAATCAGAACACAGGAGGAGTATGCACAATTCAAAGCCAAAAAAACTCAACATGCAAGAACGCGCTTAACGAACCATTTGCAATTGGAAGCCATCGATCCTGCTCTTTCACCTCAAATTCTCCCTGACCTTGCGCTTGTGTATCTTGGTGTTCTCGTTCCATATGCTCCGCGTCTTCGCCTGACTGAGTTCCTGGTTCCACCTCTGGTTCCTTTGGAGGAGAGGCCGACGACATGATTTTTACGTCTTTTGGATACGCGCACGGGAATTACCGTCGACAGGGACTAAATGACCACGTCACTCCTCTCGAGTCCCAGGATCTGCGGGTTCTATGCAGCCCTGCGTCAACGTACGTCAGACTGGGCAGCTATTTGCTTCACAACAGCCCTGAACGGGGACTTCAAAAATCATGGTGTGGGGAGAGAGGGCACTCGAGTGGCTGCTTCTTTCGTCGGTAACCTACCGGGTTGCTGCGCTATAATGGCGCCTCTATTGAACGGGACCAGCACAGTTAATTCTCAAACGCGCTGTTGGCGCGCACTGGCTAGCAACCCTTCTTTAAAATCTAGCGATGCGATCGGGAGGTATGGCGTGGGAATGGTGGATAAAGCTAAACGGGTTGGGCGGTGATGGGTGGGATAACGCGGGTCAATTGACCAGGAATAGGGCACAGCCAAATTCCAGGTTGGGCTGATAGTTCTTGATTCGGCTGCAGCAACGGAGCTACGCGTTGTGCAACGAGGTTGTTACCGTTCTTCTAATTTGTAGACAAACCAGTTGCACGAGAGAAATATAGGAACGAGATGGCCAAAAGCGAGCAGGTCATAGATCAAAGTAGCAATTTGGCAGACTCGTCTCAAGTGACAGGCCCAGACAGCCTCACCCACCCCGTTTTCTTGCTTCCCGTCTCCTTGTATATCTATCCGCAGCTCTCCGTCACTCTTTCTTTCCCTTGCTCACTTTTGCTTTCCGGAATCCAGCGGTGAGTTCCGGTGTTCGCGCCGCGCACAACGTCGATGAGCTAGCGAGTTAACTTGGCGGTCTGGCCGGGTCAACAGGAGGACAAAACTCAAAGCAAGTCGATTGTGGCTGGGAATGAAAATGAAGAGGAAGATAAAACTAGGGGATCTGTTGGGCGTCTCGGGCGTCTTGGATGTCGTGGAGCATAGCTGGACGGAAGAGAACCGCAAGAATTCCACACTGGCTGAGAAGACATGGGTATTTCAATACGGCAACCACCAGGTAAATATTACGCAAGCTCAACCCAGAAGGCGGTGTTGGAGGCGGTAATCGCGATACAGGTAACCACAGAAAAAGCAAAAAGCAAAGAAAAAAAAAAAAAACAACGGCCCTTAATTCAGAAATAATGGCGATGAGAAAAGCCAGGTATATGAGTTTTTACGCAGCGCCGCATGGAAGCTTTGACGACGTCAAGAAGATTCCAGCAAATGGCCAGGACGGGTTCCTAGCTGTTGTTACCCTCGAATCATCGTTCGGTATATATGGGAAAAAAGCATGACAACAGACGCGACAATTGGGTGGGCTACTCCGTACACCGGTAGACGTCTCTTGCGGAACCAGTCAAAACCCGCCAATTCTCTGGCTTCTCCCAGTTGAAAAAAACGCGGTTGGCTGAGCGAGTCTGGATTCCAGAAATTAAAATGTCCTCAAAACTCCGCCGAACCCTGGGAAAACATTCGTCTTACCTAGGTTGAATGTTGGCTCTCTCTTACGACAACCAAACCCAGAAAAATATCAAACATCAAACTTGTTTCAGTTAGTTGGGAAATTCCTTTACCCGCGCTATGTTTTGAACAGCCTGAAATCATCCGCACGCGCTCTCATCACTTTTTCGAACAAAATACTGAGTGGGTGCTTCTCTGGTGTGCCCAAAATGTTCGCTACTGCAGTGGGGATTCACCTAAATGCATGGTGACCATGAAGTGTCCTTGCATTGGCGTTGGCTTTTTAACCACCTTTTTGTTTTATCAACTTCTCCTCAAGAGTAAAATTCCCACCTAAAATTGATGTTTGCCCGGCTATCCCGACCTCGTCGACACTTCAACGACACACGGGAACTTAGAACTACGCTTCCTGTTGAGATGTTCTCTAGGCTGCGTTATGTTTGGGCTCCATCCATGCGGTAGACTTTGAAACTAACGCACCTCTCGGTACCCAACGAAAGGCCGTGAAACTTGGGACTGGGGTAGGCCCCTCAACATGTTTGAAAGATAAGGCTTGTTTTTAGCGCATCCATGAGCATGGACTCAACTTTTGGGGAGATTCTGAATTCGAAGAGGGGAAGGGATGTTGTGGACTGGCTCTGCCAACTCAGTGGGATGAATGAGCATGGCAGGCACATACCGAACATCTGCAGCTTACTGCAGGAGACAACCCTGGAACGATTGTAGTTGGGTGATATCACTTTGCATCGTGCAAGTGGGGGAAGGTGTACTCCGTACGTTGTAGGAACAAACAAAATTCTCCGTCTGGTGCTCGAGCGGAGGAGAACCAAACCGTCCCTCCAAGTCCATGTCGCCGAATATAGATCATTAAGCAAGGGAACCAGCTGATTTCCATGAAAGCAATGTAAAAGTGATATAAAATATCAAAACAAGAATTTTCGGATCCCATTGGAATATTATTTTCCTGGAACCTATTCAGTGCTTGACTCCTCCCCATAATCCCAGAATATTCTCCTCCTTTTTCATGTACTTTCTGATTCTTTTTTTTTTTTTTTTTTTTTTTTTTTTTAGAGTATGCGTTAGGCACGCCTGCATAGAAAACAAATGGTTCGTCGTCCAAGAAAAATTGCATCATGGACCACACACCCTGACCGCCAGGTTGAACACCCCCCCAAAGGAAGTAAAATAATAAAATCAATAAATCAATGACAAGACGGTACCCAAAGTAGAACACGAACTGTGACGTGTGCAAAGTCTACGGAGTACAGATCATAGAGCAAATTATTTCGTTAAAAATTTCCAAATTCCGGGCTTGCCTGGGCAACAATGCCTTTGTCCAGGTCCACCCCCGCACGGCCAGCCCTCCCCCAAAAAAAAAAAAAAAACTTTTACGCCAAACACCTCCAATGCAGATGATGTTGTTAATGATGCCAGACGGCTGCGAGACGCTGTTGATAGATAGCGTCCGGAACCATGCATTCCGCATTGGAAAAAATTCCAGCCCGGTTTTATCCCTTTCCTGCTATTCCCGCACGACTTGGACATTATTCTTCTTCTGTAGAAGCCAATGGTCACCAGTTAGTTAGTAATCATAATATAACAAGTTTCCGCTTCAATCACCGCCAGTAGAGATAAATAGAAGAAGAAGAAGAAGAAGAAGAAGAAGAAGAAGAAGAAGAACAAGAACAAAGAGTAAAACAAAACAGATCCCACAAAACAAAACAGATAAAAAAACAAACCTTCCACCCATCCAACTCATCCTGCTTCGCCTTGTACTGCTTCAGCAACTCATCCAGCACCTGCTTCAGCCCGTCCGAATTAGTCTTGAGCGGCGGGATCACGTCCTTCACCGTCCGCTCCACGAGCACGCCGTTGATCATCCGGAAACATTTGCGGTCGCCGGGGAGGGGCTGTAGGGTGTCGATGACGAGTCTGTGGGGGTGGGGGACACACAATGAAAGTGTATGGAAGTAGGCGTGAGTGAGTGAGGATGGATGGGGGTTATTGTGCGTTGTGGGCGGCGCTGTTGGGGGAGCTCGGGTTTAAATGGTGAAAGGAAGAGGATAGGGGTAATTGGGTAAGGTGAGGC
>NW_001813979.1:2022603-2025598 GCF_000149585.1 Histoplasma mississippiense
CCACGGACGGCGGTCAAAGCTCTTCCCGACACCCCTGACAAGATTTTGGAGAATTTGTCACGAATAAGTCATGAATGTTATCCCAAGTGCTCTGCGTCATTTGATATTATATCCACAGCTTACAAGGTCATTTATTATAGCTGTTTTCTTCGTGGCATGTATGTTCTGTACTCAAGATGTGGACGATTCCCTTTAAAATTTGCTTTCATTCTTCGAAGCAGCAGAAAATGATATGGGAAAAACGATTTGAAAATTGTCATTTATTTTATTTTATCTTATTTTAGTTATCATTTAGAAAAAGTATAATGGAACTTATTATTAAAAATAACTATCTAACTGTTAAGTTAGCTATACATCCGGTCTAAATAGCAGCCTTAAAAAAATGGACTATCAAAGCGAACAAGAACCACCCCGGAGAAAAAAAGTTGTATGTACTGTACATATAAATCTAAAATATTCAGTACAGCCACTTCATTCATCTCAAATAGCAATATAGATGTAGTCCTGTAGCCCTAGTTTGATAATAAACATAAACCAGTGCGCCGAGCCCTCCTGTGCCTTCGTTCAAGAAACAAGAAGCCGACGCTCCAGGAAGAAAATAAAAATAACGATAATAATAACAGGTAATAATGCTAAAATCCCTTATCATGGACTCATTAGCACTGAGCGCGACATGACGACTGGAAAAATGTATGCTCAAGAAGCCGTGTGGGAGGGACATTTGGCGCTTACGTGGTACACTGTTGAAGTTTGCAAAGGATATGTTATTGCGGTTCGTGAACGGCGCCGCTCCTTCTCGTCCGAATGGTACGTCCCACGCCTTTTTCTTGCGGGCGGACGTTGATACAAGCATACCCAGCTTGATCGCTTCGGGAAGGTGTCCCGTATAAACAGTCGGTGATGTTAAATAATCGGCGAGAATATCCCGTTCCTTTGGCAAATCCAACGTTGACAGAACGCGTTTGTGCAGTGTGGGCTGACATTTCCATTAAAAGGGGGTATTGCGTGAGTGAGTGCGTCGCGTGTGGGTTGTGAACCACCTTCTTTTTCAGTTGGAGCAACAATCCGGATTTGATTTGATATTGACGGACATGATGAAATAGAAATTTCTGAAAAAGAGATGGGTTTCTTTTGCTAGTAGTATCACGACTTGTCTAACCCTGGGAGGACTTTGGGGGTTTGCGATGGATTGTTTAAACAGTTCAAAATTTTGAAGGGTTTACGAGGTTTCATTTGTTGTTCATTTGTTGTTCATTTGTTGTTTTGGTGTTGCTGTGTAAAGGCCCGCTGCGGGAGCAGTCAGGATTTAAACCACAAAAATTTGGAAGTATGCGCAGTCCCTCGCCCTCGCTCGAGTAGTGGTTGACGGGTTATTGCATACCGTCCTATCAAAAAGAGTCTTGACATCTCCTTCCAGAGTGGGAAGAAGAATGCTCCCAGGGGTAAATGTGATAGCAACGTCATAAAGAAAAAGCTGTCATATAGTAGTAGTAGTAATCAGCTGCTTTGCCTTCTCACAACGGCTGCATCCAGGACGAGTCCTGGAAATAATCCGACATGCCCGGCTCATGCAGGTATAATTCACGCCACTCATCTTCCATGTCCGTCAGGTCCTCCATGACAATTGGCCTAACCTGCTCGGAGTCGCCAAACGAAAAGAGTTGTCGCCAATCGGCTGGGCCGCCGGGTCCGCCCGCCACCTGGTTCGTTACTCCGATGTGGTCAACGACGGGAGCGGGATGCTGGATTGGCGCGGATGAGGGAGAGAGTTTGATACGGTCATCGAACTGAAGGCCATTGGGTGAGCAGATGTTATCATTAACATGTGGTGGGGCTGATTGTGAATCTGCCCCCGGACTGGTTGGCTCTGGGTGTTTTCGTTGCTGATGATGGTGATCCACGTCCTTCGATTTGTAGGTGGAGTCTCGTATTTTGACATCCTGGATGTCACGCTGCAGGCGTTTTGAACTCTCAAATAAGCGCAGGATCGTCTCAGCGTTGAGCCAGTATTCTGCGTGAATGCGAAGCGAGGCGAGTGTTGAATCGAATCGACGAAGGCCGTTGATTGCTAGTACAGGGTTTGAAAATCGAAGTTCCACCCGTACTTGAATCATCGCTGTGAATAAGGCGTTGACCGATGAAATCCACAAATATTTCAACCGATCCTTCTCTCTCAGGTCCTCGAAGATAGAGACAATGACGCCAGCAGCTGCGCTACATATCTCAGCATCGTTAGGGCCGTAATCATCCGAATACGCCGAAGCTCGAGGGTGAGGGCGGTGAAGCAATATCAGGAAATTGTTGTAGGTCAGATGGAGGAGAGCCGGCCACGAACCGGAGTCGGCAGAGGACATTCGAACCGAATCTGGGAGCATAAGCGACCAATTCGCAAGTGCTTTATCAGCCTCGTTAAGAACGGCCTTCCGCCGTTCGGGACTGACTCGCAACCCAAATCTTTCTTTCACGATGAACGAAATCATGGTGCAAAGCTCGGTATAGTGTATCACATAATCAATTTGAACGCGGCTCCCACAACCTTCGAAATCCGTCGCAGTAAGAGGCTGAACATCGCAATCCTCCAAGTTGCTATTTGAGTCGTGGCCCTGGTTAGTGTCCCTTCCCCATGTCGGAAAACTCCCCCCGCCCCCCCCAAAAAAAAAAAAAAAAAAAAAAAAAAAAAAAAACCCCGCGAAGGAAATTGAGTTAACTCACACAGCCTGAGGTCTTCCATACAATAGGGATACCATAACGTCGAACTGAACCAAGATCCACCAAACCCGCCGCCACATGCGCTTATCAATCGACACCATCCTGCTAGAGCTCGCATTGCGGTGCATTCCCAAGCCCGTTGCGATTCTGGCAGCCACCCCAACCCAGTAGTGAGCGTTTGCGGAGACGTCATCATCAACAGGATCGGAATACCAGGTGAGAAGAAGGGCTGCCTGGACAAGAATATCCCGATTCCGTTCAACGCGCGAATCGAACAATATTTTGG
>NW_001813979.1:2026528-2034527 GCF_000149585.1 Histoplasma mississippiense
AATCCTAGGGAATGATGCAATACATTTACAATACAAAAATACGAAGTAACAATAGATGCCAGAAAGTAGATAAAGGTGATTTATTAGCCTCCAAGCCATGATGAGTCTAGCACCTCCAACAAATACATTCTCCTCGGATTCATGTGTTTTTCATCCATTGATGATGTGTGGGTGAAGGAAGGGGAACGGTTGCAACTTACGCTTCCGGTTCAGCGACGACCCCTCAGCAGCGGGCTGTGTTTTAGGGTTGGATGAGGACATGGCGGAGCAGGCGCGGATAAAGAGAGAAGAAGACGAGCCTCAACGCCCCGGTATCCTAGATCCTAGATCCCTCCCAGTGTCGAATTGCTCAGGCAGCCCATTCCATCATATCTAGCATTGTGAGGAGAAGGAAATGGGGATAACTAAAACGTAAAATTATTAATTGCCGGACAAGATTCCAGGTTCTCAGGGTCTCAACACCTCACGTGGGACCCGCCTGATGAGGGTTGTTGATTGGCGCAAAGTGTAACTGCTATGTGTATGGTTTCAGGCCAACGGCGGCCAGTCTGGCCCGAGTGTTTCCCGCAGCTTCGCGGTAAGTCGCACAAGTATGCAGCATTTGCCAGTCGCAGCAACGTTGCAGGCCACGGTTTTGAATTTCTGGAACATTTTCTGGTTGGTGGGATCGGGGGTTTGACTCTTGGAGAAGCATTGCCGAAGCAAAACCTTGAACCCTTCGGTGGCGGGGTGCCTGGAACGTTTAAAAACGTGTGTAAACATAATGTTGCCATATACAACTGCTCAAACTTGCTACGTCCCTCCGCTTTAAGGGCCTCGGGGCGATCAGGAATCTATCTCTCCCACCTGCAGTATTCCATATCGTCCATATCGAATCGGGTTCTTCTTCCTGAGTGTTCTTCAGCAACGAGGCAAGCTCAACAGATCTACCGAACGTGGCCATGCCTAGCCTTCTCTAAGCGGCTGCTAGTTACCCTCAAATCAACTCTGAAGAACGAGTCAACAGCTTTTTACAGAGACGACGGTAGCTATGGTGAGTCGCTTCTTTTCTCTTTTATCTCAATCCACTCTGCCCTCCACAGAAAAAAAAAAAAAAAAAAAAAAAAAAAAAAAAAGAAACCTGACTCTCATAACCCTACTCAGTTAAGCCGAGTGGGGTTGTCAAAAAGTAGTGCTTTGTGATCAAAGCCAGCCGATCAACCCGAAGTGACAGGAGAAAACCCCCCCGCTCACCTGATCTTGCCTTCTGTTAGGGGGTACTAGGCTACCCTATCACGTGCCCCCCAACATATTGTATTGCTCTCGCGTAGTAATGGGCACTAGTTATCCACGGGGCGCGTTAGCGGCGTTATAACCCATGTTACTATGTATGTTAGCCAAGCCCCACGATAACTTTTTAGTGTTTAATTATATTGTACATACATTCAACCCCATTTGATTCATACTGTATGAGCAGACATACATTCAACCCCACTTGATTCATACCGTACGAGCAGGCATCATCCTTCAAGAATAGATTTTTAAGCACCCCTGCTCTGTATTCTTCATCATGACATCTCTAGCTGACTGTACAGAGGTGGAGCGGCAGCTTCAGATCAGCAAAGACCTCTTTTCGTACGGGGAAAAGGCCCTGGCCCTGGCCCTGCAGAATCGACCAAAGAATACCAATAAGCAGTATCTCCCCAAGCAGAGAGAATGGCGGGTGGGTGGCACTGCTTCCCTGCATCCAGATTGATCATTCTAGTTCTAACTCCTATCTCTTCGTACAGGACTTCTGCAAGGAGACTGGCTTTGAAGATGGGGAGATGGTGACAGAGAGAAAGCTGGTCTGGTTTCTGGAGGAGAAGGTGCTTTGTCGTCCACTGCAGGGCTCTGTTTATAAGAGCAAGAGAGCTCGTACGGACAGGGATGGCAACACTGTGCTGCAGACTGTGGGTAAGAGCACAGTCAAGCTATATGTGGCAGCCGTGGTGGATCTGTACAGATTTCAGAAGAGCAGAGGAATCAACTCCTCTGATCATCCACATGAACAGCTGGTCAGTGCAGTTCTTTGTACGCATGAAACCAAGGAGTCTGTACGAAAGCGGGCAAAGTATGTGGATCAGGGGGCCAATACTCTGCAGATGGATACAATGAGAAAATGATGATTCATCTGATGAAGTTCTG
The DNA here is from genome assembly GCF_000149585.1 of Histoplasma mississippiense. Taxonomy (NCBI): domain Eukaryota; kingdom Fungi; phylum Ascomycota; class Eurotiomycetes; order Onygenales; family Ajellomycetaceae; genus Histoplasma; species Histoplasma mississippiense. The sequence goes on from NW_001813979.1 coordinate 2,028,695, forward strand.
CTGAACTGGCTGGTATAAAAATGATCAAACATCTGTGATGAGCCATCTTTGTACAGAGCTGAACTTCCTCATGAATCACAACATGCTTCTGCAGAGGGAGACATCCCGTACGGCACAGCTGTCTGACCTTTTCATCCTTCAGCTTTCAAATGAGGGGCCCACTCCATGCTGGCCTATGATTCTCATCACAGATAATGGCAAGACCAACCAGCTGGGGCAGCTGAAGTATGCTGCTGTGATGAGACATAAGAATCCTCTACTCTGTACAATATCTCATCTGGCATTCTATCTGTTCTACCGCTGGAATATTGTATGGGAAAGCCTTCCAGACTTTTGAAGACACTCTCTCTGGTATGATATCCACCTTCTCTGTGAACAGGATCCCTTCAAGCCTCTTTCATACGATACTCAGCTTCAGTGGGTCAATCGCATGTATGCAGCAGCTGGGCTTCTGTCAAGCAAGAAGACTCATCTTGGTCGGAGTCAGGGGTTCAGATATGCTGAACTGAATGGGGTGTCAGAGGGTCAGATTCGCTGGGCTGGCCGATGGAATAATGATGCTCTGACCAACTGCTATCTCACCAATATCTCCTGAGAGTTCGTACGAGCAATGGCAGGGTTTGAACCACAGACTCAGGGCAACTACTTTCTTCCTCGAGCCACCATCCCCCCCCCCGAAGCAGCTGGAGGCTGCCATCTGGCCATGGGTGGATGTCTGGCTAGATAGATTTGATTCGTACGAGAGATTGAGCCAGAAACAGAGACAGACACAGAAGAGGGAAAGAGAAGCAGCAGAAATGGAAGAAGTGAAGAAGACAGAGCAAGAATTGTCAGAGAATGAACAAGACTTAGCAGCTCAGAGATTTCTGCGGCTGCTGAAGCAGCTTCATACAGTGATTCTTCAGAACTCTGTGTTTCTGCAGAGGCAGTTCCCTGACCACCCTCTATGGTCAGATGCTCTCTTCGTACGAGAGGATTATCAGAAGTATACTCTTCAGATTGTTCAGACTCTTGAGACAGCTGTGGAGCCTCAGAAGATTCAGATTCAGCGAGTAGTATCTGTCATTGCTGATCAGCTGAAAAATGTGCGACAGGAGATGATTCAGTCCATTGATAAGTGGGGTTATGAGAATCAACAACTGCAGCAAAAAATGGCTCAGCAGCTTGCTGATCTAGTTGATGGTCAAATCATTTTCTTCATACAGGCAGTTCCTCAGAGCTCTGCTGCTCAGAATTCAGTGATGAATCTGGCTGCCATTCTCTCTACTTTCTCTCTGCCCTCCTCTTCTTCTACTCTTTCCAGAGACATCGTACAGAGGTCAGTGGAGTCAGAGATGGAGATGAGACAATCATCATCTAACAATGCTGAATCTGTGGATCTGACAGCCACACTTCTCACCTCTTCCCGGACAGGAAATGGTTATTCTCTTTCTCGTACAATACAGTCAGTGCCTGATCTGTGGCGGGAGTGGACCACTGGTCTGGGGGGTGGTCCATCAGTGCAGAGCCTGGAGGATCAGGGAGGCAGCTGGCGCAAGAGCTCCTCCAAGGAGCAGATGATGTTCTGCCGGTGAAAGATCATCAATGAGATTCGTACGCGTGTGTCCTCTATATGACTGTCAGTGCTGCTGTGGAATCTCTGGAGCTGATCCGCCAGCGGGGGAAGCTCTCTCTTAATAAATTGACAGAGCTGTTGAAAAGACAGAGGCAGCTCTAGAGAACCTGTCATTTCCTTTCTCTTCATACGGAGTTGCTGGGACTTTGACTTTATATAATAATATAGATAGAGTGTATTTTTAGATGGATTAGAGTGTACTGCTAGCTAGCTAATGCAGCTCTGCTCTTCATTGTATGAAGGTTTCCTACTATACAGTGTATTCTCTCACTACAGCTGGCTATCGTACAAAGACAACAGAGGGTGGTGAGCTGATTGATGGGGGTGGATGAATTGGCAGATTGATGATGATGACAAAAGCAGTGAATTACATCTGCTTCTTTGCACCCACTCATCTCTTTATAATAATATCCTCTTCTCCTCTCTCTCCTCTTCTTCTTTTCTTCTTCTTTCAACACACCATCATATCAACCATGTATGTACAAAGCTCTGACAGATTGCTTCATCAACTAGATATCAGATATCACAACACTAACTGCCCTCTTCTCCATACAATATAGAGCTCTCTCCCTCCTCGGTCTCTCTGGCCCTCAGGGCCCCATCGCATCCTCTTCGTGGCTGATCAACAGCTGAGTCCCTTCACCCCCAGTCCACAATCCACGCGCCGTCTCTTTATCGGGGGTCTCCCAGGGCAAGATGTACCCTTTGTATGAGGCAGCATGACAGAGCTGCAGGTTCGAAGCCACCGGCCATCGTACATCAATGCCATTCTCATTCAATCTCGCGGCCGGACGGAGCCACATGCATGCCTTGCCTGCCGGAGTGCTCATCCAGGTCTTCGGCCATTCCCAGAATGCCGTCGCCTGCCTGGCCACTTTGGTGGAGCTTGTGGCAACTGCAAATGGCGTGATCATGCCATTCGCTGCTCCGTACGAGATGGGGAAGGGGTGGAGGTGATAGAGATTGTGGATGATGATGATGATGAGGAGGATGGCCCTCAACGGCGGATGAGGGGTCCCTCTGGACAGCAGCTGCTCACAGCTGGTTCAACACCTGCTGCTCCTATAATCCTTGATTAGCTCTCTCTCTCTGGTATGTACAATCTCTTTTCTCTTTCTCTTTCTCTTTCTCTTTCTCTTCTGGAGGGGCAGGTATGTATTATTTCTATTTACTCCAGTCATACGGAGTCTGTGTATGACACCTAGACATGATCTGCACCTCTACGTTGGTGTCTAGGACTAGCAGCCGCCCATTTCTCTTTGCCATCTTGTTCCGTAAAATCAAACTTGCGAATCGGGTGGCGGTAGAAAGTAGTTTTGTCACCTTCAATAAAAGCATAATGGCCGTAGATCCTCACAGCTGTGTGGTCATGTGAGATGGAGAAAGCGAGGATTTCCCGATCAACATCTTTTTCACGCTTCACGAGCTTGAAGAGCTCAACAAGACCTCTCACTGCAATAGTTGCGCTGTGAGCGTTCTGTCGATCCGCGATATCAAGTGCCGCCGCCCCACACTTAACCTCACATGTTAAGAATGGGAAGTACAAGTAGTACGTCGCCATGAAGTACGATGTATCAGTCAGATCACCAACAAAGGGCTGAAGCCGTCGCAGTTGGTCATCTGTGAATGCCTCTCGTCTGAAACCCACGGAGTAATCAGGCTGCGGACGGGGTTTAGTTACAGGGATAGCATTATCCCAACCTTCATTAACACTTTCAATCAAAATCTTGAGATGCTCGTCGCCATATATGGCCAGATTTTCTGCTGAAGGGACGATCAATCGAGTGATGTCCTGAATAACCATGGCCTCATTCCTATCCTGCATCTTCTCACAGATTGCTTTGAATAGATCGTCACAAAATAATGAGTTCTCCGGAACCCTTTGTTCAGCGATGAGCAAAGTTTGGTAACTACTTTTGCTAGCATCCGTGATACCCAGTTTTGATTCTTTCATAAAACTGCTCTTGGTTTCAAGCACCGTTCTATAGCGCGCATTTTCTGTATGGAGCACTCCTTTCCTCCCTCGGCTTTTGATCGCTGGGTGTGGTGGAGCTGGCGACGGAACTAGCTTCCGATTGCTTACGGCGAAGAGAAGATGTCGATTTCTTCCTTGCAAGTAGATGACTCATGTTGCTACCCTCTTCAAAATACTCCTTAGGCCAGATTCCGCTCCGCGTCCACCAGTAGATAGGATTAATCTTGTTCTCGTAGACGCCACTTGCCGCCTTCTGGTCCTCTGTGTCCGCAGCGGTAGATTTTCGCGGTCGTTTTTGGAATTGGTTGGCTGAAATGCAGAGCGATTCTTCCGCGTCTTGGGGTCTCTTCCGTTTTTGACCTTTAGCTTGCAGAGAGGCAGACGGATGTTGCTGTGATTTGGCTTTCAGTTAGTTTCGTAGAGTAGTAGGAGTAAGGGAACATACCTTTCTTCTCAGAGTGTCACTAGTCGTTGGGGGATAAGGGTGGCTCTGTTCCGCGCTTTTGTCCCAAGACAGAGCTTTCTGATCCAGGCGTTCACTTCGGCAGACAGGTCCTCGTGGTCGTTCTTTCTCGACGCCTCGAGGCTGCTTCCCTATCAATAAATGGTCAGTTAAAGGCGGCCGGTCGAAGCAGGGGTGGCTCACCTTGTGCTATCTTTCTGATGTTTGGCTTCGCTCGACGCTCAGTCTTTCTGACGTCTGGCTCTTTTTTACGTGGGGCCATGTTGATTGGAAAGAAGGGGGGTAAGAAGTCATATTATGTTGCTGGTAAACTGGCTGACAGGGAAGAGATTGCGACGGACCCCCAAAAGTCGGGTGCGAGATAATGGTTGTCGAGAGCCAATTGTTGGCTGCTGAGAGCCAAAGAACGAAACTGCACTAATGTCACGTGCCACGTATTCATGTAGGAGGATAACGTATTAGGCCACTAGGGCAAAAGAGCTCAATCACCACCAGCGCCGTGGTGGTATATGATAGGGTAGCCGTAGTACCCCCTAACAATTCAACCCCTCACAGCACGACCGACAAAGCATGGCAGGGCTCATTTACCCCTCATCAGCCTCCCCACCAGTGGATGTCATCAATGTGTTGATACCCAACTTACACACCACCTAATATTTTCTGCCTTACATGATCTTTCTTGGAAGACTTCTTAGCATTAAACTTCCTTGGCATGGTTAGATGATGAAGTTTTCTGACGAGAAACCAAATCATTTGCATATTTTTCAACATTCAGCGAACGGAAGCAGCCTTATTGTTCCTTTAAATTCTTTGTCAACTTATTAACTATTCTTCTTTAACGACGACTTCTGTCCTTCCAAAATCATTTCAAAACCGAAGCGATTTTAAGTCTACAAATCGTGGTGGGAACTGGAATATCGAGCTTTGAGGAAACCATCTGGATTAAGTGAACAGCGCGATCTCTGCACCTCTGTTGAAAGTGATAGTCCGCAAAATCAAGGATTTGAAAACAAAAAAAGAGGTAAGACTTCAGCCGCCCTTTCCATACATGATTTAGTCAGACATTAAGCGATATCCAGACCGTCTGTGACGATAGCAGCGACCCAGATTGGCAGCCGTTGGCAAATAATGTCAGAATAAAGCCCTCAGAAAACACCAGCTTCGTCGTCGTCGATATCCGGAACAAGCAAGGTGCGAGTTTTGTCAACGAGTCGGAGAACAACGAGTATGTCGGCGGGGTTGGAACAGACGAACAAGGGAATGTAGTAATGATCCCTTGGAATCATGGCTGGTATTACTATACCATCGGCTCCCTCCGGATAGGGTATATGAAGAAGGCGGGTTAGGAGCCGTTGGCCATCTTTACATCATCTGCGGACGTTGTGTGGCAAATTGATCGCTCAGTTTCCTTGAGATCGGGATGGTTATGAAGGGCAAGGTGCTTGGATTGTATGTTATTGTTAACCATATTTTACCTTGAATCTGACTAGACTCGATCGCTTGTTGGGCATCTTGAGCCGTAAGTTGGTAAACGTCTCCAGTAAGAGATTCTAAATCCAGTCGGACACGCACGTAAATATTTACCAGATACTACACACTTTCCGTTTGTTGCTGTGGCGCAACATGATCATCAGAAGTGGTGCCTGATGGATCTCAGTATATTTGCAATAAAGAGTGTAAAGATTTTTACGCACCTGGAATAGTATCTTGAATGTGATAGAGTCTTTCAGCATCGCAAAGTCTGCGTGCCAAAACGGCCAGCTTCTTTGGATGACCAACG
>NW_001813979.1:2034688-2051424 GCF_000149585.1 Histoplasma mississippiense
GATTTTCGCGAGCGTCTAATCGTGTGTTGGCGTGTTGGTGGTTGGTTCGCCGCTTCAAGGAGGTGGAATCTTCCATGACCAGGTTTGCAAAGAAAACTGAAATTTTTTAAGTTGACTCTTAGTTGGCTCATGATTGCCATGGTCGTATTTTGCTCTCTCCCTTCAGACGATTTTATGAGAGGATCTTCGTTTGACGTATTCGGCGGCATGATATCTATGAATAGCGAACAGGAAGATTGGAAGATATGGTAGGATAAATGAGAGAAATGGCAGAGAATATTTATGGTGCTGTTAGTCCCACTAGTCCCCTTTTTCCCTTTTTCCCCTTTTCTCCCTTTTACCTTTTTTCCCAGTTTTTCCTGTTTTCCCCGCAGCTCCCATAACTTCCATACCTTCTGCTACTGTCTAGTGGCCACTAGATTTCGGCAAAGGGTTTCTTTCTTTTTTGATGTAGTTTTACTATGCACAGGTTACTATGTACAGCTGCAAGCTACGACAAGATTCTCCCTCGACTGTCTTCAACTTAGGGTTCAGGGACAACAAACCTGGCATCTAGGTTTCTTTTCCTGAGCTGTCTACCAATCGGACCCCCAAACGGACTGATAGCATCCTGCATCAAGGTCTCGCGAAATCCTTTTTCGCGCTTTGACGATTCGCAATGAAGGTAATAACACCAGGTCAAACGTGGATATCTAGAGCGCATAGCGCAAGGTGCCTCGCATGGTCTGGGTCGGTATGGACAACGTATCCTGCGTATGGGTATGCACAGAGACGGTTCGATACGACTGATGGATGGATGGGGGGTGTGCGGGGTCCAATACAACAGCATATAAGGAGGCTATATGCCCTCCAATCCTGAGGCAATGAACAGCTCACGAAATTCGAACTCTGTAAGCACAATTCCTCATCCCAATTGCTGTACATAGTTCACTCTGCTTCCCTTATCGCAACTTTACCCATCACAATGTCTAAAACCCCTGCCCCTTCCCCCTTTCTTACTGCCCAAACACCTCCAGACAGCCCTTCCCTTGAAGGTGTGAAACTGTCCTACCACGGTCATCCAGCAATGCAGCAGAATGGGAAGTTCCCATATCCCGCCTCTTCTCTATATGTCACAAGAGATGGATTGAAGGAGCTATTCGAAGCCGTCCTTGAGGGGCGAACCCCGTCGAGCTCGGAGGGTATAGTGTGCGGCCCTGATAAGCCAGAGAACGGTGAAAAAGAAGACATTAAGATCCGGGCATCAAAACTGGAGTGCAAGGCTATCCGTGAAGTGTATGCTTCCTGCCCTATCCGGCCTTTTGGGCGATGCTAATGTTATGCAGTTGGAGTGACAAGGCATATGCCTACAAGATCGTTGACTCTCCACGAAGCCCAGACGTCAGCGATTTGGATGAATATGTAATTGTTGTTCGCACACGCATCGGTAAGTGCAGTGTTGCTCTAAGCGAACGCAGTTGACATTGCGAAAAGATCGGAAGACCCGGGAACCCACCGTGTATGTTGATATCAAGTCAGTCGGGTTGCGTGATATCATCAGGACCGTGCTACGAGAAGTCAGAACGGCCAGCCTGGATGAAGATAAGCCTGTGGTAATACACCCCATCCAACCTGTTAATATCCTTTCTCACAAGAGCATAGGTCGAGCGGAATGTGCTGTACCACTTCCTTCCTGAGCTGGAAGCCTACCGGGAGTCCGTAACAGATGAAGAAACAGCTACCCCCGAATCACTGAAGCATCTCGACCTGTTAATTCTACACCTTCAGGAAGCATACAAGTCTACTGCTGAGCGCCTTTGTTCCCTCCTCAGCCGCAGGAAGATCACCTATGACCTGCTCTGGGCCTTGTTCAGACCGAATATGCCGGTATACACGACCTGCCGCGGCACCGGTAAGCCGAGGTGCGTCGCATACAGCTTTGGAGGGGAAAAGACGACACCACAGGGGGAGGAGTATTTTGAGCTCCAAAGCCGCTATTTCGACTTTGACGGGAAAGTATTCGGCGAGGCTGTTGAGGCTTTGGCCATCAATAAATTCCATGGAGTGAAACGAATTGAGAACCTACCTGCCTTTCCTCTTGTATACCACCCTGAAGATAATATCAGGGAGCGTCTTATCGCATCCGGTCGAACGTTCGTTTCTATGCTGGGTTCTCACTATTGCCAATACGACGGGACCGCTTTCTTTCAACAAAAGAACGACCTGATCCGAGTTCCCGTCAACGGAAGGATCATGATTGACGCCCCTTGTTTCCGCAACGTGAACCCCAACTATCCAAGGCTGCAGACCATGAAACCGGAGGTTTTTGATCCGTGGAGCGGGGCGACCAAAAACAAATCAGTTTCTCGAGTCAGGAGTAACGGGATGAATCCAACTGAGATGGAGGAAGACAACTTACTCATCTGCAGTCCCACCTTGCTTGGGTTTTCTCTTTTCAATAAACTCTGGGGTAAGTCACAGCACCATGCAAGATCCTAGAGTCCAACTGACAGCAGTACTTCAGCGGAGTTTGCTGTGGCCGATATCAGCGACATTGAGTTCTCGCCGTTGCCCTTCGACTCGCTCGTCATCGACGAGGAAAAGAAACAGGTCGCCATCGCCCTTGCGGAAAGTCGTGTAGATCGGACAGGGAGGCCTGCGCTCAATGATATTATCATAGGGAAGGGCCTAGGTGTCATCTTCCTGTTGCAGTATGGTCCTATTTCCACCACCTATATCCGCGGTTTTTTTAACATGCTAAAAAGTGAGACAGTGGCCATCCTGGTGTCGGAAAGACGCTGACCGCGGAAGCAATCGCCGAACGTCAAGAACGGCCACTCTATTCAGTATGGCAGTCCGAACCGGTTTCCCTGTTGTGTACACTAACATCCTTCTGACAGATTTCTGCGGGAGAGTTGAGCTCGGAAGCTGCGGTGTTGGAAGAACAGCTCACTCGAATCTTTCGAATCGCCAGCTTCTGGAATGCGATTCTCTTGCTTGATGAAGTGGATGTGTTTGTGCAGAAACACTGTCCTGTCCAGCTGGAGCGGAACCGCCTGGTGTCCATATTTCTCTGTAAGCTCGAATATTATGATGGGATCTTCTTTCTCACGACCAACCTGGTGGGCGACTTTGACGATGCAATCTTGGACTGAGTTCATCTTAAGTTGCAATATGACAATCTGAAGCCTGCAGCAAGGAAAAGCATCCTTCTTAACTTCCTGAAGGCAGCAGACGCCGAGATCGACGAGGATGATCTGAACATATTTGCGGAAACCAAGCTCAATGGCCGACAGGTGAGTACCAAGTGCAATTTTGAAATCACCCCTGCTTACCAGAGAGATCCAGATCAAAAACATGATCAAGCTGGCACACAGTCTTGCTACATGGGATAGAAAGCCGCTCTCAGCAGGTCACATTCGAACGGCTCTAAAGGCGAATGGGTACGACATTCCTTGCAACAGCAGACTGGGATTTGATGATAGTTTATATGATTGACGACAATGACACCCTGCGTTCATGTTCGGCGTCAGACTTGGCGAGGCGAAGCTTTTCATCCAGCGATGACGCTCAGTAGTAGCGGTAGCATTTTTTTTATTGATTGTTAATTGTCGTAATGTACTGCAAGACTCTCCTTAATTGATTATGCCTCTGGCGTTGAAATGCCTGTGGTAACACGCGCAAATCATAATAATTGATAGTTTGTCGCCCCCAAGGCATTTGCCGCTGGCGGCCTGGGAAACTCGAGCCAGCTATTTGATAATCCACATGCCACCAGGGCGTGCCGCCCATGAAGTCCACTTTCCTGAGTAAAAAAACAATTTCAACGACCATCTCTTTCTCTTGCGGTTCGAACATCATGAATGAACACTAGTGATCGGCAGTTTACAATGCGCTTGGAAGCTCCGAACATTAAACCGATGATGGAGCTGGCAAATCTAATGGCTAGTCGTGAGCATGGAGAATTTTATGGAGAATTGACCGCAACCTATGGATGGATTTGGAACCTGGTTCTATATACATTAAATGAGCTCCTAACAAACCAGGAAGAGAAGTGTGCTGCAACTAGGGCACTGGCCCAGGGCCTAAAGCATACCTAGGAACAGAGAGTGTGCTACCAAAATATTAAGGGCTCTAACACCTTGATGTCAAGAATCAACCAACTAACCCGGTAGAACTATGCTTCTGTAGCTTTAATATCATCAATAGCCCTTTCAAATGCTTGAATGATTGGCGCATTGGTCAAGTATTCAACAACATCAGGACGAAGCATCTCCGGAGTAAAGCCATAAACATCTTTGGCATTTGGATCGGCTCCCTTCTCAAGTAGATATCGGATCGTGTCCAGCGTGCCACATTGATATGCGAGATGAAGTGGCGTCATTCCTCCGCCATCTCGAGCACTTATATCGGCCCCTCTTTCCACCAGAAGAATAGCAATCCCGAGAGAGAAGCTGCTAGAGGCTATATGCAATGGAGCTTGCTTTTTGTAGTCGACGATGGATGCGTCCGCTCCACAGTCCAATAATATCTCCGCCACAGCCTTGTGATTGCGTAGAGCTGCCGAATGCAACGCAGTCCTACCTAGAAAGTTTTGTGCTGAACAATTGATGTTCTTATCCAACTGCTCTTTCACTTTCTGGACATCACCCGCATCAGCTGCATTTATGAGGACTATCTCATCATTGAATGAAGTGAGATCAATCCGGCAAGTGGGGCACAGGCCGTCCAGTGTGGACACTGACAGGCAATCGTCGTGCAGCCAGTGGTTACAACATCAAAGCCTGACCATTTCATCACCAGCTTTCCAACCTTCAAAGCATATGTAGCATGTGTCATCGTAATCATCATCATCTGCGCTCGCGAACTTTCGTATAACGTAAGTATCAGACAACCGGCGGGGATGGCCATCGCGTGTATGCTGTTCAGAGGCGTTCATGGTTTCGGTCGATATAGGAAGCGGGGAGCGGGGTAACGAAGAACGGCAGGGAGATGTCCCTCTTGGAGACACTTCACAATAGGACGGCTAGAGTCAGCTTTTTGCTATGGATGACTTCCGAATGGATTCTTGGATGGACCGTTTTCGACATAACTTTTCTCGGAAAAGTTAAAGTTAGAACAAGGACTAACTAGTTAGGAGTAACGTAATCAATAACCTTCCCGATCAAATACCCTTCCCGATCACTTCTTCACTTTAAGACACATCATACAATTTATTCATCAAAATGTCAACAACAAGTGACAGAAGAAACTTCTATCAAGAAGGCAGGATTCTATTAGCTATTAAGGCTCTAGATAAAGGTCAAATCTCAGGTATTCGAGCTGCTGCACGCGCGTACGAAGTTCCTTATTCAAGTTTATATGATCGATTACACGGCCGCACAACACGAAAAGATTCTCAGTTAAAAAACCGAAAACTCAGTCTTACAGAGGAAGCATCTCTTATTCAGTGGATTCTATCCATGACTGAGCGAGGCCAGTCACCCCGCATCACAACCGTACGAAATATGGCCAATTTGCTTCTTTCTGAACGAGAAATCAAGTCTGAATCCAAACCCCCTCCAACAGTGGGTGAATGCTGGGTACGAAACTTTGTTAATCGTCATGAGGAGTTAAAATCAACATTCTCTCGAAAGTATGATCACCAGCGAGCTCTATGTGAGAATCCTGAGATTATTCGTGGATGGTTTAATCTCGTACGAAACACCATTGCAAAGTATGGGATTGCACAGGAAGATACATACAACTTTGATGAGACTGGATTTCAGATGGGAGTTATTGGGACAGCCAGAGTAATTACTGGATCTGAGAGAGTTGATCGTCCGAATCTTATACAGCCTGGAGATCGGGAATGGGCCACTGTTATTGCAGGAGTTAATGCAACTGGTTGGGCTTTACGTACGATGATTATTCTAAAGGGAAAGATGCACCAATCCCATTGGTATGAGACTGAGAAGCTGCCACATGACTGGGTGATTGGAGTCAGTGAGAATGGATGGACAAATGATAAGCTGGGGTTGATCTGGCTTAAGGAGATATTTGACAAGGACACTCGATCTCGTACGAAGGGCAAATATCGACTCTTGATCCTTGATGGACATGGAAGTCATGCTTCAGCAGAGTTTGATCAATTCTGCTCTGAGAATGACATCATTGCTCTCTACATGCCATCTCATTCATCTCATCTTCTTCAGCCCTTGGATGTTAGCTGTTTCTCTCCTCTAAAGAAGGCATACAGACGACAGGTGGAGAAGCAAATGCAGCTTGGCATCAATCACATTGATAAGGAAGAGTTTTTGACTCTCTATCCAGCAGCTCATATGGAAGCCCTGAATGAGAACAACATCAAAAGTGGTTTTAAAGCTACAGGGTTAGTTCCGTACGATCCAGAGCAGGTTCTCTCACGCCTTAATACCCAGATGCATACACCCACCCCCCCAGGAACTTCTCATAGTTCTCAAGCCTCCTGGGCCACAGCCACACCACACAATGTACGACAAGTGGATCTCCAGGCCAAGAAGATTAAAGGATACATGCAACATCGTACACAGGGTTCATCCAGTCCAACCAATCGAGCTATGAATCAGCTGATCAAGGGGTGTCAAATGGCTATGTGTAGTGCTGCTATTTTAGCAAAGGAAAACAAGGAACTAAGAGCTGCAAATGAGAAGCAAAAGAGAAAGCGAGGGAAAGGTCGTACATATATAGCTCAGGAAGGGGTTTTAAGAGTTGAAGAAGGAATAGATCGCGTACGAAGTGTCAATGAACAGGAAAATGAGAAGGTTGAGGTTTCTGACTCTCAACCACGAAAACGAGCAGCACCACGGTGCAGTATATGTGGTACTATTGGACATACTGCTCGTACGTGTGAAAGCTGATTTGTAAATGATTCTTAATATGATTAATCTATTTTTCTTATGTGATTGTTGTTCTATTTAGTTATAAACATGAAAAAGAGTGAAGAAGTGATCGGGAAGGGTATTTGATCGGGAAGGTTATTGATTACGTTATTTCGCAACCTAATTGTTACTAATCACGCCAGGCCGTATTCTTTAGTCATCTCTTCATTTCACGCCCATTTTTCAACCTTATTTGATTTCAAGTTGTATTGTTGGATTGTCTTTCAAGGATTTTAAAGAGGCATAATCCGTACTGCATTTTCCGTACCTCCAATGTTATACCGGAGGACGATCACGATCTTTAGTCTATGTAAAGTTACCTAATATGGCAAAAAAATCATCTCTGCTGCAGGCCTTCTATTTGGGATAGTCTATCTATTATATGCGGTTCTATCCACGCCTTACCTCGCGGTGTCTTTTGGCTGCCACAGCTACTCCACTAAAGGAAGCTACAGGTAACGTTGCACACAGCTCAAAGGTATATTTTATGTATCAAAGCAGCATGGTCCTTGAAATGTGTGATACCCCACAGACTCTCTGAGCAGGCGGGATGGGGACATGGAAAACAAGCATCTGAGGCAAGATAGCGGAGATGGCAATCATACACATGCCTCCGTAGTTTATCTGGACGTGAGAATGAATACGGCCTTGAATTCGATGCCCGCTGTTCGTTCCCAAGACAAAATAGGCACTGGGTCGCCGGACAGACGATAGGGGGCTTATCAGCGTTTATGCTGAGCTCCTCTTTCAAGGTTACGAATTCGCAAGGTGAGGCCTTCTGCTTGTAAGGGACCCCCTGCAGGCTACAGAGCGCGGTCCAGTCACGGATTACCTGCATCCGATAACAGTGAGGCTTATGCTCCTCCGCAGAGCTACAGAGAGATGTAAAGAGACTGCGTGCAAGTAGAGCTCGTTCGACACAGGTAAACTGAGTGACGGAATCTTCCACCTTGAGATCATCGGCGAGCGACAGTCCCAGAAGCTGACGCTCTATCTCGATGGTGTCGATCTTGGCAAAAAAGTCCTCCCGGATGTTGTCCCGTGCACGTTTCCTCAAGAATCGCCTCTCACTTTGAATAGTTCTTTCAAGCTTGCTATGCTGGGCGTGGAGGTCTGTGCCCTGGGCCTTCGGGACCGATCCGTATTGGTATCTCATATCACTTACCAGGTCCTGCTTCTGGCGGTTGAGTTCGGCAAGATGGGGGTCATATTCGATGGCGGCCTTCTGCTCGTCGGTCAGTTCCTTTGGGACCCTCGGGTCCCGCGTCAAGCTCATCATTCCGACGGCGCGGATGACCGACTCGCGGGCTGGACATCCAAGATACGCGGACTGCACATCGCGTTTCACCTTCTGCGAGAGGTAATAGCGTTCAAAGATGTCAGCCCGGGAATGGCCCAGCACCTGGTTCCGCTCCGCTGCCGTTGCGACATCTACTCTCCAGTTAGCACATGGCAACCATGAATATGGAGACTCCACTGCAGCTGCTTACCATCCACCGCATTTGCTGTGCCTCTTCTGATGCAGTAAGGAGTCAGCGGCTCTTCGAGTCCCGCGTTGCGACCCAGCCGCTGAAGGTACTGATTGAACGCATCATACGGTAACGCACGGTCGGGAGAGATACGCACTCCATGTGCGGTGTGGACGGTGCGGTGAAAGGCCGGTATCTTGAGCATCTCGGATCTCCACCTCAGCTGTAGGCTGTTCCGGTAAGGAAGAACCTCGATATGAAAGATGTCCTCCGGCGAGTTGATACCCTGTGCCTCAAAGGCTCGATCCGCGAGCGCCAGCGAAAGAAAATGTGAGATCGGACACAGAGCTGGGTTGTCATCCCACTCATGGAATATGTAGGTTGTCCTTCGCCGAGAGGTCAATACAGCCATACGGCCGAGCGAAGTGTCACTCCATACCAGCAGGGAACGGGAAGGGGACCTACGGCTGAGACTTGTTTCTCTTTCCCTTCATAAACATCAGAGTCACCTCCATGACCAGAATGTGACGCTTCAGGTCCTCCGGGTTGGGGATGACACGGAGCACCACATCCCGGTATCACAGAGTGTCGTTGGAGCCCTGAACGCAGCCACTTTCGATGAGCGCACCTGGACGAGAGGATGTGTAGGCGGTCATCAGCATCAACAGCAGAAGCTGCACTGTATACCGCTCGTGTGGGACCGCCAACGTGTCCAAGCACCAGTGGTAATGGAGGATGGACAGCAGATCCTCAATACTGAGGGTGGGCTTGCATTCAACTGAGAGGTCCAGATTGTATTCATCCGTCAACGGTCCCAGGATAAACTACATGGGAGGTAGAGGCCAGTCAGATACGGGAACTGAAGGCCTGGGATGGTGTGGTGGGACTGATCTCACTGACTTGCTCCCCAATGATTTCATCCATCTTCTTTCCAGCGACTCTCTTGTAGAGCAGTCAGAGGAATTTCCACTCCACTCAGATGGTGCTCTGCTTTGTGACATTGAACTGACTCAATCGCCAGTCAGCATAGTGTCTAAAGTTCTCACCTGCACATGCGGTGAGATGGGAATTACTATCCACCCCCATGAAAGCATAAAAGCTGCGGAAAACAACATCAGCTTGATCATCTACACATTGCAACAGGGCTTACCGATTCCAAAATCTCTGCACACAGTTGATGGCCTTGGTTGTGGCATCAGCATACTTTTTGCCGGTGACCAGGAACCGAGCCACTCGAGCGGCATCTCTTGTGTGATAGTCATCAGAGGTAAGCTGTGGCTGTTCTGTCTTCAAATGATGGTGAGATCTCTTTGCACTTTTACCTTCTATAAATCAGAAGTGCTGGATGGCCATCTTGGTTGTGAGAATAGAAGCGTGGTGTAAAAAGAGAGACAGAAAGAATAAAGATCCCAAGACAAAGAGTATCAGTGAGTATGAGGAGTTGTAGGCATCGCTTGACAGCGAAGCGCATGGTATTTATACATCTTCAGAAGGGGAACAAAATGGAAGGGTGCTCAAAATGAATTGCATGGTGAAAATGAACGGGTGCTGAAAATGGATCGCATGAAAAGATGACTGCGAGTCCAAAAATAGATCCCTCTTGAGCCACAAGCAGAACGTAGACCTCGTGGTGTTCTTCTCTGTGTCTCTTCAACTGATGTCATCCCATTGCCCTTGAGTCAAAAGGAGCTTTTCAAAAGGACGCTTCTGTCGAATCATTGTTTCAAGCGATCGGTCGTTTTGCTGCGGCGCTTGCATGCTCTCAGGCCATGACCTTGAGACCCAAAATCATGGCTCTTACAGGTTTTGACTTGTTATCCATCCATATCACCGATTTAAAACAGGCTCGCAATGTAGTAATGACCTGTCGGTTGTGTGAGCTGCTAGAAAAGTGGTGACTGCTAGTAAAGGAATAACTGTTAGTAAAGGGGTGACTGCTGTAATGGAAGCTAGTGGAACATCTGAGGTTAGTGTTGAGCACTAGTTATCCACGGGGCGCGTTAGCGGCGTTATAACATGACCCCCCCAAATAACCAGGTTATCCCGGACGCCACCCCAGCCAAACCCCCCCTGGATAACTGAGTTATGGGGGGGTCTGCTTGGCATGTTATCTTGGCAGTTATTGGAGCTCTGTACAAGATGATTGGCTGAAGAAAAATATTGTGGGTAAAAATTGATTGATATAGATCTGACTAGCTAGCTAGCTACCTTTCCTCTATCTTTCTTCTATCTATATGACCTGCTTGGCTTCACCATATGGGCATACAAATTCACAAGAAGTGTCTATGACATATGGCTGCTAACTCATCTAAATAGAATCCGTTCAGCGATTGATCAGATCCCGCATGACGTGAATTTTGATATATCGCAGTCGGAACTTAACTTCTCCCAACAATCTAATGCCGAATCGGTACCCATACTGGAAGAGGACGACAGCCAGTCAAGCCAGCTGGGCTATATTGACTCAGCAGGTGTTACCCCTACCAGCTCTTTCACTGAGCAAACTCAAGTATTCAAAAAGCCAAGGAAGAAATGTTTGGCCGAATAGCTGTCGAGCGTGGTCAAGTCGATTTTAATCCACCATGGCTTACGCGATGGGGTTGGGTAGGGATGGACTCAAATATGTTGGCCCTAGGCTGCCTATCACGGACTAGCGCACCGCACATATATGCCTCAGCTGCCTGCATGCTAATACAACCACTTAGACGTCCCACAGGTTATAGCCCGGATTGCTTGTTTTTTTTATAAATATATTAAGAACCTTCCACTGCCTATCTAAGCCATCTAACGTCTCGCGAGCTGCTACGCTGATCAGCAGAAGGGATCCTGACGAAGGCTAGAAGAGCTTTGATCGCGGGAAAAGATTAAAAATTGATTGATTAGAGGGAAGAAATCCTCCTAGAACTCGAGCTACCATGGGGATGGATACCCCAGCTAGCAATGATGAATACGAACCTACCACTGAGCCACCGGGCCCAACACCAACGACCGATACCTTGATACAGATGATGATGGAATATTTGAAAAAGCAAGATGAATATCTGAAAAAGCAAGATGAATGTCTGAAGAGAATGAATGAATATTGGGACAGAAGGATGGGAAAATCCTTACAAAAATCAGCTGAAAACTCTGATTCTCTGTCAAGAGATCAAGAGGATATGAAACAAGGGGAGGATGAGATGAAACTGGCTACACAAGTCACTGTCACTACTCCTCCATCTACTGAAGAACCCCCTGAAGAACCAACCATCAAAGAACCCCCTGCGAGAACCACCAAAGAACCCTCTATGAGAGCCACCAAAGAACCCCCTGCAAGAACCACTATGCTGAGATTGATCATTAAGAATACCACCACCACCACCACTGTTATCAGAGAACCTCTTGAACATCGATACTACTACCACGAACCGAAGCCTCACAGATGCCGAAAGGGTGAAGGATAGAAGGATAGATAGATTTGATTTCATTTGATTTGATTTGATTTGATTTCATGTATAATAGGATTTCTAGATAGATAGATATCTGTACGGTTGCTAGTCCGAGGGGAGGTGTTGGCCCTAGGCTGCCTATCACGGACTAGCGCACCGCACATATATGCCTCAGCTACCGACATGCTAATACAACCAACCACTTTAGACGTCCCACAGTGTCTTGTCTTGCATGAAGTAAACTAAATACTTAACAAGTGGCAAATTAAAAATTTACCGCCTCGCCGCCCAAGCTTGCAGGGATTCAGCAGAATGTGTGACCGTGATGCTATCCGCTGCTTGGCGATGTTTTCACCCTGTCTACGGACGCGAAGAGAACAAGCAACATCAAATGATTAAGACACAGAACGACGCAAGATTTCCGCGTCTTGAAACATTCTAGCACCCCTGGCTGCACTTTGCATATTGGGCTTTGCTGTGGCACCTAGGCATCTTTTTTGAGGCACCCATACCAGGAGCAATACGACGGGTTGGTTGACCTGTAAAATGTTTTCTTAGCACATGAATGTTAATGTGCTAATATATTGCGGAGAAAGATTACACAGCAAAACATGCAATATTTTGCATTGCATACTCTGTAAAACAGATTTATTTCAGGCCCGGTAAACCTTCCATTCTACACTGAGATCACGTGAGTGTGTACGTGTTTGAACCAATAATATCACAGAATGGGACCCCTCGGCTGCAAAATACATTCCATCGCGATCGAATAAGATTAATCTCCACCCAGTTCCTTGCTCAACGGCTCTATCCGTTCCCACATTCGCGTTCTGCATCAAAGTCAAACCGGAGCAACCCTTTGACCATAATCCTCCCTTTGATTATGTATACCTACATCTGTTCCCAGCGAGCTATCTTCTCTCGCAAGAATCAGACATCATAACATTCTAACAATTCTGCATTTTGTCTCGTGTTTGCTTCCCATTCATCACACAAAATTAGCATACCAACCTACAACTCTTACCTCACACAAACTCCAACGGTCTTTTATACCATCGAAATGGCGGTACTTTCACAAGAAGATCGCAACATTATCAAGAACCATCCTCTAACTGACTCAGTCGATCGTTTACAAGGCGTGCTTCAGGAAGCTGAAAAAATATATGAGTCGCATCTAATTTCCTACAATGGCGCTGTTGATAGCCTTGACCAAGTCTATCAAAATGCGATTTCAAAACTCCTCTCTGCTTTGCAGGGAGAGGATGCGGCTTACAGCCTTCGCTCGCGAATGAGTAACGGGGATATGGTATCTGATCTAGCACACTTAGTCGAGCGTCTCCGAAAGGCACAAGAAAACTTCAAGTACGATGACTACCGGCCACTAGTGAACCTGGTTATTCAAAGGCCTCCCACCGAATCCCAGAACGCCGAAACCTGGAACTTCGATGTCTGGAAAGCTGTATTTACCCTCATTGACACCATCCCTCAACGAACAACTCCTCCGGCGAGCATTCCCCCTTCTTTTGACAGCACCCCAGTCAAATCCACTTCGTCATCGCAGAAAGGCTCCGAGCAGACGCGTGAGTTGGTGAATCCGAGAATCTTCGAGGAGATATGTGGCTGCACATTTCGAGACGTCGAGGGCTTCTTTGACAAATACTTTGAGGAGAAGGATTGGAGCGACAAAGCAGATACCATCTGTCGACGCGTGCTGGACCCAGACAGCGATGGTAATTGGGCCCAGTTTCCTGATCCTCCTACACAGGACGATGTCCTCGCCTGGTGGTTTCGTTTTCAAGAAGACCTTCTCTTGGAATCACGCGGCACCTACTTCACCACGGTGAGCAAAGCGGATCTTACCGGTTCGAAGGCGGAACGGCAAGTCGACCTTCTCTTGCGAGCTAAGGGTGGGAGCCTCTCGCGAAACAAACACGACTGGAGAGACATCCTGGTGGTTGGTGAGCTCAAAAAACCTAGGGAGGAGATTGGGACCAAAGCCACACTGCTGCAGATCAGCCGCTGCGTGCGCGAGGTCTTTGCTGCACAGCCCACTCGGCGGTTCGTCCACGCATTTGTCGTCTGCGGGACCAAGATGGAGGCGTGGGTGTTCGACCGTTCAGGCCCCTACAGCTCAGGCATCATCGACGTCTACGCGGACTCGAGGCGGTTCTTTCAGGTGCTTGTGGGCTACACCATGATGAGCGACGAGGAGCTGGGACTGGACACCTTTATTGCTAGGGATGAAGGCGGCAACAAATCAATAACTGTCAAAGGGCCTGGGAACTCAGAGGGAAAGAAGGTGCGGCTAGGTGAAATGCTTTCCTATCAGCGTGCCATTGTATGTCGCGGAACCACATGTTTTCTTGCAAACGATGGACAAGCGGAGGGCGTAGCTAAATTCTCGTGGGTGTCGGGCAAGCGGCGGCCAGAGGCGGAACTCCTCGAGCTGGCGGGTCGGAAGAGTGTCCGGGGGGTCGCCAGAATCATTGGCCATGGTGTCGTCACTAGTATCGCCGACGTGCGCTGCGGCCTGACCTTCGATGACAAGCGCCATGACTTCAAAAGCGCACCCCTCAGCACGGCCTCATCGTTTCATCAATCTCAGCCGCTTACCGAGCCCTGTCGCTTAGATATCCGTCGAAAGTCATCTTCCAGGAAGCGCAGATCCCCGGAAAAGGGGCTGCAGGTGTCCAAACGATCACGTTCCATCAATCAACCATCAAGGGACACTCAGGAGGAGCATGAACTAGCTTTCTCCATTCAGTCAGCACACAATCCAAGCCTCTTCGACAGGAATGGTGAGGAACTCTATGACAACCGTGTCCTCCGGTGTCTTGTGATCTCACCCGCTGGCCGGCCGATCTACAGGTACGAATCACCACTGGAGCTGCTCAGGGCACTTCGCGATGCAATAAAAGCACACCGGGCTCTTTACCTGGATGGAAACATCCTTCATCGGGATATTTCAGAGAACAACATAATCATCACCGATCCAGATAAGGCGGATGGTCACTGGGGCATGCTGATCGATCTGGATCTTGCCAAAGAAGTTGGAAGCAGGCGAAGTGGGGCGCGACACCAGACCGGCACGATGGAGTTTATGGCGATCGAGGTGCTGCTTAATATCGACCATACCTATCGGCATGATCTTGAGTCGTTTTTCTACGTGCTTATCTGGCAGTGCGCCCGTAATGGCTGGGGGAAGGATAATCATTCTAGGGATAGTAAACTTCGTGCCTGGTATACTGGTAACTATGAGGACATTGCAAACGCCAAGCTTGGCCACATGAGCAAAGCTGAAAACATGGGATTTGGATTCATTTTGAGGGAGTTCCCTCCCAAATTTCGTGGCCTTGTACCGCTTTGTCGGGCCCTACGAGACATTCTCTTTCCTTACAATGACAAAGGTCTTATTGTAGGCACTCCCCAAAACCCAAACCGCTTGTACGATCCAATTATCAAAGCATATGATGACGCGATCACCCAATTTGAACTCGGAAAACTCACCCGCGATAAATCTATTTAGTGTGCTCTCAGAGTTAAAGTAAGGTCCTGCCGATTTGTTTCTGCATTCACCCTGTCTATTTTGGACGGAGGGATTTTGCCTTATTCCATCTAAGATATTTTATTCCTCACTTGAATATCTCCATAGCTGTATTTGGGCTGCTTCAGTTGCAGATGTACTGGTGTGGGACAGTCCGGAAAGAGGTTTAGCATCTGACCAGTGACCGAATCGGGTCACCACTCCTCCGCTAGAATTTTTATACTTAAATGTAATCCAAAATGACTATCATATACATAGCGTTCAGTGTTGGCTGGGCAGATTCTAACCACTCTAATCACTCGACAATACAATCCAGATAAATGCATGGCCTCACATTCCAGATCCTCTAACCTCAAGTTAGCTGGATATACAGGCAAGACAAACATACAAGACAAGACAACAATGAAACAAAGTAATTCATTGACTTCCATCTACCGAACTTATATTTAGCACTGCCGCGGCTTTTTCTGACGTGATGATCTCCTAGGCTCTTGAAAAGGGGACCGTGCTCGCTTTCTCGCCTGAGAGGCCCTGCTTGCAAGCCCGACGTCCAATCTCTCCTTGTATCGCTTGAGCTGATCTGAATGGACCTTCGCAATGTCATCCTCCGACTGCCATATGGGTGCCCACAGGAGAAATTCAAGATGCCCTTCCCTAGCCTCACGATGTAGCAGGATATTCCGGGGGCCGCTTGTGTCTGGCTCAAGGTGGTGTGCAAAAGAGTCGCCGACTCTGGCATGGGTTTCCTTCGAGGGTCCGTCCTCGGAGATGTTATCTGGCAGTGCACCGGAGATGGACCGTGACGACGATGGTTCAACATTCTCCTTGCCGCTGCCAGCGCAGGCAAGAAGATTGAGTTCTTCGTCTGTCCACCGATGAGAGCGCTGCCGCGTGACAGTTATTTTGTTGGATTGTAAGTGCGAGGATCTGGAAAAATGTGTCATCCGACGTGCCGGTGGCATTTTTCTTCTTGATCTCACGAGTGCTTTCACTGGGATTTGATGATCCCTTTGCTTCATCATGGTTTCAGTTGATGATCTGCAGGGGAGAACTGTCTGAGGTCTGTCACAGTAATTCATTGCGGAATGAAATTTTTCGCTGCTTTAATTCCTTTTGAAGTCTTCTTAAGCTCCTTTTCCTTTCGACATTCTTCATCGAGTCACTATCATTGTTGGTTGTCAGCTTCCTGGATATCATCAGTCTACATATGTGGAAAATGATTGCTGACAAGAGATGTAAGGTGTGTTACTGAAATAAAAGCGGCGTAGGTTTCACATCACGTGGACAGAATTGAGCTTAAAACAGCGATGGAAATGGGATGGTCTGAGTGGCCACACCCCCATCTAACAGAATAGAGGTATTCTCCATTCGATTGCCAGGTTAAAAAATAGTGGCTTTGATAACAGGGGGATGTGAA
>NW_001813979.1:2051579-2057780 GCF_000149585.1 Histoplasma mississippiense
GGAGAGCTTTCGGAACCATTTGGCCCTTAATTACCCCCGGTAGATTGGTAGCGGTTACTAATTGATTTCCCTGGCAGATCACCCGGAAATTCTCCATTGATTATCCTTCTGTATAGGGGAGGGTCATTCTTCTCGCGGGGTGGGGGGGGGGGGGTTGTTTGGCCAGAGGGAAGCTGATAGTAAAAACAAAATCGATATCGGATGCACACATCCACACATCTCATCTCAGTCCCCTCTAAAGCACACCCTCCACGTGGACTACCAGCGAGAAGGCTACCTAGGTACGAGTACTATGGGAATTTTTCCAGGTTTAATCAGGAATCCCGCGTTGAAGAGATGCGGGCATCGAGAGATCCTTCCAACAAATCTTGTTGTTTGTGTGTTGAATGGTTTGCCGCGGTTGGGATTGAAGGCCCACCGTTGTGGCTCCGGTGCTGGCCAGCCAATCACCGACGGATATGGCCCCCTCGCTCCCTGTGTCTTTCCTTATATAAAGCAATAAGTACGGAAAGTTTCGCGGGATTGCGTTCGTGGGATCCTTCCACGGCTGGAGTTTCTGACATCCCGCCAGCGAGATTTACCATACAGCTTAACTTACCCGTTAACTATATACTATATACTATATACTATATACTATACTACCCAGCTCACGAGTTCATCGAATCATTATAAGCTCCCCCACACAACCCCCTACCCCGCACTCACTCTGGTCACTCGGACCCGCCCCACGCGCAGTTTTCCCATGAGTCACGGCATTAAAACCAATCAATATATCTCTCCTCCTCATCCCTCGACAGGCATATTTCTCCATCAACTCCCTGAGAATAATAATAACAAAAGGGAGGAAAAGAGAAAAAAGGAAAATAAGGAAAAGAAATAGAGAGAGAGAGAGAGAGTGTGTGTGTGTGTGTGTGTGTGAGAGAGAGAGTAGATATCCGAGAACCGAAGCCAACCATGCCTCCTCCCCCCGCTGCAGTTGACGCTCATGCGCTGAACAATGGAGCTCCCGCCGCGCCATTGACCGTCGAGGGCGTCCCCGCTCAGCGAGCGAAGACTCAGATGCCTACCGGCGTCGCTGCCTTTTCCAGTAGTGATATGTTCAAGAGTTCTGTAAGTTCACACAAGTTATTGCCGTAAAGGATGTGGTTATTCCCCCAGTGGAGATGGGATGGGAGATTTGAAGTTGGATCGGTGATTCGGACAGGGTTATCTAGATGGAGCTTGCGGAAGGGAAAAGAGAGAGCGAGAGAGGAGAGAGAACTGAAAGGAATTCGAAATTTGCTAATTTTTGCGGGGAACCTTTTTCATAGGCCTGCTTCGGTAAACCGAAAGCGAAGCGCTTCGATCGTGAGTTTGTACTCCAAGGTCTGCCGGATTCCATGTGTACATTGCATTAACAAAGGTGGTTTGCTTTCTGCTTTCCGTAGACCTTCTATCCACTGAAAGCAAAGGCAGACAGGTAAGCCTGGAACGAAGTACCCCATTGCTGTCTGCTCTGCTGCTGTGACAGAATGAATAATGGCCTGCATACATCGGTTGACGTGAAATCCTCATGCGCAGGCCTCGTCGCTGAAACAAGCTGCCCAATACCTAAAGACTCCAGGTTTGCCTATTGAAATAGAGCGCGCCCTTTTTTTTTTTTTTTTTTTTTTTTTTTTTCTCCCGCGGCTAGATGAAAAAATGTATCTAATATCTCGCTCCAGGCCTTATTTCATTGGGGGGAGGCCTCCCATCATGCGAATACTTCCCCTTCGAATCCATCTCCATGAAAGTTCCGACCCCGCCACATTTCTCAGAGAAGGATACGGTGAAATCAGGAAAGGTTGTCACTGCTGGGAAATACGATATAAGGAATGGAAAGAGCGAATATGGTTTGTTTGTTCTCTTTTTTCGCTCCTTCGCTCCTATATTATAATTCTGGTCTATTTATATTTGTACGGTGATGGTGTACTCAAACTAACCTTTGGTTTTTTTTACCTCTCCTTTTGTAGATTTGGAGATCGCTCTGAACTATGGCCAGTCGCATGGAGCAGCGCAGCTGTTGCGGTTTGTGACCGAGCATACTGAGGTAGGCAAAATGCGTTAGACCCACGAACGGAAATCGGTACAACGCCAAAAACTAAATAAAAACAAAAACAAAAAAAAAAATATTCAATGACAGATCGTCCATAACCCTCCGTACGCCGACTGGCACTGCTGTCTAACCGCGGGAAGCACCTCAGCTTGGGACATGGCATTGCGCATGTTCTGTGAGCGGGGGGACTACATCATCACGGAGGAGTACACATTCGCCACAGCCCTCGAGGCAGCAGCACCGTTGGGTATCCACGCGGCGGCCGCCAAGATGGATGATCAAGGCCTCCTCCCCGAATCTCTCGACGAGCTGATGAGCAACTGGGATGCGGATGCCCGGGGCGCACGCAAGCCCCACCTGCTCTACATCGTGCCATCAGGCCAGAACCCGACCGGCTCGACCCACGGCGCCGAGCGGAGAAGGGAGATCTACAGGGTGGCGCAGAAACATGATATCTACATCGTCGAGGACGAGCCGTACTATTTCCTTCAAATGCAGCCGTATAAGGGCGCGGGGACCCCGCCCGATCCGCCCCCAGCGTCCCATGAAGAATTCTTGAAGTCCTTGATCCCGTCTTATGTGAGCATGGATGTGGACGGGCGCGTGCTGCGGCTGGAATCGTTCTCCAAGGTCATCTCTCCTGGATCCAGGACGGGCTGGATCGTCGGCTCCGAACAGATTATCGATCGCTATAGTCGGCATTCCGAAGTAAGCACCCAGAACCCGAGTGGCATGGCGCAGATGATCCTCTTCAAGCTGCTGGATGAGAGCTGGGGCCACAAGGGGTATTTGGAGTGGTTGGTAAATATTCGCATGGCGTACACGGCGCGGAGGAATAGTATGATGGAAGCGTGCGAAAAGTATCTTCCGAAAACCGTGGCTAGTTGGAATCCCCCCGCTGCGGGGATGTTTGTAAGTTTACAAGCTGCCACAGAGTCTTTGTTTTAAAAGCCCCATCCCCCCCCACTTTTTTTTAAAGTGTAGCTGGCTAAAATATGCTTCCCTCCTCTCGTTCCATAGCACTGGATTAAGGTGGACTGGCATAAGCACCCAGGCGTCCGCGAAGGCAAAGACCACGCCGCCATCGAGCAATCCATCTTCAAGGCCGCTATCGCGGAAGGTGCGCTTGTCTCCTGCGGGAGCTGGTTTGTGGCAGATCGTTCCATCCCCGAGACGGACATGTTCTTCAGAGCCACATACGCTGCGGCCCCCGGCGACAAGATCGAAGAAGCCATTAGGCGGATTGGTGTTGCGTTGAGGGCTGAGTTTCAGTTGGAATAATGGAGAGATTTGTGTGCCCTATTCGTAATTGATTGGGAATTTATTTTCCTTTTCCTTCCCTTACCACGCTGCTATATATGGATGTATTTTGGATTCGTTTTGGGTTTTTGAAATATTCCAGCGCATCCTTATAGCTTATAAGTTATGCCGACGGTATGTTAACTGGATTTTTGTTGAGAGGAACGGCTAAATGGCTCCTCCTATCTATTCTTTGTAGAAACGAGTTTTTCCGGTTGCCTTAAAAGAAAATAATCATCTCTTTCCGGAGACTCCACCGTTCTCCAACCCATAGAAGCGTCGTGACCGTCACCATCAAATCGTAACTTATTTTCACTGCTGGGCCACAACGAGAAGGAAGAAACCATACATAGCACTATTTCAAAAACACGAAGCCAACCATCTAATTGTCTTCACTATCAGTTCCTCCTCCTCATCATAACCCTTCCCTCCCCCTCCCAACAAAAACTAGAAAATTAAAAACTAAAAATTAAAAAATATACGTTAGTTAAACCCCCCTTCACTCACAATTCAATTCACTTGACCTCCCCGCCCCTGCCCCTCCTTCTTAACCCGAACCGGTCACATCACGCATCACGCACCGTCCCGCCCTGCCCCGCCCAGCCCCTTCACCCTACCGCCAGCTCTGAGTTCTCAGCCCTTTTACCGTCGGAGTATCGATCTCATCGCGTTGATCTTGCCGGAAGAGCTCGGTCGAGCATTTTTTCTAAACATCTTCTTTGGTCATTGAAGTGGACAAGGGCATCTTGGTTCAAATTCAAATTAAAAATTATCCGTTGCGGGCGAATCGATACGGAATACTACTTGTGTAACTAACTATATTGCAGAACACATATCTCATTTGCTTGCCTTCCCCTTGCAGGCTCACAGGAATATTGGTTTAACAGAGCTCCCGGTTGGGGACGATGGTACTCTCCCCGTACTAGTTGCTTCTGATTTGCTTGTTGAAGACGATGATGATGATGATGTTTGAGGGGCCGGTACTAGCCGTGTCGGGGCAATTATCCCGGTCTTGGGGGTTTCGGATTAACTGCGACGGGGCGGCGGTTTTTTAAGGGTAAAACAACTGAAGAACAACACCTTTGTGACATCTGGGACTTCGAGTTTTCTGTGAATAAAAAAAAAAAAAAAAAAAAACCCCGCTAAATTAGGTGGAAGGAGGAGGGAGGATTGGGATCATTGTTTTAATTTTTATCTTGCATCTTTTTTTTTTTTTTTTTTTTTTTTTTTTTTTTTTTTTCAGCCTTTTCTTCTTTGAATTCAGGTTCCCGGTGACAAGCTCAATGTCAAGCGCTTGCTACACTCTCCATTAATCTATATATTTTAAATTCCCTTATCGTAAAAGCCTTTTCCCTTCAGGTGTTCGCCCTCCAGTTCTATAGGTATGTTGACAAGTTGACAAGCTCAACATACGATTCTCATACTAGTATTTTTATACCTTACATGTTCATGCGGCACTACCTATTGACAAGCCCACATGGTGACTGGCTGTTCACTGACTATTTTGGTTTATCAGGTTTCCAGTGCCCCGGGTATTGGGCCCCCAACTTCACTCTCTTGGAAATATCACCCAAATCTCTGATTTCCTTAAGTGCCAGGCCAGAGATTTGATTACCAAGAGCTGTTGCAACTTGCAGCTAACGCGTTATCCTCTCACTATTCCTGAGTGGAGTAGAGAGACAAAGTTGGGCTATCTTGTATTGCTGGCTGCTTGCTGCTTGACTTGACTTGTCTTTGCAACAATGGCGACGACATCTAGCCACAAATAAAAACAAAGAGTATCTTGCTTTCACTACCAGCTGGGTCCGGTTCACCGCCCTTCACAGTTATCTGCCATTTCCCCCCAGCTAGAGGAAGGGTCAACACAAGAACAACACCATCTGGGAGGTTCTATTCTGTTCATCACGACGCAACGCCGAGGCAGAGTGTGATCTATTCTGTTGGGACACCCCACATCTTTTCCCTCCCTGTGGTCTGAATCTAGGTAAATTTCCCATTCTGCCCTTTGCTTGGATGTGTATCCCACTGTACTGGGATAGTTGTTTCAATGAGTAGAAGCAATTGACTGTAACAGAGATCTCTTAATCGAAAGGCCGGAAAGCAGTCGGAAGCCAACCGTAACCGTAGGGGACGAACGTACATAGTTACCGGCAAACGTTGAGCGAAGGAGAACTCGCGGAGATACTACCTACCTGGGTAGATAACTTCCTCTGCCACAGCAGAGAGCACTCCGGAGGCTTCGTAAGTGTTGTTTATTTATATCTTCTTCCCAACCCCCTCCCTCCCTCCCTACTCCCTCCCTACTCCCTCTCTCCCTCCTACATGCCCCGTATCTAGCCCTTATGACAGCCTTTCTCGTGGCCATCTATCTTTCTGTGCATGGTTTTCTGCACTTTTCCTATTGCATGTCGGGTTTCTCGCCCAGATGGCGCCCCCGGATAGTCGTGAGCGGCGAAATGCCTGCTACGGGTTCGGTTTTGCCCCTGTCTTGGTTCTTTGCGTTATTTCACTTTTTGCCTGCCTTTGTGCGTTGATGGAACTGACCCGGTTATTCTGTTTAGCGATCAATTCCAGCCCATCCTTACCCGCGGGTTAAACAGTAGCCAACGGGATATCCGTGCTGCAAGCGCATATTTTCACCCTGACGCTGTCAATCAAGCGCGTGTTGCTGACTTTCCTGGAAATTCAGGGCTTTCTAGCGTTAATCTAGAGCGATTTTTTGAGGACCCGCAGCATCAATTTGGACTTAGAGAAGGTTTACCTCGTTCGAGTTCTTATTCGTCAAGCTCTGGGAAGACGATAGTGTCCCTGACACTGAAAATTTTGAA
>NW_001813979.1:2058729-2094778 GCF_000149585.1 Histoplasma mississippiense
CAAAGTTTCCCACGACCCTCAATTATCCTGACGGATCTACTCGTGTCCACAATTGTCGAAACTGTCGATACTGCCGGCAGCAGTGATTCCATCGAACAATACTCTATCCCATATTCAAAGTTACCCCTTCAGTCGATCTCAATCAAGAAAAAGCCTAGCAGAACCCTACGTCTCGCCGCGTCCCTGAAAAGAATTCTCACCCCAAGGCACAAAACCGCCGACAACGACAAACCTACTTCCCGTCCTCTGCCAAATCAAGCGAGTGAATTTTCTGCCGCCGAAGCAGAGTGGTTTGACAAGGTCATCCAGCAACTGCAGCAGGAGACAGCGGAGCATGATAGGTACTGTGCAGCCATGGATTCACGACATCTTGATCCGTCATCAGCCATGGTGGCTCTTACCAAACAAAAGGCAGAGGCTATGCGCTTAGCACGAGAACAAGGAGCTGCTGTGATGGAAATGTGTCGAAGAGCAAAAACAGAAATGCCTCCGTATCAATTTGAGGAACTTATCGGAAAGGGGGCTTATGGAAGAGTGTATAAAGGGTTGGTTACTACTCTACCTAATCTGTGTTATTTTTCGTTTGCTTTAGTTTATTTACTTTTCTTTCTTCCTTCCAAGTTTTTTTTTTTTTTTTTTTTTTTTTTTTTTTTTTTTTTTTAAATAAAAAATACAATTCCACTTTTGCTGACTCTGCCGTTTTGATATATAGTCGCCAGCTTCCATCGCAGAAATCCGTAGCCATCAAGGTGCTAGAGATAGATTCTCTGGATTATAAAACTGTGCAAGATTTCAGGGACGAGTCTATCAAAGACTTTATCCGCGAAACGAAGATCATGCAACAGGCCAAGGATGCTGGCGCCAAAAATGTCAACATGATTATTGAAGCTTTTTCAATCCATTCCCAACTTTGGCTTATCTGTGAGCATTGTCCAGGTGGAAGTGTTAAGACATTGGTATGTCCTTTGTGTCCATTATGTCCCTTCTGTTTTCTTATTTCCAACATTGAATATTTGAGCTTTTCTGCGGAGATGAGCACTGATAAAAATATTAGATGCGAGCGACCGGAGATAGACTTGAAGAACGATTCATAATCCCGATTGCAAGGGAGCTTGCGGAAGGTCTCAGGGCCATCCATGATGCTGGCATTATTCACCGTGATGTGAAAGGTAGAAACATCATCTCCTTGAAAGCATATTATACATGTGACTGTTAAACTAAGTATTTCATTCCATAGCTGCCAATGTCTTGATTCACGAAGAAGGTCGTTTACAAATCTGCGACTTCGGAGTCGCTGGCGTCATCCAGAGCAAGGTAGACAAGCGTTCAACCTGGATTGGAACTCCACACTGGATGCCGCCTGAGATGTTTCCAAACAGGCCTGGAAACGGGACACATAAATACGGAAGCGAGGTGAGTTAATCTACCTGGTTGGTTTTCGGCTGTTATTGGGATGATATTAACTTATTAACTTTGACTTTTGCTTAGATTGATGTTTGGGCTTACGGCTGCACTCTATTTGAGTGTGCTACGGGCAATCCACCAAATGCAACCCTAAGAGAACGGATGCAAATTGGACGCCAACTGAGCAGGTTTCCTCCAAAGCTAGATGGAGATAGGTTTTCAGATGATCTGCGCTCATTAGTGGCATTTTCACTTGACCCTGATCCCAAAATCCGCCCGACCATGCAAAATATCCTTCAACACCCTTACATTGCGGATTCCACAGAATCCCACCCAACCGCCTCGCTAAGTGAACTAGTGAAGATATATTATCAATGGGTTCAACGTGGCGGTCAAAGGGTATCGTTATTTAATCCCGGAGGTGCTGCTGCCGCTGAGTTTCCGGAGACACAAGACCCTTTAGATCGCGAGGACTGGAACTTTAGCACCACTGATGGTTTCGAGCGAAGATTCTCACTGATAGACCTGGATCAACTTTCTGCATCTCTTGCAGATCTCGAGAATGACAAGATACCAACCTTGCCTGAGCAGCCCGGGGATTATTTTGACGATAGCAAGGGGCCCGATTTAAGTGCAGAAGACAAAGCCAACTTCGACGAGCGGGTCAAAAGAGGAGCTGCAGCCATGGAGGGGCTTTTTAACGAAGAAAAACCAGGTTACAAATATGAAACTAAAAATGACTTTGTCCCCGTTCAGCAAGAACAGCGGTTTTCCTCCGATCTCCCTCTCCGAACAGATACTGACCGATCATCGGTTACATCTACGTTCATCGACATCAACCTCGGTGTATTTGACTCTGCGCATTACGCAGCTGGCTCTGCCTCCAGCCATCCTCCATTCCAACTTGCCGATGCAGATACAATCCGAGCAAACCGGTCTAGCAGCAGACTCATGCGGACTTCAACTACAAGCAGTGACTCGGGCGAATTCCAACCACAACACGGGCCGCGGCCACCTACGATGGAATGGACGTTCCCCGCTACAATGCAAACTGGGACGGATAACGCCAGCCACGACGAACCAGGGCCGGACGTTGAGCAACCATATGAAGACAAACGAGATACCCGTGAATGGACATTCCCTGTCATGACCGCAGAGGAGGAACCCCGACACGAAGAACCCGACACATGGGCGGATGGGAACGCGTCATCCCGCCGTATCGAACCCGACGATGAAATGACAAAGAGATTACACCCCCTGCAGCTCCCAGAATTCACGCAGCAGCCTTCCTGTGACGGTTACTTAGACTCACGACCCTCAACCGCAACGTCCACGCAATCAACGATGTCCGACGCGGATAACGACCCCTTCCGATTTGACAGACCCGTCACGCCTCCAGGCGAGGACGCGATTGATTATGATGACGAGCTCCGCAATTCCTTTTATACCACGTCTTCCTTGGATAGATTCCCGCCCATCACGGACTCAGTCGTCTACACGGACTTCGACGAAGGCACGCACCGCTCAATATACAGCTACACTGAACTGCCTGGTCCGTACCAGGAGACCAGCATGGTTGCGGGGCCTGGGAGCCGGCATGGGAGGGCGGAAGGTGGTGCCGATGCTAATGGTGCTGCCCACGGCAATGGTAACACTGCTGCTTCTTCTGCTGCTGCTGTTGCTGCTACTGATGGTGACAATGAAAACGATAACGATGTTATGAAGGATGGTGGTGGAACGGAAACAACATCTGCTGTGGAGTCGGAGTTGGCGCCGTTGGATTTCCCAATGCCTGTTCCCCCGAGCATGGAGAGCATGACGGAGGGCGCGAGTGACGAAGTTGTTGTGCAGGAGCTGGATCGTCTTCTGGCGGACTTCCTGCACGGCCTCGGAGTTACTGGAGAGGCGCTTGTGAGGACGGAGGTGGGGAGGGGTAGGCAGGGCGGTGGTGCTGGAAGCAGTGGAGGGGAGAGTTCTAGAGGCAATCGAGCAGAGCGGGAGCCAAGTTCAGAGCTGGATGATTGAGGTGATGGAATGATGTCTGTGTATTTTCCTTTTATTTTTTTAACCTTTTTTACGATTTGATGGGATATCTTGCTGGGGGGTTTTTATACAAAAAAAAAAAAAAAAAAAAGGGGGGGGGGAGGATTATTGGAGCCTGTGATGGCGGCGTTTCAAACGGATAAACGTATTGTTTCCCCACCCAGATATTTTCGTATGGCTGATATAGAACAATGCTCTGAGATATTTTATTTATCGGTGTGTTCATTTCAACTCAAAAGAGGTGAAAGGAGAGGTATCTACCTCGATAGTTTTAGGCTTTTGCTCATGTACTACGGGAGTTGGGTGGGATTTGAGACAACATCCGGGGTCATTGAATAAATAAATGAACAGAATTGCGGAATAATGGAGCCACGATTAGGAGTCTGATATGGCAGGTTTTTCAGATGTGAAGACCAATGAACTACGTGACTTGGAGGGTTAACTATATTATTTATCAACTACTAGCTTCGCGCCGCCGACATAGATGAACATGACAATTGGGCGCTTGGCGTTCAAAAGTCAGGGGCCGTTGATTTTACATTTTTATATATATATATATATATATATATATATATATATATATACTCCGTATATATGTCTATTCGCATCCGATCGTTTTCCATGCTTCCCATCTCAAACCACTCTCCAGGGTCGCGAAACCAGCTTCTTCCTCAGACACATCCTCGCATTGACCCTGTCTGTCACCCTCCTGTCTCATGCGTACTGACTGAGTATGTGAAACAGGATTCCTGCATGCTGGCATCCGTACCAGGCTAACTAGCAGACGGTGCCTGCATATGAACTTCCTAACCCGGCAGCGCTGTCAGTGTGCGACTGTCCACAGGCGCCGTCGTGGAGCGTGGAATGGGCTGGCTACCTGCATTCTGTGCCGATTATTTGGCCTCCCTGGGATCAGGATCGATCTCGTTTGCATTTCATGGCGGCGAGGGGCTGCTTTTGATTCAACTCGGTTTGGCTTCGAACGAAAGAATTTTGGCTCTCTTTACCCCCCCCCCCCCTTTTTTTTTTTTTTTTTTTCTCATTGTTACCGATCATATTTCATCCGATCTGTACATTGGATATGGGTAGATGATTCTTTACATGCCTCCAGGGCCAGATCTCGACCTGGCTTGCCATACTTTAATTCCTTGATTGAGTCCTGAGGAAAAAAAAAAAAAAAAAAAAAAAAAAAAACAAAGATACATCCACCAGACTTCTGCTTGGTGCGAGAATAAAAAGCACAGCTGCGGGAATTCAATTTGTGAGGTTGAAAATGGAAACAGAGTCATCTCCTTTTGCTTCTCTTCTGTTTTTTTTTTTACGCTTCATCTTCTCCATTCCAGTTGCTTTTGTTGCTTTTGCTGTCATTATGTTTCTACAACTTGCGGTCCTGTTGATGTATTAATTCATTTCATCGTAGGTAAGCTAGGTTTTCTTTTTTTTTCTGCGTCTCTTCTCTCTTAGTTATCTGTTTTGTTTCCCATGGTATCAGGTCGTTGTTCGCATTCACTTTACCCAACTAACATCTAATTGCAGAACAACAAAGAAAATGTCATTTTATTCATGAAAGAACAGCTTCGAGTTTGCTGTTAGTTTCCTCTATCGGTTGCCGCGCTTTTTTGTTTTCTTCTCTCCCTTCTTATATTTTCCCTCCCACCTCTTTCTCGCATTATATTTGCTACATTCCTTACATATTCCCGTACCTATTCAATCGACGAATACATCATCTCTCCATCTGCGTGTTGGGATATTTAGATATTTACTCCGTAGCTGGGATGCTACATGTATACTGGCTCCTTATCTGTTGATGTCATATCGCTCCTGATTCTACATTCGCATTGCACTATGTCTCCATCTATTTACGGCTCCCCCGTTGTGCCCAGTAATAGTACCCATACTCTTCAACTCTCCTATCCGTCGGAGGAATGGAAGCTCTCCCTTCAGGAGGTCAAACTACTCTACTTGCAACGGCAATATAAACAATGCGCTGCCAAATCCACGAAATTGCTGCGCAAAGCGGATAACCAGGTTAGCTTCTCTCTCAATGCGTTTCTTGATACAAGACTGGAGTTTCGTACTGAACAGCTTATTTTCCATAGCTCCATGCAATCCATAAAGCATTCCTCCATTACTACAGTGCTATCTCTTATGAATCATTGGGAAGAAACGCTCACAATTACTCAAGCAACAAACTCCCACTCCTCAACTTAGCAAGAGATAATTTCACGGCCTGCAAATCCTCCCTCGCAGTAGCTCTCTCAGGTCCAGTTGACAAAAAGAAACACCGACCACAACAGCCACGGCGGATACCCAGCAACAGGTGGCGCGAACACGTGTTGATGAACGAAAAGCGAAAAACATATCCTGCAATATCACCGACAAAACTTCGTTGCGATACGCCTATCCTTGTTGAAGACTCTGTCAACCATCATGCAGCTCTCTCCCCGTTGCCAGCTCAGCAATCTGCCACTTCCAGCCCGACTAGCACATTGCCACGTCAGGGGCAGTCAAAAAAGAAAGAACTCGTGCCGTCCCCTCTACGCATCCACAAAGTCTGCCATAATGGCAATTTCCAAGATCAATTCGTAGAATACGAACCATCGCCTTTACCTCCTCCAACGCGCCCACTTCCCAAATTACCACCTGAGGCCAATCACCGTCCGCTCCTCAGTGTTCCGAGAGCCAACACTACCCACGAACCAAACACAGCAGCAATTGTGCCTCTGTTTCGGTCCCTCGCTCCGCAGTTTTACAGACACTCAACTGGATATTCAGCTGCATCTCTACCGGCAACTAGCTCAAGTCGCACGGGCAGAAACGGCACCATCCATCAACCGCAAGCCTATGCGCAGGCCATGTTGCCCCTGCCGCAAAATTCGCCGCTCATCCCGCTCATAACCTCACTCTCCGCCCAACTTGACGTAAACGTAAAATCCATCAGCACATTGATATCTAAAACCCTGGACCTTCAGCGCATCCACAATGCGAAGAAGAATAGCCGCTTAGCCTCGTTCTGGAGCTTCACGCCCACCTACGACGACGAGAATGTTATCGCCAATGACCCATTTTCCGATCTCAGCAATTACAACAACGACAACGACGCCTGCTATTGCGATTACTACCACCACAATAACAGCGACAGCCGCAATGCTTCCGTCAGCGGCGGCCCCGCAACTGCTGCAATAAACAGGCATCCCACCCGCACCCCCCTCCAGAAACACAATGGCAACTTCCCCTCCACCACCAGAAACAGCACATCACCGCCATCCTCATCATCCTCGTCGTCGACGTCGTCGTCGTCGCGGGCCGCATCCACCGACGAAACGCGCCAGCAGCGAATTGCCCGCCTTAAGGCTGACGGGTGGATGACGGTAGGCTTACGATCAAGGAATCATGGCTGGAAGGGCTCGATCTATTATCAACGCGTGTGTAATGAGGCATTAGCGGAGCTTTATGGGAATGAGAATGGGAGGGTGCGGGGGTGAGAGAAAAACAGCTGTGGGAGCGGATGATGATGATGCTGATGATGATGATGATGAGGATAAGGATGCAAGTGGCCTAGATCCGGTTTGTATAATGATATATATTACATGCTAATAAATGGATATACGGGGGACGGAGTTTTGCTTTTTTAATATCCCCCTTTTTTTTTTTTTTTTTTTTTTTTTTTTTTTTTTTTTTAAACAAAAAATTAACAAAAAACCTTTCAATCTTCCTTCTAATTCACTTTAATCCTACTAATTTTCAACGCAATTGAATACTGTAAAAAATAATATTCAAAATCAATTCTATCATTTCTGCTTAAAACATTTTTTTTTTTGGTCCCAAGATGGAAATTACATCTATCCCATCTCAACTAAGGAGTGGTAGGAATTTACAGCACGAGGAAAGGTCGGGGGGGGGGGGGGGGGGCCCTATGGGAAAAAAATTAATAAACCTGGAGTAAAACACAGGGAACGTTGGGGAAGAAGGTTAATTAATAATAAAAAGATTTCCAGAGACTATATAATAAGCATAAAGAGGCCGATGTGAAGAAAAGAGGAAAAAAACAAAAAGTGAATTTTTTTTTAAAAAAAAACCAAAAAAAGAGAAGGAAAAGGAAATAGAGAGATATTTGCAACTAAAAGCGAAGGCTAAAATTTTGAAAATATCTGAAAAAAAAAGAGGGGGAGGAAAAAAGGAGGGGGCCCGCAATCTGGAAATAAAAATCAGATCATTGATTTAGATGAAATATAACAGAGAAGAAGATAAAGACGAAAAGAAGAAGCTAACTACCTAAAAATAAGCAAAGAAAGTAAAGAAGCCATGAAATCCAGTTCAAGGGCGCATTGTCTCCCCACTGTTTTTTTCTGTTTAACATTTCAAAATATATATATGTAAGTTATTAAAACCAATTTAAATAAACCCCGCCTTCACCTTCGCCTCCCGCTCAATCTGCTCTTTCTGCTCCGCCTCCTTCATCTCTCGCACTTTAGCAAGTACCACTTCCCGGAATATCTGTCCGCGTGCTATCCTACTCAGACTCCTCTTCTTCGTCCCATGGGTTGGGGCTCCTTGTGTACCCCCTGCCACTGTCCCTGTCGCTCCACCAGCTCCACCAGTACCAGCAGACCCAGATGTCTTGTTAGAATGTTCTGTTCCCCCACTCCCTGTATTATTGGTCAACGTCGTAGCCGTAGTCGCTATCGCATCCGCTGCAGCGGAATCAGCAGGCGCACCCATACTCTCTGGAATGTCTTCCTCGTCATCTTGCTGCATCCTCAGAGCCTCGATGCGATTCGCAAGCTTGACAATCTCAATACCGCGCTTCAGGCGCGCCTTGGCCATGTATGCCTTAAGCTCAGGCAGCAAGTTATGGTCACTGGCAGATTCGCCCTTGAGCCAGGGGTGGGCGAGGGCTTGTTCGCTGGTGCTGCGCTTGATCTGATCAGGCTCGAGGAGGGCCAGGATGAAGTCCTTTGCGTCCTTAGAGACTTCTTTCCAATATCTCTCGTGGAACACGACGCGCCCGCTCAGGCATTCGTCTATCAAGTCTTGTAGGCTTTCAGATCGGAAGGGGGAGTAGCCGCAGAGCAAGGTGTAGGTGATGACCCCCATGGACCACATGTCGACGGCCTTGCCGTGGCCCTGCTTGAGCATAACTTCGGGGGCTGCGTAGCCAAAGGAACCTGCCATGCTTGTAAGCATCTCTTTCGGGTCGTCAAGCATTTTCGCGATGCCGAAGTCAGCGAGGACTAAGGGGGAATCAGCGGCAGGGGTAAGGTAAAGAAGATTCTCGGGTTTAAGATCTACATCATTACAAAGACAAAAATAAATTAGTTACCCAAAATTATTAACAATGCAAGGGTAAGAAAGGGACATGGTCATGGCCGTATTCAACTCTACCTCGATGCACAACATTACGTTCGTGCAAATAGTTCACCGCATCAAGAACCTGTTTGATGGTTTGGGATGCATCCTTTTCCGTAAACTTCCCATATTCGCAAATTCTGTCGAACAGTTCACCTCCCGTTGCCAACTGTGTAACGATATAATATTTATCCTGCAATGGGGGTCAACAAATCGCGAAGGGGTATCAAGCAAACGGAAAAAATCATAATTGTTGTGAACCCACTCGAGACTCGAACCAATCACGAAACCTAACGATATTGGGGTGGTGCAAGCGCTGCAGCATATCCAATTCATCATAAACCATCTGCTCGTTGCCCTTCACATTCTTCTTCAGAATGATCTTCACAGCGACTTTCCCCGTCGGGCAGTCTGCCTCACGAACAATGCCATAAGTCCCAGCCCCCAATGTCCTCCCAAATCGGTATTGCGATCTGAAATTATTGTTAGCGGAAAAGGGGAGCATCTTTTCTAGAATGTTTGATCGTACTTCTTATCGTAACTGTCAGGTTGACCTTGCAACTTGTTGAGCCAAGCTGTCCAGCAAGGTTCAAAAAGTTAGTCAAACCATGGATTCGATAGGGGTCAGATTTCCGAAAACGAAGATAAACAATTGGAGAAGTAAAGAACCGTATGAGGGTGTAAGTCTGATAGCAGCAAAACCATAGTACCGTTCATGTAAACATATTATCTTCACGGCCAAACCGGTAGAATATAGTTTCTTCCCCCAAATAAGACAAAAAAGACAGCTAGCTAGCAATACAAGGAGGCAGCTTTGAAGAGGGAAACCAAGTGCAATGGATCGCTGGAAGGATTTGTTCACTTACAGCTCATATTGGATTTCTGGTTGATGGTATCTCCGTTACCAAGGAGGGGGTAAAAATGGATGGAAAGAGAAACAAAGCTGAAAGAAACTAAATTGACGGTGCAAATAAAACCGCCAAACGAGAAGAGTGTCTATTTATGGGTGTGTCCAGGTAATGCTTTCCAGAAAGGAGATAAAATAAGATCGGTGGCCAGACCGGAGACACGAGGTGCTTCGCTTGACAGTCCGAAACGGGGCAAGGCAGACAGCAAATTGGACACTAAAATGATGGCGATATTCTCAACAAGAGTGAGGGCGCCGCCTTGCTACATAACCAGCAACAACATCTCTGGTTTGTTGTGATGTTCTGAGCCTCGTTGAGCGGCAAGGCGGGGCGGCGGCTCGGCGGGGCAGGCGAGGGGCCATTTTGGCATCAACAAGCGCAACAGCCAATCACAGCCCGGAATGCCGATGCGAGGGCCTCGCCAGCTCTGATTCGCCACCAGCCACAGTTCGGTACTGTATCGTAACGACACGTGATGTGGCATGGCAGCTGCCAATGACGTCGTAAGGCCATCTCCCCACGGTGCGGCTCATGCATCGTTCAAAGGAGATTTTTGCTCTCTTCAGCATTGTTTCCTCGATCATCTTCATAGTACTAATACCAAATATCAAGCGCTAATTGACACAGAGGTTTATCTCACAATGCTTAACCTCTTGGTTTATGGTGCCCTTGCGATCATTATCCTGGCCGCCTGGGTTTCCGGCTCCCTCGACCCTTACCAGAAACGGTTGCAAGAGGCTGCCCTTGCTCTGATGGGAGAGACGAAGGCGTCTTATGGCTTGAAAAGTAAAATTGCCGCTTCTTCTACTCATTATCGAATCGATTGAACTATTTGAATGGGTGGCTGGCTAACTGGCTGTATTTGCTGTCGGTTTGTGGCAGAGAGCTTGACGGGTAAAAAGCTCGTCGAGGAGGAGAACCTGAGCAAAATACAAAACAGGCTCGGAAAAGATCTCGGAGGCCTCTTCGCGGCTGGTGGTCCCGGCTCGGGACTGGGGACCTCTGTGGGAAAGTCACTGTGATAGTACTGCACATGTATGTGGATGGTGGCCTAACTGATGGTGGTTGGACTTTTTGTTTTCTGGGGAAATATCCTCCCTCTTGGATTTATCTTGTGTGGACTGTTGGACTAAATAATGACCATCCGTTTGTTGCATTCCCCCTGTATTAAGTATATGAAAGTTGAGATTGGGTTAGCTGGAGAAATCTTCGGCTTTTGCTTATACTGTACAACACTCATTGCATCTATCATTTTTTTTTTTTTTTCGCAAAGTTAAAAATCCCAGGTCGTCGATATGCAACAGTGTAAAAGCCCTTTTTTTTCTGCTAGTCTTAAAAGTCTTAAAATGAAACAATTTTTATTAGCACCAGCAAGGCCAGTTTGTCAAAAGCGAACGTTCTCCATCCGACAAGTCTCGCGCTAGTGTCGGCTGCTTTATTCTGTAAATAGAAGCTAATTTGCTTAGCCTGAATTCTTTCCAGCACTCAAGTTCTATGATACCAGGGATTTCCACCTACTCCGCTGTCCTTCTCGACTTTAAAATAAATATATATCATTTATATATTTGCTGACCTCCCGCTAGCCCTACCTTTTACGGTTTGTTTGCGACCAAACTGCAGCCACCCCTCCAGGATTTTCGAACCCCGCGATCCCGCCGTGCTGGCTTGGCCCAGCACTTAGTTTCCCCTCTCTCAGTCACCATGTTTGCATCCAAAAGGCTGAGCAAGGTCAGAGATATCTGTCGCAAAAGTTTCCCAATGTGCCACCTCCCCGCTATGCTGCCGTTCCACTAATTCTGCAAACAGGAACTCTTGAAGGTAAACCATTTCATCTCAGCGCACTCGCTCGGCTCTGATCCGGAAGCCCACCTAATCCTTTATATTTCAATACATATAATATATATGTTCCCCCAAGGGGAGAGAATGAAACCCCATACAAAAGAAAAACGAAGGAAACGAAGGAATTCAACAGGCCCTGACATGAATATACCCATAACCTTTGCAGATGCAATCTTCCCTACCCCCGGGAATCTCCATAGTGAAAGCAGAAAACTTCGAAGAATGGCAAATGGACATCCGCGTCCTGGATGACTCCAACCCGCTCTACCTCAATGAGACCTACCGACTGAAATTCACCTTCAGCAAAAATTATCCCATCGGTATACTCCCTGCCTATTAACATCCCAAGCATGCATCCACACATCAACTAATTATTCCCGAACGCCGCAACAGAAGCCCCCGAAGTCCAATTTATCTCTATCCAACCCCCGTCCACATCCACATCCACATCCACATCCACATCCACATCCACATCCACATCAACATCCGCATCCACACCAACAGCAACACCAACACCCACGACCACACCCACACCAGCACCCACAACCCCGGCATCAACCTCCCGGCCCATCCCCATCCACCCACACATCTACAGCAACGGCATTATATGCCTCGACCTGCTCGGATCCGCGTGGTCGCCCGTCCAGACCGTCGAGAGCGTCTGCATGAGCATCCAGAGCATGCTTGCGGGGAACACGAAGAACGAACGGCCGCCGGGTGACGCGGAGTTTGTGGCGCGCAACCGGCAGCGGCCAAGGGATATTCGCTTCTTTTATGATGATTCGACCGTGTAATTGGTTTGATTTTTATTTGATACGATCTTGTTTATCCCTTAGGTTATTCGGGGGTGGGTCCACACCAAGGGAGGGGAGGGGCAGGGGAGAGACCAGGTCGATCGATACATATATATAAATATAAATATATATGGGATATGATGTTAGCTGATTGATATGTGATTGCATTAGATAAGATGGCTAACTTAGTTATGTGTGTATTGATATTATGTCCTCACGAAACGAATGGAGGTATGGTGGGAGCAACGCGGTGATTTTGGATTTTGCCCTACTTATCTCATCCATTCATTCTCTTAACTTTTCTTTATGCTTCTTGCTTCCTTTTAGTTATCTGCCCAGTTGAAGTCATGCTGTGGGCCAGAATAGAAAAAATCCAAAAGAAAAAAGCCTTTACCGCTAAAATTCTTAGTATGGATGCTGAATATTTACTGGATAGATGGCCGAATGACAATGGGCGTAGTGGAGTAGCGGGGAATAGTAGGTTGTAGATGAATACACAAGAGGGTAATAGATAGAACTAGAGAAAAAGAAAAAAAAAATAGAAATAAGAGCAACAAAGATGAAAATTGATCTTAACAAACGAAATCGATGTACAAAATGCATCAACTGATGTGTCTGGGCTGAACTTGTCAGTCCGCGGAAGGAGGAACAATTTTTTTTACATAAAGGGAGTCTTGACGGACCATTAGGTGCCATGTCGTGGGCTGGAATTTAAAGAAAATAAAGAAAATTGTTAGTTGTTAATCTATTATTTATTTATTTTTCCCAACTTGATCCTACTCCTTTTCTTCTAAAGTTGGAAAAAGAAGGCAGAAATTAAAAACGTTCCTGAGTTGCAGTGAGTTTTCTTCATGGTATGGTGCTCGTTATTTGGCGATTATCTATCTACTTCACCGAACACGAGATCCATGGTTCCTAAAAATAGAGAAAGAAAAAGGGGGGGTCCG
The DNA here is from genome assembly GCF_000149585.1 of Histoplasma mississippiense. Lineage (NCBI taxonomy): Eukaryota > Fungi > Ascomycota > Eurotiomycetes > Onygenales > Ajellomycetaceae > Histoplasma > Histoplasma mississippiense. Next base: position 2,072,014 of record NW_001813979.1, read on the forward strand.
GGTCAGCAGGTGTCAACCAGCAGGGGTTATGGAGATGCTGAGGGGCAAAAGTAACAGAGCATTGACATACCAATGATCGCGACTGCATCAGCTAGCAGGTGACCTCTAGAAATTTGATCGAAACAAGACAGATGGGCGAAACCAGGAGCACGGATTTTGCAACGGTAGGGCCGTTCGCTACCGTCACTGACGACGTAAACACCCATTTCACCTTTCGGTGCTTCAATGGCGGAGTACGTTTCACCAGGCGGGACCGCGTATCCTTTTGTGAAAAGGAGGAAGTGATGGATAAGCGCTTCCATGTTCTCCTTCATGGCAGCTCTGGGTGGTGGGGAGATCTTGTAATCCTCCACACGAACAGGGCCTGCTGGCATCTTGTTCAAGCATTGATGAATGATACGAAGGGATTGGCGGAACTCCTCCATGCGGCAAAGGTATCTGTCATAACAATCTCCATTGACACCAACGGGGACGTCGAATTCTACCTCGCCGTAGGCATCGTAGGGTTGGGATTTGCGGATGTCCCATGGAACGCCGGAACCACGGAGCATGACTCCGGTAAAACCGTAGTTGAGGGCCTCCGCAGCAGTGACCACACCAACGCCCTGGGTGCGAGCTTTCCATATCCGATTGTCTGTGAGTAGCTCTTCGGTTTCATCGATACGGTCACTGAATTGGGTTGCCCACTGATAGATATCATCTAGAAGGCCAAGAGGGATATCTTGATGAACCCCACCTGGCCGAACATATGCAGCGTGGAGACGGGCTCCTGAAACACGTTCATAGAATTCCTGAAAAAGTAGAATGGGTTAGAATTGACTCAACAAAATATTGCCCGCAAAGAAATAATTAAGACGTACCATCAATTTCTCACGCTCCTCGAAACCCCACAAAAACGGAGTCAATGCCCCAACATCCATGGCGTGTGATAATACCGACATGAGGTGGTTCAAGATTCTGGTGATCTCCCCGAACAACGTTCTGATCCATTTCGCTCGATCTGGAATCTCTACGTTGAGTAGTTTCTCCACCGCCAACGAAAAGCATTGTTCATTTGTCATCATTGAAACATAGTCCAATCGGTCAAAGTACGGTAGTGCTTGCATATATGTCTTATACTCGATCAATTTTTCCGTGCCACGATGCAGCAACCCAACATGCGGATCTGCACGAATAATTTCTTCACCATTGAGTTCTAAAATCAACCGAAGCACACCGTGCGCCGCGGGGTGCTGAGGCCCGAAGTTGACTGTGTAATGGCGGATTTTGCGGCCATGTCCAGCATCGGATTCAAGTACGGAGGGCTCAGAATATGAACCAGATGGCTTGTTGGGCTGATGTTTAGAGCCACCAGGTGCGAATTCCGGATCCGTGGGGATGAGTCGAGTAGGTCGATAGGCAGGAGTTGCATTGAGAGCGGGTGAGGTAGATACTGATCTTAGTCCTGCGATTGCGGAGGCTCTGAGTGCGGAGGAGGACGAGGGGCCGAGACATAGCCTTTTGGAAGCATGCCGGGCAAAGTATGTGAGGGGGGAGGCCATGGCCACGGAGGTGGGTTTATATCGAGATCGGCACACAGTGCTCTGTGCCTCGATTTGTATTATGTGGGGGAGCTCCCACAAGATGAAGCACTGGTCAATGGCTGTTGACAACTGCCTGTCGTCTGCCTGACTGTCCGTTCTTGTCGTTCGTATTTGTGTCGGCAGCAAAGCGAGGTCCTTCTTGCAATTGGATAAGTCATGTGAGCTGACTCAGTAAGCATTCCTCGACTAATTATTGGCTAAGAGGAGATGTACCAAGGATACAAGCAAAAACGAGGTACCAGGAGCAACGCCATCGAAATTTATTCGGCCAAAAAAAAAAAAAAATATCTCAACTACACGTTGGTCGCTATTCTGAGTATAACAACACCCAGTAATAGGCGTAGCCATGGCGCCGAGAATCGCTTCTTTGGAGGAAATTAGCCAGAGGAAGGTAACTATTTTATTTTACGTTTTCTCTGTGTCTCGTCGCATATATCAAAGCTAACGCTACCTAGGTCATTGGCATCAATGCAGAAACCGTTACAAATATTTCGTCAACAGATTTCCCCGGTCATTGGCCTGGCGAAAATCATGAGTGGTCCATTGATGAGTTCAAAAGAGTGAGTGGGAAAAGAGTTCACTCCATGTAACTACGTATTACTCACGTCAATATTCCCTACTTTATAGAACCTCAAAGTCACCTTCCACAAGAATGAACCGTACGAAGCTTCGTTCTCTTTGGTTGGCGTCGACGCAGCTATTGCAAACGCCTTCCGCCGCATTATGATCGCCGAAATTCCCTCCCTTGCTATTGAAACTGTCTACATACACAACAACACCTCCGTTATTCAAGACGAGGTGCTAGCGCATCGTCTCGGCCTAGTCCCTTTAACCGGCTCTTCAGAGGGTATCAATTGGCTGCGCTGGTTTAGGCAGCCAACGGAAGGCAGACCAGACTCTGGCAGTGAACTCGCAGATTACAACACCGTCGTGCTACATTTAAACGTGGAATGCACCAATAACCCCAAAGCCAGCGCAAATGAGGACGACCCCCAAAAGCGCTACAACCATGCGCACGTGTACGCCAAAGATATTACATTCCACCCTGTAGGTCGGCAAGAGACATACTTCCAAGAACCAGATGGCGTCATCCGCTCTGCGAATCCTGACATTCTTCTGGCGAAACTGCGACCCGGCCAAAAGATCGATATTGAAATGCATTGCGTCAAGGGCATTGGTGCTGACCACGCTAAATTTTCCCCCGTTGCGACGGCATCATACCGTCTCCTTCCAGATATAAAGATCATTCGGCCTATCCTTGGCAACGATGCTCTCAAGTTTGCGCGATGTTTCCCTAAGGGCGTCATTGGAATCGACTCTGTATCAGCGGAGGAGGCGTCGCGAGCTGGGAGCGGGTACGAAGGTCACGAAGGCGAGAAGAAAGCCGTTGTGGTTGATCCTTTCAAAGATACTATGAGCAGGGAATGCCTAAGACATGATGAATTCCAGGGCAAAGTCAAGTTAGGTCGGATACGGGATCATTTTATTTTCAATGTTGAGAGCACAGGGCAGTTCAGGAGTGACGTCTTATTCATAGAGAGCGTAAAGGTTCTCAAGCTTAAGTGCAGAAGATTGAAACGCGATCTGGCAAAGCTCGCTGACATGACAGAGGTTTCATGATACTTACATACAACTTTCCCTTTATGTTCGTTTTCTGTGAAGCATTTTCTGGCGTTAAAGGTTTTCAATGGAGCCAATAGGCTGAGAATGGGTGCTGAGATAGTTGCAACAATTGATTACAGGATAGGATCTGAATGTCACTATAGCTGCTACTGGAAAATTTCATCGCACTACCATGTATTCATGTAAACTGCCATTATTCATGTGGATACTTTTGGAGATTTTTTATTAAAAAAAAAAAAAAAAAAAATCCCATTTATCTCATTGTCGGCTTTTTCCGACCCGATCATTTAAACGTCATTCTAAATCGAAAGTCGATCGTGTAGGGCTGGGTCGCTAACAGCTACTTCGTCACCATCAGCAACAAGATCTTTTAATTTCTGTTTCAAATTCGGTCTTGTGTGCTCCTCCAACTGTCGGGGAACACGCTGATAAAGCATCTTCGCCTCTGATCTCAAACTGGGAGATTTGAGTTGGGCTTCCGGTAATTCTCCTAGAGATAGTATAAAATCTTCCAAAGTCGATTCGGGATCTACTATAAGAGGCTTCGCCAAATCGCCACACACAGGGCAATCGCTCTTCTGTTCGGCGGCGAACGTGTAGGTGTAGACACCTTCTTCGCCGGCGTACATCATATAGTTCTCTAAGTAAGGGTTGCAGGACGTCGCAATCTTCAGCGCTTCCGAGGTGCAGGCAGCTGCGATCACAGCGTTTGTAGAAGCGATTGCGGGGATAATGTTTTTTACGACACCCTGAGTCATCGAGAAAGTCACGCCAGGGATATTGAATTTCTTCGCTCGTTCAAATGCCGTGTTATAAATCCATGTTATGTGCTCCATATCGTCGCCATCAAATTCTTCATCTTTACGATGTTCGCCCCATGCAATTTGATGCGCCCATTCAATGCAGTGTTGTGGCTGTCGAGGAATCGTCGCGATGGTGCACAATGGCACTGCGGCCCGGGGTGCATGCATGTCGAGTTGGCACTCGATACAAGAAGAGAGTGTAGGAAGAATAACTCGAGCTTGTCCCTTGAAGCCTTTATGATCATTTTAACATTAACTCTTAAACCAAGCTATTGATTGCAGCTTGATATTTGAGATTAGGGCGGCTCCAGCAATACGCACCTTCTGATCCACCATCGATCAACGGTTTCAAGCTCTCCAGATTCTCACCATCCACCATCCCAACCAGCATTGAATTTATCCAGCGCCGTGCTTCAACACTGTCAAGCCCACAGACAATCATTTTGAATTGCATGTAATAACTTTGATCCTTGTCCTGGATTTTGCCAACGTAGGGAGTAATCTTGACGCCTTTCACCCTTCGCTCCACGAAAGCAGCTGCCACTTCAGCTTTAGGCTTTCCAACATCACTTTGGCGGAACAAAAATTGCCGATTCAAATTTGATATATCGATAGTATCTGGGAAAGAGTTACTATCATTTCACTTGACTAAACTTCACGAACTCGCTGGAACAAACCCATATCAATGACATGAATATCTTTAAATCCAGATAGGGCCAAGTTCTTCAGGATTTCACATCCCAACCCTCCAGCTCCTCTGAGTTGCTGTTAGCACATGGGACTGGTAAATATGGATATGTCCACTTACATCACTCTATTACAATGATTAGCACCCTTCTGCAATGCTATAGTCTGATGATTATTAACCACTTACAGAATTTTAGAAGTTTCGAGATCAGTGATTGTTTCTGGGCCGGGCACCCAATCCGGATCACAAAAAGGCCCGGGGCGAGTGAGCATTCTGTAGAGGGTCTTCCTACACGGATGTTAGTAAGGAACCAGGCCAATAAAAATTGAATTCCAGGACCTACCAGCGCTGGGGCTCCCGACGAGGAGAGATGCTAGAAGCAGACATATTGGGACGTAATATTAGACCGCTGAAGTAATTACAAGAACCCTAATGGATAAATGGGTATCAGAAACTACTGAGAAAGTAATTATCTACGCAAGCAGTGGGTCTCGTAGTTGGTTTGCAAATGTAAGATTATAGGAACGATTGTTGTAGTGCAGGTGAAATCAGTTTTCATGCTTGATCGGTTAAGATGGAGGCTGTATTTATTTTCCTCACCCTATGGACAATCTATTGATCGTTGCTCGTTGCTCGCCGGGTTACAGTTGAATGTGGTTTATTAAAAGTTGGATGTGGTTTAAAAAAAGTGGGTCTGAAAATAAAACCATGCTCAGCTCTCACTCCCTCACTAAAATGTATACACACTAAACATCTTTTACACATTTTCATTATATTATTAATCAGCTCTCATTTAGTCCTTCTACTTTCAACATCTGAAACACTTCAATATCTGAAAAGCAGTTATAAGCTAGAATTAGTGATTAATATTAATTAAGAGATAGAACTTTGAGAAATAAGATAAAATCACTGTGCCCAATGCATTTGAAAATGTGTGAGATATGTATGAGACATGACTAGTGTATGTAGTTTTAATGGGGGGTTTGACATGGTTTATGATCAAAACCACGCCGAAGGTTATTCCAACCCGAAAAATTAACCATGTTCAACTTTTTATTAACCACATTCAACTGTACACCCATTTTTGGGCTGACGGAGATGGAAGGTTGTAACAATCCGGTGGTCACGTGGTATTCTGGCATAGGGACCTCGGGAGTTTTCACGGTGCAGTGTGCTAGTCCGGAATAGGAAGCCCAGAATTCCAACCTTAGAGCTATTAAACTAGCGCCGTATACAGTACACGAGTTCTTATCTCCCTTTTTGATTCACTATTTTTTGGAATGTGAATTTTAGGTCATGGATGAACTTCTTACTGCTGTCAAGGCGGTTGAGAACCGCGAGGAGCTGTCTGTTTCAAAACCACCTCGGACCAGTGTTCCCACAAAAGAAGAGAAGTGCTCGAGTCACCCAAGTACAATAAATTCTCTAGAAGAAGTCCTACACACCCTTAAGTCATCTCCAGACAAACGCCGTGTTGTTCAAGTCTTAGGCTTTCTTGATCCCGCTCAAGGGCTCGGGGGTGGTTTCAATATAACTGCTCCAACCGCCCAAGCAGCTCAAATTTTGCACATTGTGATCACAACTACCATTCCCGACCATTGGGGCGGTCTAGGAGATGAAGATTCCCCAGCGCCAGAAGGCGACCACAAACCAAAACCAAAGGCAGCATTGCTAAGATGTTTGAGCAGTTTGGCGGGTATTGGAGCTCTGGTAGCTCATCTTCGCTCGTTACTTTCCAAACAAGACTCCTTGCCAAGTGAAAAGCGCTCGGGTAACAAGATAGTTATTCAAGATTTAATAACCGTTTTGTCGTTAGTTTTAAAACCTCCCGACTTGCTGTTCAACTTGTATGTGAATATTTCGAGCAATATTGAGCGGCCAGCCCAGAGGCAAATCATGTGGAAAGAGCTTATTTCACTCCTTGCTGCGGGAAAGGTGTTATCAGTCGCCGCCGAAAGTCTTCTTACTATTAAAGATATCAAGCTGCCTGGTTCGATTCACTGGATTGGGGATGGAAACATGTATGCATCGTGGCTTGGCCGGTGTATTTCCCGAATGGCTTCTAAGGTCCAATCAACAGATTTAGATTGTTGGAATTATTTGGCCCAGTTCGTGGGTAGATCGCTGAGTCTTGGATATCCCGGTATATTGCCTACTCCAAGGATAATTAATGTAGATGGAATTGCTAAAAATTGTTACATTCAGCCCAGGTTGTCAGCGAAATATATAACACCCTATTACTTCAAGAGGATACCTCACCGGACCGGTTTGGTATTCTCTTAGACAACCTTCGACGTCACGATCAACTGTTATTATTCAAATCTCTACTTCATGATTTGGAAATAAGATTTCTTGCTCCTTCTCCTAGTGTGTTGCAGAGTCCACTGAACAAATCCAAGGCTGTCAGCGGAGTCTCAGCTGTTGTAGCGACAATAGTTCGTGACCGCGGCTTTCTGAAATCTCAGTTGAGCGAATGGCTCGTAACAGGATCCGAAATAAATATAAAGGGCATTGATTTTCGCCGAGCACTTTTGGCATCGTTTGGGAACCAGCAAGGTGGGCTCTCAGGACAGATATTATCTCTCTACATTATCCACGCTAACTCAAAATATTAGAACCGATACTGGAGATACTGAGAAGGGCTCTAGATATATTTGGCGATCAACTATATATAAAGCACACACCAACACGTGGACAGGAAGGTAGAGTATTTTATCCTCGAAAACGAGTGCACTTTTGTCTCCAAATGTTGACACCATGGCAGCGAATACCCAGATTATCCTTTTGACCGCCGGATACGCCCATCGACTATGTCCACATCAACTCCGCTCTATCACGCAGTCGGGAACTTACCTAACAGCGATATCCAATCGACTGGCGGCCTCTTCACCTCGGACTCGCTACCTTGAGAATGATAGTCGGCATTTCATTATCAAAGCTAGTTGATCCCGCAGATAAGGCAATGAAATTCGACCTTGAGCAAATGGAGAGCGAAGAAGCACTGTGGTATATGAACTTGACAAATGTAAAAGATGAAGTCGGTTCTATCAGCGACTTGAAGCATAAAATCTCTCCATATGCTCCAAAGAAATCAAAACATCAAGGGCGGAAGGCTCCACAAGTTGATCAGCCAAAATCAAGTCAGGAGACATCGAAAGTTCTTTCTGTTGAAGAAGTGTCTGAGGAGTCAGATGGCGACTTCTTATCTTACGAAAAGCCAGATACGGACGCTTCGGATTCCGAAGAGGATCCAACACTAATCAACCGGTCAAAACCCAACTCTCCAGTGTATGTATTCCAACTTTCATAGCTTTGCCTTCATTTTTAACCATTGGATGCTGATGTATTATATAGATATATACGGGACTTATTAGCTTGCTTGCAGGATACAGGTAATGCAGAACGATATAACTTGGGAATATCAACTGCACCAACGTTAATACGTCGCAAAGCGTCATTTGGCACCGAAGTTGCAGAGAACTCTGAGGCGCTGGCATTTACTCTTGCGGGTCTACAAGATAAATATAATCTGCCAAAGTTTCAGGAGTACAAGTTACAGAGCCAAATTGCATTACTCGTTGCCTACCCACTTACTATGGGTCGGTGGTTCGTGCATACGCTTTTCAACGCCGACTTGTCTCAAAGTCAGCAATCAACGATACTTGTCGCGCTTGGTTTGAGTTCCCGCGAACTGGCGGGGTTTGGGAAAGAAGACTCAGATGCTATGAGCCTCCCTCCCGCTGCGAACTCTTCGTTCCCGTCAAAGCGTCTACCTTCCAGTCTAGCAAATACCTACGGTGACATGAACAGCCCTATCGACGCTATATCAAAAAAGCTTTCGCAAGCAACCTTAAAGCCTTTAGCGCTCCATGCTGCGGAGTCGTTGACCGGACCCAATGCTCTCAAGGTCCGAACATTCTCATCCCGTATGGAAGTGGAGAAAAGGAAGCAGCAGAGAGAGCAGCAGAGACGGCAGAAAGCGATTCCTAAAGACCTTCACAGAATTCTTTCCGATGGCTTCTTTTTTCCCCTTACTAATGCTTTTGGAGTCTCCACTTACTTGACCTCGTAAGTCAGAATTCATTGCTAATTCCCCGACATAGACATAATCCTCATCCTCCTCTCATTAGAATCCCCGGGTGTCTAATTGCTTATCGTTTCAGGTCCAGTAACGTTCACAACCCGCAACTCCTCCAGCTCTTTGTCCAAACTGTTTTCCTCATTCTCTCAACTCTGGGCCCAAACTCTCCCAATCTAGCCGCGCTTACGCACGAAGCTCTTGCGCTACTTATAACTCTACACAACCTACCAGTCGCCACCGAGCCTACAGTGCTCCGCGCAATTCTCGTTCTGTTCCTCGCGGTCGTAGATTTAAATATATCATCTGGCAATGTCGGTGAGGAGAGACTTGTTACTGAATTTGTAACGCAGGTGATGGAAATGCGTGAATGGGCTGATGCCATATTTGAGCGCTCGTCGAAAGAAGAGGAGGAAGTGAGGATGCTCTGTGCTGGTATAATGGTCAAACTTGGAGAGGTTATAGAGCGATACCAAGGCCGATTATTGGGAACGAATCTTGGGTTTGGATATTAATATATTCACTGTATTTTGCACAGGTTTCCAGTATTTCCAGTACATGTATTTATGCATATACTTTCCGGAATTACAGGGTTCAAAAGAGGGCTTCTCAAGGTGGTACCTGATCGGTCAAAGAGTCTCTCAACGCACTCCACCCTTCTCTGAAATTGGTGGGCCAATAAATGCTACCCGCACGACTTGTACCGACTAGTTTTCTGAACCAAAAATGCGAACGCGGTTCAATAGTCTTCATTATACTGTATTTAAATAGGCTGAAACGGAAAAAGGTTAAAGTCACGCCAGCTAGTGGTATAATTCTATGTCGATGACTTAGTAAATCCCTTCGTTTCAATCGCCACCTTCAACATCCGATTCCCGCTGATAATTCCCGTTGTACAAATTATAATCCGTCTTCGCGCCGATTCTTTGCTTGCAATAAATCTCAGCGCAGCAATCTCAGTAAACGTAATCCCGCCAAGGAAAAACACAAAAACCGTCTTTATGCCTCCTGTCCCCGAGAGTGTTTGCCTCGCCCTCACAGCCTTCTCATCACCCTTTTGGACGATGTTCAGCGTGGAACCTCGTGCACTTTTCACGATTTCTTCGAATCCTAACCAGCCAGGGGATGAAACGTTTGCAGAAGCTCCTGCAGCGGATGCGGGGAGGCCTTTCGTGAGGGATATAATATATGGTTTCTGCAAGACGCACTGTACAAGGCGTACGCTGAGCGGCGCATAGCCACTGTAGACGTACGCGACATCATCCGGATCCTGCTCGTTCACTTCATCGACAATGAGTCTCAGACTCTTGCGAAGGTGGTTATAGTTGGATTTCAAACCCGCCGGGCCACCTCCAGTCGGGAGAAGCATAGCCGTTGCAGACGATCGTGCCTGAAGCAACTCCATCTTCTCAAGGGCATGGAATGTTAGGAGATGCTGGTATCCATATGCTTGCAATATCTGCTTTCTGAAGTTTTCTAAATCCCTAGGTCGAAGACCGCCATTCATGCAGGACTCAAGGCATAACAATCGGAGAACAGTATTTAGAGGAACATCGCGTGCAATTAGTTCTTCGATGATGTGATGCTGATATGTTGGGTCCGAGCCCGCTGCTATGTTTTGCTGAACTTCGAGCGCCTTTCTGAAAATGTCAGAAAGGGTTTGACGCATGATTTCTTCTGCCATGTTCGTGTGGACTTTAAGGCTAGTGTGTTCTGCTTGGTAGGCGGGTAATTTGTTGACAAATTCTCTCAGTTCAGTGGTTGACTTGGCTACATGACGACTTTCATAGTCGCTCTCAAGCCGGCGGGCTATTTTATTCAAAAGACCTCCGACGATAGCAAAGTTTGCATTACGAAGCTGACCGAATAATTGATCGGACGAGTCAAGTTGTATTTTTCGTTTTAAGCCCTGTTTCGCAGCGGCTGATGATGTGCCAGAGGACGTTACTTGAGAAGACGAGGGCGTGAGAGCAGAAGGGCCAATGACCATGGAGTCGACCTCTGTTTGGTTATTTGCGATTTCAAAAAATTCATCAACGAGACCTTCGTATGTGAGCTGGGTAAGTAGGGGAGTTGCGAAATCCACATCTCGATCGATAACTATCAAACTCTCTATCGTTGAGCTAACCATGAGCCCTCTCCCGGATCCATCATTCAATCCAGAGGTTTCTTCAACATCCAGTTCCTTCCTCATTCGCAGTAGTTGATCTGCTAGCCTCCTTGCATTGTCTCCCTTTCCAACAATACGGGGAAAGAAACCATGACGTAGCTGCAGATTCATTAATGCCTTGGCAGAAAGATAAACTGGACCTGGGTCCTTGTGCTATACTATGTTAGCTTGAAAGAAAACCCCCAAGATAGAGAAAGGTATTTCATACCAAATAGAGGTCCGGGAATGCATCACCTAACTCTAAGGAGAGAATATCACTTTCCAAAGGTAGAAAATAAAGAGGAAATTCCGTGATATTGACATCTCCTATAATACCCTCGTCTTCTAAAATCTGATTACAAACAAGAGTACGGCGCGGGACCCAAAATATGGAGAATTCATGTTCGACAGTTCCATTTCGTTGAAGCTTTTTTATTTGTTCTAACAAGTATGTTAGCACATTATGATGGCTATCAACGAGATGAAAAAAGCAAAGAAAATGCCAAAGGGATGTGCTAGGATATTGATTTATATAGGGGACAAGACTGGCAATGGGAAGTGAGAATGAATAAATTCCCCAAAGCCTCATGTTATTGCCCCCGCAACGTTTTCCCATGCAACAGTAACAAAATCAAACAAGAGTGAATATACACATAAGAAGCGGAAAAGGCAAGAGCCAAGAAAAATTGGCACGAACATATCACATAAGATAATCATACCAGCCGTAGATTGTACCTGGGCAGGCTTTTCAGCATGCACGAGAAAGACAATGTTTTTCTGGGAAGAATCGGCATTCCCATTTTCAAGTAGGAAAACTCGGTCTACTCCGTACTCTTGAAGAACAGAGAACTTAACGAATAAGCCAACGGGACCAGCCAGGTCCTTGCTTATCACAAGGTTTTTTTTGCCTCGAACCTGAACATAACATCAGCATAACTTTGGTAGCTGGGCTTAAAAGGGCTTTAAAAAGTTCCCCTACTCACACCTTCAAGAAGATTCAACAGATCCCTCCGAGCTTTCTCTCGTATATACTCGGATTCTGACCCAGGATCAGGAGCCATGGTGCAGAGCAGCGAGAACCAGAGATATTGATGTAAACAAAGCACCGCTGTCTGCTGTTGGTTGAGGTTGGAGCTCCTAGCCATGAAAGGGAGCCATATAACGCTAGCTCTATTTGTATTGAGTCACAAACTCAAATCAGCCACCCCTCCTATCATCACGTGACTTAATGCAACAACGCCACATCCCCAACCTGAGACTTCAACCTCCATTCTCCCATTATGCCCTCTTGCCTCTCATTAATATTCCCAAGATTTAAAAAGAAATTGTTAGAATAATAGCCCCTTAGTTTTTTGTTCCAGTTGGTGTCTACGTTATGAAGAAATTCGGCTTTGGAAGCAAGAAAAGTGAGGGTGCAGATGAGGATAGCAACCGCTCAGCTCTTTTTGGGTCTAAATCCAAGAATAAAAATCCGACTCCGTCGTCAAATCCGTATGCGCAGCCTCAGCAGTCAGCCGATCCGTATAGCCAAGGACGTGGACGCGGTGGACAGACTGAAGTGGGCGGATATGTACCCCCTTCAAATCAAGGACGTCCTGGCATGAAACCTCCAGCCAGCCAGGGATATGGTGCACCTAGAAACCCTTACGAGAATCTTGATAATAAATACGGTCGGAGTAATGGTGGTTATGCACCTGGAGGACCCGGATACCAAAGTGGGTATGGAGGAGACAGGTATGGAGGTGATACTTCCACTCCGGGCCCACAATCTAGATATGGGCCTGGTGGCTATGGTGGACTTGGGAGAGCCGACCCAAACGATACAGCGTCCGTTGATGATAATAGAGATGCTCTTCTAGGAGATGCACGGGCACGGCAACAAGAACGACGTTACAACCCTGCTCTGCAAGATGTCCCACAAGGTGGTGTCAGTGGTGCTAGTGCTGATGGATCCAATACCACTTATGCCCCGACTTACCAGGAGAGGCAACTCACAGCAGAGGAAGAAGAAGAAGAAGACATCCAAGCGATGAAACATGAAATTCGAATGATAAAACAACAGGATGTTTCTTCTACCCGCAATGCTCTTCGTGCCGCCTTAGAAGCAGAAGCGACAGGCCGTGACACCCTCCTTCGTCTTGGTGCTCAAGGAGAACGAATTCATAATACAGAAAAAAACCTTGACCTGGCCTCAAACCAAAACAAAATTGCAGATGAAAGATCCCGGGAATTAAAAAAGCTAAACAAAAGCATGTTCGCCATGCATGTCTCTAATCCATTCACAGGCGAACAACGACGGCGTGCTCGTGACGAGGCCATCATTGATCGTCACCATGAAGAACGCCTTCAGCGAGAGGCTACTCGACAAGCCACATTCCGGACAGAGCAACGTATGGATGAGACCTTCAAAACCCTATCAAAGAAAGCTGCCGGTGGCCCACAGAAACAAACAAACCTTGCAGACAGGTCCAAATACCAGTTTGAAGCTGACAGTGAAGATGACGAAATGGAAAATGAGATCGAGTCCAATCTTACTGCGATCGAAGGTGTTACTGGCAGGTTGAACCTTCTTGCTCAGGCCCAAGGTAGGGAGATTGAGCAGCAGAATGCCGATTTGGGCCGAATCATAGGCAAGGTACATTACTTTTCCCTCCCGAATTATACACGAACCCATATCTCATAGATGTGTACTAACCGATAAACCCGCAGAGTGACCATGTGGACGATCAGATCGTCATGAATAGCGCCCGACTTGGTCGTATTCGTTGAGCATCGCAGAACCTACTATCCTTCTACTCCTCTAGTAGATCTATCTTTATTAAAGTAGCGCCTTGATGTTTGCTAGATCCTCTATGCTTTACCCATCGCAAAATATCTCTTTCAATATCCCTTCATAACAGTAATGCCCCGCAGTCCATACCCAACAAGTTTTTTGTCAGCTTTTCTGCCATTGCCGTCTGTTCGTTTGTTTTGTCGAGTGATGTCAGACCTCTCCTGCGTTGATCGTAGATGCTAATACGATAGATTCTTCTATTTTAGTGCCTTGTTTTTTATCAGAGTAGATTCAATCCATATCATCTATTTTTTTCCGCTCATATGTAGTTGAGCACCCTTATTGTTTACGAGATGGAGATGTAATTACTGACTATTGAAGATAGATGAAAAAATCTTACTCTATACAGACATTGAGTGAGAGCTTGTTGGTGGTATGGTGGATTACGTAAATGATATCTTGGCAGAGTTGAGCATATGCAATCAAAATGTCTTGGCAAAAATCTTCATGCAACAGCCATTGGACTCATGACAACAGGAAAATCTTGGGACAAAAACAGAGACAGAGAAGATTTGATCTTACCTGATATTGGAATACCTATAAAGCGGCGGAAGCCATTTTCCAGGGAAGGATGATAAGACCAAAACTAGCCACGAATATCCTTCAAGCTGCCCACTCCATAGGCCTCAGCCATCGAGCTACATTCCATCCTGCTCCTACCTGCCGCCTCCTCCGCCGAACGCTCACCTCCGCATCACGCCTGCACTCAGGCCCCCTCCTGAGCCGGCGAGCAGACCGCGAGCTCCCTTCGATAAAGTCAGGTCGAACATGGCTCCGCACCTTGCCAATTTTCTTCGTTGTTGTTGGCGCCTCCATGCTAGGAATATTCAATTACCAGAAATCCTCATCCAGCATAGTCAATAGCACCCTCTATGCGTTGCGAGTGTCGCCTAAGGGAAGAGAGCTTCTAGGCGATGAGATATACTTTGCACAGAAAATCCCATGGATTAGTGGGGAGATGAATCAGTTGCATGGGCGAATTGACATCTCATTTTGGGTTAAAGGGACAAAAGGCAAGGCGAAGATGAGATTCCAGAGTACCAGAGATGGCAGGAATGGTTATGTAAGTAGAGTGCTTTATGTTTTATCCATCCTTTGACACATTTTTTTCAAAAGGGATCAAATGCTAATCATTAGCCTTGCTGTTCTAGTTTCAAACCAATAACTGGAGTCTTACATTGGAAGATGGCACAATAGTCTCACTATTGGATGCATCTCAAGGAGATCCTTTTCGATCTGTGATGTCTGGAGACAGTACTACTGATTTGAAGACATCGATATGAAAAGAAAAAAATGTAGCCGAATATCTACAATTGGTACGATATGTTTCACAGTCTCAGTAGCCTAAACACTATCATTTCCCAAGTGAAGCTCACGAACGAGTGCAGGTAAATACGTATATCAAGGATATTTTCCCCGTGCATAATTGAAGTTTTTTTGACAACGAAAGCCAGGGGTAGAAGCGCTGTTGCAGACCACCTCCTTGTGCGTATCCAAGATATAGGTCCTGTCCTTTAGATGTCTTTACTTATTGTGTCCTGTTTGCCGTGATCGCTGTTGTCGTTCGGGCTTGACATGACATTGGTTGTTTCGTTGGGCTGAAAGGATATCAGGAGGTTTTGCCTTTCCGAAAATCGAAGGGCTTCCTGAATGAGGGCGGCGAATTCTGTACTATCATACCGGTTTCGATACAACTGCACGGCTTCCGCGTATTACCATAAATGCTGTTTATGGTCGAATGCATTTAAACCTAGTGGTAAAGCAGTGTATGCGACACTTTAAAAGTTCATCGTATAGTTGGCGCAAGTCTATTGAATGTAAAATAGCACCATCCATCACGATGAAATCAATTGTAGAAGCAGGGAAGCCAAACGTGTGCGCTGATGAGAAGAATGTCGCTCCACACAATGCAAGAGTAGTCGTGTAACACTTCTCGTGATACCAAATGCCGCAATTTATAGTTCGTCCTTAATTCCTTCTAGTTGTTTATGATAAGTTTCTGCGATAAACATTTGATGCGTCTTAATGTTGATGTAATAGTGCCACTCGAGAAGTACTAATTAATAGGTATCTGTTATCCTTCGTCGATAGTCTACGGAAAAGAGTGCTCACCAAGAAACTCATAAATGTCAAATTAGAATAAAAGGGTACAGATTCATGAACGCTGCAAGCCATTCGAGCCCCTCTTCCACGGGTGTTGTGCGAAGAATCCCAAGTGCGAACTTGTTGGAAAAAACTATATAGTTGATAACGGTTGGAGTTGCCGGGATGAGGAGTTTGGAAATCCAGAGTTCATCTTCATCTTTTGTGATCCGCAATATCGAGTGACGGAATAATATTGCCCGACAAACCAAGTGGGAAAAGTAGAGGAAGGGACGGGTCTGATCAGGCTGATTCCTCTGAAGCAATTATGCCAAAGACAGAGACCCCGATTCCGAGATGCGAGACATATTTCCTGGAGCGATCCCCAGGCTCTATGAAATGATTAGCCTCACATTCGAATTTTAATTTGATATCTATCGTGAGCGTTTAGAAATGTATTATTCAACACTTGAGAATATCTACCTCCAAGCAAACAAACCACTGGCGTCAGTAGCACACCAAGATTGGATATTGAGTTCATGCAATCCAAACGATAATCCATTTGGCAGGCATACTGTCGATTTGTGGTGTCGCAGCACTGGCCCAAAACTCCCCCAGCTTGCAGGAATGAGGAGCATATACGGGAAATAATCAAGGATCAAAGGCCATTGAAGCTAATTTGTAACCTCCCACATCCCGTCCTGATAGGATCTCGGCCTTTCGCAGATGGGTGGCATACGAATGTTCGCCAGCACAAGCTTGCCGAGTGCGTTCCTTGAATCCAGCTTTGGCCCTCTTAGCGCTATGACAGCTTGCTCCTCGATCATGTTTATTATTCCTGATGAAGGGCGGAAAATAATTGACCATGCACCCTCTCTCAGCCCTCGTAGGGTAAGCCGGCTCCTGTTCTGTGACGCAAACATGGTTAGGGAGAGATGCCGGGGAGGGGGAAAAAGGGGAAGCAACACATTTATCCCGTGTATCAATATTGAACTAAGCCACATTCATGGGCTGGAAACGTATTGATTTAAATATGTCTTAGCCATGAAGGTTGATGGATGTAGTATGTATAAATGGTTGTATTGTCCGTGTGCACAGTTCTTCTCGTAATCAAGATACGTATCGATAGGGTATGCAAACAGGCACACTCGCCACAGTATTGCTTAGCGTTAATGATTGCTTTCCTCTCTCTTTTGGGCGCTGGAAGATTGCGACCAGTATAGATGATTCGAGTGATGGTGGAATTTCTGTAAACTTTCCTCTGGTCAGGTAACTCTAGCGGGCCGAAAAAGTTTCCGAACAATGCGTTTTGTATAACACTATAACCATGGAACAATTAAGAATAAGACTTCGTATGATTATGTTATTATTAAATAAAGCCAATGTTCTTGGAAGTCCTGTGGGGAAAAATAACATAAATCCATTTATGAAACTCGAGTACAGGTATCAGTCAAGAGACGGAGAGAGGACAGTAGAATCAAAGGAGGCAGGGGGTGGGAAAGCATATATGATATCATGAGATAACAATATCCACCAATAAAAATTAGACAATTAAAATTTAAATAGGTATAGATATATATGTATGTATCAACGAGCGAAAGAAAAGTTGTAGAAAATATTCGAGAAAAATTAAGCCGCGAGGGATATATTAAGGGAAACAATGCAATAATCAATCAACATGTGCCGTATGGGGAATATCGCAACGAGGCAAACAGAGAAGCAAATAGTAAAAATGTTTGATATAAAAATGACGTCAAATGCAAAAGGCAACTAGAAGGAGAAGCCCCTCGTTTAACCCCTAGGTCATCTCTGTGCCATCGAGTAAGTGGCACCGTGTTCGAGTGATGAATGACGCCCGGCAGCCTTCCCGCTGCAAGGGACGAGAGCAAACATCCTGGTCAGGACCAGGGTGGTAATTAAAACATGGAAAATAACGAAGGGCGTCAGGAAGGTTAAAAGTGAACAACATACTAGGAGTAAAAGAAAAAGAAAGTGAGGCCAGAACCAGGGGCGATGGAATATAATAGGAATGTCCCAAATTATGATAAAAAGATCGACAAAATGATCAACATCAAAAGAAGATAAAAAAAAAATAAAAAATAAAAAAATAAAAATAAATAAAAATAAACCCAAGAACTGCAACAATGATAAGAAGGGATATATAGCAACTAATCATCACCGTGGTATCAATGAGAACGATGGGGGAAATAACCTTGGAACGAAGCCAGACACACGTGCCAAAACGCAGTGAAATCAAACGAAGTACAAAACAAATGACGCAACAGGGTGAAAAAAAGCAAATGCATGAGAGAAGCGACCGGCCCCTAGTCTAGCGAGGGTATATATAAAGTGTGATAAGAAGGGGAAAATAGGAAAAAAGGAAGAAAAACTTATGAAGCCGTACAGTCCCCCGGATGTTGATGAAAAAATAAAGTGAGCGCCTCTACCGTCAAAAAAAATGAAACAGGAAAAGGAAAATGGATGAAGGAAAAAGCAGGAGCTCCCCTGTACAATCGGGTGAAAAATCCCCCCAACCTATTCCACCTATACCATCCGAACAAAACAATTTTTCCTCACTGGGGAGGGTATCTTTTGAATTTTCCAGCCGTGAAACAACTTCGAATCCACAACTACTCGTGCTGGGTGAGAAAAGAAAAAGGGGATAATTTTTTTCAAAAAAAAAAAAAAAAAAAAAAAAAAAAAACATTATAATACAAGGCATTATACGATTTGGGGTAGAAAAACGGAAAAGTGGAAAAGTTTCCCTGCAAAATTATCATATGGCAATGTGGAAGCCACGATAATTGTCGAGTGGGAGGCGTAGTTGGGTAAACAAACTAAAAATAAAGAAAATTAGAATAAAATTATGGATTAAAGGCCCAACTTGGTGTCGATTCCCCCCCCTCCCCCGGGCAAGCATGTTTGGGGTGGTGGCCTTGCCGCAGCAAGGACCAAGTAAAGATGTCATTAAGAAAGTCGATGAAAGTTTTTAAGATGGAATAGGACGAATGCGCAGAGTAAACCCATATGACAGGGGTTGACTTGGCATTTGTCGTGAGGAAAGATTTCACTCTTCTTGCTGCTCAGGAGAGCCTGACTCCTTTTCGCCCTTGTGGACTTTGTTGTGTCGACGGAGATTCGACACCACAGAGAAGTGACGCCCACAACCTGGGAATTCACACGGGAATGCTGTTGGACAGAAAAGTGGCGATGTCAGTACTTGATTTGTTGATTTATTTATTTTCCCACGGCATACTTGCAACGTTTGCCTGGATACATAGAGTAGATCTGGTTGGACTCACGTTTTTCACCCGTGTGACTGTACATGTGAGTCTGCAAGGAGGAAGGGCGGGTGAATCTTTTATCGCAGACTTTACACTTGTGCTTCTTCTGAGTGTTTGACGGGACTTTTGAGCTGAACTGGCTCATCATTGACTGAGGCCCAGACATGGAACCGTGGATCAGGTTGGACGGTCGCGGGAGCGTTCGCGATGGCATACCATCATAAGATTCTGAAGTTGTGGAGCTGTAGTCGGTGACGGAAGAATCGACAGAGACAACTGACGCACTGTAATATGGATAATTGCCCGCAGACGAAATTGACGAGGCTGAAGAATGTGTCGCGGGGAATCCGTAGGCCTCTCTAGGTCCTCTAGCACTCTGAGAGCCATACATATTTCGCGGAGTTGCGAGATCTTGACTCAGGGCAACCATTCCACGGCTAGCATCTAAGGCATCTCCATATGTGGATGCCGGTTGTGGTTGCGATGGAACAGCTTGCGACGGAGGCTCGTTGCTGAATATCACGTTAGTAAAATTGCGCTTGATATCCCCCATTATCTATCTTCTTTTCTTCTATTAAAAGAACCCAGAATCTATAGGACAATCACTAAAAAGAAAGGGGGAGAAGAATTAGACTCACCCTTGAGGCATATTTCTTGAATTTGAGTGTTGGTGATGGTGTTGCTGTTGTTGCTGGTGCTGGTGTTGGTGCTGGTGCTGCAGTGATTGCGCATAGTCCATGGGCGGATAGTTAGCGGGAGTGAATGAAGTTATTGGCGATACCGAAGTATAGCCTTGGGCTTGATCAAAGGTAGTCCGTGGAATCTCTGGAGGCAGAACAATGATCTGTTCCGAACCAGGGTAAGTAGAAGCAGGGTTGTAATTACTGCTTGGGGAAATTGATGGCGCGGGCACCGGCACAGCTGAATATGGCATGGAGATAGCCGTAGGTCGAGAAACTTCCGCGCGCTTTACAGGGTGATTCAGTGCGACAGAGCTTGCGGGCATAGATGTAGGATAGATCGGCTGCGGAGGATGAGGGGATGAATGCGCTGCCCAAGGTTCATTGAATTGGGGCGTGCTGGGATGAACCTGACTGTGAAACGCATTGTCGTAGCCCATCCCACCGCCATACTGGCGGTTTCGGTTTTCGATGACCATAGTCATAGGGAAGGTTGGTGGTGGTGACAGTTGCCAAAATCACAAGGGTTCGAGATTCAGAAAATCGGCGGGTTTGAACGACAAGAAAATAGAAGGGATGCCAGAGGGCCGATCAATTGATCGGTCGAACTTCTTTTTTCTTGGTTTCTTTTTCTGCTTGTTGCTCTCCTCTCCTCACAGGCTTTGGCCCAGTTAAACACTCGGTACTATGTAGAGATCTAGCTCATGAGTGTTGGTATGTGTGTGTATCAATATATTATACTGGACTGCAAGAAGAAATGCAAGACTCGACAAGGCCAGTGTGTACTGTATGGATGTATGGATGTATGTAGGAAGCCGGCTCAGGAGAGTCTGGCTATGTAGGACCAGATGGGGGGACAGTTCGAGTGGTTCCTGATGTACAGCGCGCGGAGCAAAAGGATGAAAACGAGGTCAGATCAGAGGTCTGGGGAAAGGGGATCGGCGCAGTTAAGAAGAAAAACCAGCGTCCACGACTCCACGAGAGGAGCACAAGGAAGAGGTCGTACTGTGCAGGATAGTTACAAGGTACACGGCACAACGCCGCCGAAAAGATAGTTTAAGTACCTAGCGTATTCAGCACACCCACCTTGGCAGATAGGGCGGTATGTATCGCCGGCCGTATATGTAAGACCGGGTGTACTCCGTATGTCATTTGTATTCTGTACAGTAACTCGGGGCAGATCTCAACTGGGTTAATCGAAAGAAAGAGAGTATCAGATGGAGTGGAGCCCTCCTCTGCAGTAAGCAGGAAGATACGAAAAATTGGAAAATTATCCATAGCCATCCACACATTGTCATGGTGGCAGGAAGTACGGAGTATGTCCTCGGTCATTACGGAGTGCTAGTACTCTGTAGAGGAGTTAGGATGGCCTCCAATCTATGGGAGCAGGAGAAGAATAATGGAGCTCTCCTGCACTCCTCAATGGCAGATGGGAGAGGAATATTGCGTGTTGTTGACCTGGCCGAAGTCAAAAATATGGGATCAAGGAGCATCCAGGTACCAGCCAGTATAGCCAATATACAACACAACCCACACGAGCCAAATTCTTGGGCCGGTGGAGGAGTTGTTCCCAAACGAGCTCCGAGCGCGGGTTTCCACAAGTTTGCTCTCCAAGCTCGGCACTATTTAGCCCTCGTATCGGTATGTAAATAATAACACATTTAAATTACGTGATGTGGTAATTTGAAAAACATTATTTCAGCTTCCTAAAAAAAAAAATAGACCATGTAATTTTACCCGGTACAACTTGATCAGATTTTCTTCTTTCATACTACAGTGAATGCAAGATCTCAATTCAAACGCACGGAAAAAAAAAAAAAAGAAAAGATAAAAAAAAAAAAAAAAGAAAACCAGCCTCTAAGTTGCTATTCTTTTCTTTCCTCCCCGGACAATATGCAGGTTTTCTTCTTCATCTTGTTCTCCAAATTAACGCCGCTTCTTGAAATGCCCATAACAGTGGTCATTTTGGGTGGGAGTGGGGAGAAATATAAGTTTGCGGGATTGACCAAGGGCTGCCTGTCGTGGTTGGGCTAGCGTCACCGACGCGGGTTTCTTTTGGGGAAAGCTGTAGATCCTTACTTTGGTGGCTGAGAATTTAACGGCTCTACTCTACAGGATAGAGGGGGGGTGGGTGGGGTTCGTTGGCGGCGCCCCCATTCTGTCCGGGGCCTGGGATGCTTGCTTGGGGGAGCCACTGGTGAGGGTTAAGGAGGAGGATGATGTTGCTGATGATGATGCTGATAATGATGCTGATGATAGGGGTGCGCGGACGCTGCGTGAAGCTCGAATGCATTCCTTACCTTCTGCTCAGTCCCTCAGATTCGGAACGATCTTGGATGTTGTAAGTTTGCTGCCTTTTTACGTCTTGTGCTAGGATCCTACTAGCAACATCGAGTTGCTGCTATGTAAGCAACTCACCACAACGCAACGCGACAACACTGAACTGAGTGGTGAGCACTGGGGAGCACGCAGTTGAACAGCAAAAATTCAGGGGTATTTTCAAGTCACTCAATTTAGAAATGCTTATCCCAGCTCCCTTGCCCGTTGATTGCCGTGTTGCCTTGAATAGGTAAATGTGGAATTTTCGCTCGCTAACTACCCCTGTACTGGAGGAACAGCATGCCTTGTTGAATTCAAACAGCCGGCTGAGCAGCTCAGAGGGAAAGAGGGCTGTAGACCAACAATTCCCTTGATACTCTCCCGTCCCATTAGGTTGGAGTTGAAACAATGCATTTAGCATGGACGTCACCATACCCCATCTCAGGGCAATGCCATCCAAGTCTACCCCGTGCATCTCGCATAGACCATATGCCTGACGGTTGTTACTTTCAACGGGTGATGGCAGGAAAACGAGTTGGTAAAGGCGCAGTCGAAAGTGATAGTTTCGTAGATTGTCCCCTTTTCCAAGCCCAGTGCAAAATGCCCGACTGTCGATGGACATCTGGACCCTCCCGGGCTATCA
>NW_001813979.1:2094878-2130390 GCF_000149585.1 Histoplasma mississippiense
ATGCCCCCATTGTCCCCCACTTAGCAATTAATGCCAGGGAATGAGCAAAGATAACATTCTTTCTTTCCTATCGGTTGATTTGGTTGTTTGATCTTTCTGGCTTATGTGGACCAAGTTCTGATGAGGACCAAGTTGATATTTACCGAGAGCTTTTCTTTTCTTGCTACTCTCTCGATTCCTTGTCTCCATTTTCTGCATACTGGAGTCCTTAATCAGCAAAAGCCACACCCCAAACAGGTAAGATCCCCCGGTACTATTCAACCCTGCCAAAATAATCTACGAAGGGGCGAAACTTTGTTTCAGAAAAGATAATCGGAGAACTGCTAAGCGGCTTAAAATATTCACGACAATTGCCCCCAGACGAACGACAGGGTTCGAAGGAATGGCGTCCCATTGACAGCAATCGGGTGCTAGGGGGGCTGACGCCCCGATCTAAGATTCTCCAAGGTCCCCTCTGCAGCCCATCCACGAACGAAGTTTGCCCCTTTTCAAGCTCCTCTGTTGACGTTTATTTTTATTTTCATTTTTTATGTTTTTAAATTTTTTTTTTTTAAATTTTTTTATTTTTTATTTTATTTTATTTTTTTATTTTTTTTTTTTTGCAACTCTGACAACACAGTCTTGGCAGAAAACCAAGGGGGCTTCCCAAAATAGTCGAAATGCTCAAGTCGATGATGTACCTATGCCCAACAGGTGCCCCGCCACCACCTGCATCCAAGGGGGAAGAAACACGAGATGAGATGAGATGCCATCTGCTCCTAAAACATTAAAAAACAAAATAAAATAAAATTAACCCAGGGAGGCGTTCTGGGAGGGGAAGCAGAGGGCAAGATAAGTGGGCAGAAAACACCAACCAGAGGAAATGGAATTGTTCACTCCTTCCGCTGGAGATGCAGAGTGGGAAGGTAAGTTGAACAAAGAAAAGGCCCATACAAGATCTTTTTTTTTTTTTTCGTTTTTCTTTTTCCATTTTTTGGGCCCCGTTCTTGCTTCGTCACATCGCATCGTTTGTTCAGTCCAGAGGACGAAGGACAGCTATGTCAATTATAAACATGCCCAGGCGCGGACCAAACAGACAGTGTATGTATGCCTCCTATCTCACTGGAGGAGAACATGCAAAGAGAAGGAACAATTGTTTCTGACCTTTTGACACGAACCCCTTATTGCGGTTCCTTTTTTTCTCGATAGCTTCTACAACATTTCGATGACATTATGGACATCAGCGATGAAAACACGATTCCAAATGCCCATTCCCAATCCAAGAGAGTTCCACCTCAGATTCCATACATTTTTCGGGCATCCCAAAGTGGAAAAAGGTCACAAAAAAGGATTGGAGCAAAAAAAAAGAAACGCAACGAACCAACACAGCACATGACTGGACAAGAATGCAAAAAAATAAGAGAAGAAAAAAAGGCCGCGTAAGCTCAGCAGGGGTGTGTGCATAATCGCGGGAAAACAAGCACTTCTTGGTTTGTTGCTTAGTGCATGCGATGGCTAGGCGTTGGCTACGAGGGCTTCTTGTGCTTGGTCGTCCAGTGTTCTTCCCTGCCCAGCGCTGCCCAGCCGCTAAGGGCCTCAAAGCTGCTGCTGGGTGGGGGCCGGGGCAGAATTTCACCCTTCACAAATCCCCGTTGAGATCGTTTCCTCTCTCTCTCTCTGGTTACTGCGAAGAACGAGTCAGCAGCCATCCCCCCGGTTCCAGAGAAGGATTCTTTGCTGTTGCTGTTGCTGTTGTTTGGGAGGATTGGTAAGCTCCGTTCCGGGCTTACCTCTCTCCCTCCCGCATGCCAGTTAACTCCGTATGGAGCTTTTTTATGAGAAGACAGGTGGTTCAATAAGTACGGAGTAGGGACAATAGGATCAAAAAGGCAGAAAAGAGAAAAGAAACTTATTTCCCACTTCTTCATTGAGAACTTTCTTTTTTTCTCTGCAACCCAGCGTACTGGATAACGCTGTCTGGAGTTTTCTTGTAGTCAACTACTTGTACATGTACATGTACTTTACGTCATGTTTATTTTGGTATCCATCCATGTACGCAGCATGTACTTCGTACCGATGTACCGATGGAGGTGATGTGGGCAAGTTTAAAAGAAGGTTGCAGGGGTAATCCCAGAAAGCTTAGCTATTTTTTGGAACAGGCCATCTCTTGCCAACATGATTGATTTGTACTGTACTTCTGTACATCGTACTATGGATGTATGATTGGGAATCCTTTTTGCAAAAGAAAAGAATCCGCGATTATTACCGACTACACCTACTTATAAAAATCGACAGTGTATTATTTCAAGATTCGAAAGAAATGCCGTCCCTTCTTCGTTCAGTCGACTACTGATATTTATGTTTCATACTTTTGGATTCAACCACCACCTCACTGGCGTTTCTTCTCCCTCCCACGGTGCTGGGTTCCAGCTCGGCACCAAGGCGAAGTTTAAACAGAAGTAGTATTGACCTGAGGGGGATCAAATTCGTGGAAATCTCCCTTTTTTTTTTCACCTTTGTTGTTATCATTATTAATAATAACGAGCGATTGCGGCTTGTTAATAATAATGATGCATTCCAAATTCCATGCCCATTTTTCCCTGAAATGATTTTTGTGATAGCTCAACAAAAGAGGAGGGAAAAAAAAATCGAGAAGTGAAAAGGAGAGAGAGAAACGAACTCTGATGCTATTAACTTTCCGTCAAACTTGAACCATCGATGCATGCCGGGACCATCAACCGCACCAACCCTGATAATATGTGCCCAAGCCCTCCAGTAACTCCTTGGAGTTCGTCCCATCCCATCCTCTGTCGCTATCCAAACATAAGTAAGCCCACGGAAATCCGCTTGCATCTTAGCGCTCCAGCCACTTTTAGTTTGGCCCCTTCTCCTACAACACTGCGCACTGAACGCTGGACAACGAGAAGTTACCGGTTTGCCCCCGCCAAGGCGCCGAGCTTCGTGTACTCCGACCTGAACGTGCTATTTTCCATTTCAGTTAAATCCTGGGTCGGTGGGCGCTACCACTTGTTGCGGCGCGCTCAAGGCTCTTCTGTTCTGTGTTCATGAATTGGATGCACGGGACAGAGTAAAGTAACCATATCTCTCCTGTGTATGCTTCACCGCCGAGTTTTTTTGTTGTTTTGTTGTTTTGTTGTTTTGTTTTGTTTTGTTTTTTTCCTTCATAAGTGGGATACTGGAATTCGGAACACTTTTGCACGTCTTGAGATAGCCGTCCCTGGACGTTGAATAGAGGGTTGTTGGGTGGATAGATGGCTAGCGGGTCGTACCATGCAGTTAACGATTCTTTGTTCAGGAGAGAGAAGAATTGCGTCTCTTCACGGGTCCGTCATCTGTACGCGACAATTAGGGTTTCTTTTATGCAGCGCGAGACAGGCTGCATGGTAGCATCCATCGCATCCAACCTCCATCTACCTTACCTCTCCATCAGCATTTTCACCCGGCCCTCTCTCCGCGGGCTGGTTTTGTTTTTTTTTTTTTTTTTGGATGAACACAAGAAAGTTTAATCGGCCATTCCCATCGCCGCCTTCTCACTCACTCTTCAGACTCTCACTCACTCTCTCTCATAACTGGTTGCTGGATTCACGCCACGATCTCCAAATCAATCGTGCATTTTTCCTTTTTTTTTTTTCCCCGTAAGGATTCAAGCAAGATTCGCGGCGCATGCAGTTGCACATCCATGCATTCCTACATGCATAGCTCGAACCTAAAAGTGTTTTAGCTTCATGTCTCCTATCACTTTTCTGTTCTACTCTCTCTCTCTCTCTCTCTCTCTCTCTTTTGGTTGATTTTTACCCCTCGCATGCGCAGTGTGCACCCAGGATCGAAGCAAATAAATCCAACATTCCTCCGTTTTGCAATTGTAAGTTACCATACCGAGGGCGCAAATCCTGAGGTTCGCTGAAGTTTAACGAAACTAAAACCCAAGCACACAAAGATCCCTGGCTTGTTCGTTGGAATCAGCACGCAGGGGGAGGAAGGAAAACAGGGACCAGTTTCATGTTCTTCCGCTGCAAGGTTCTGCTTTCCCTGGCCGAGACATCGGTGTCACAGGAGCTACAGGGGAAGCATTGAATGCCTGTCTGTTTCTTTTTTGATGTTTCTGTTGACTTTTGGTGGCTTGGTCCATGGCCGGAGCAAACACAAAAGTCCCCACCACACGATTTATTCAGGGGTTGGTGAGGAGTGATGAACTGCCTAGGGCGTAACTATTGATAGTTTGCTTGATGATAATAACGACCCAAGCATTTCTTTTCGTCCCTGGCTACTGTTCCATGATAGGGGGTCACGGTTAGCTCAACTTCGCTTTTTTTTTTTTTTTTTTTTTTTAAAGCTGGCCTGGTAAAGCTCACCTTGTGGCTTTTCTTTGTCACTTCAGGTTTGCCCGGTAGGGAAAGAAAGTAAACATCAGCATCGGTGAAATCTGGTGATAGAGAGTGGCAGCGTCGCTGAAAGGATGGGCAGTATATAAATTACACAATGCTGTTGATATGTGGAAATATTTTCCTGCAAGTACTTAAATTGTAGTAGGTAATTCCTTTTTCACTATGGAACAAACAAGTCTTGCGAAGACGTGTGCGAAACTGCTGACATCGACTATTCTGTTTTGACACCTGCTTTGGATGCCACAAGCCCACACAGACTTCGACAAAAAAGCTTCTCCCAAATTCCCCAGCTTTTGATTCCCGGGGAGACGGAATATGGCGTCATTGGGCTGCTGTAATAATGCAATTCATTTAAGATGGGCTTCACTGAATTCCCAAGAAGTGGCTGCGAGACCCCCGCGAACCTTATCTGCTGGGCAACTTTTAAGGAGGAAAACACACAACGGGGATGGGGACAAGCTCTGTTTCAAATATCTATCAAAATATCAAGTTGGCCGGCCTTCGGTGCATGCATAACATCATCTGTTATCGATCAAAAAAGTAAAGAAGGCGGAAAAAGAAAAGAAAAAGAGAGAATCAACCATCAATACAGCACGGCACATCATCCCCAGCCAAGCGCCAGGCGATCTGCCGCCGGGCGCTTCGTTCACTAAAGACAGCTACTGGGCTCCAGTCTCAAGGCTGGCAGGTGTGTTTTAGCCCAAAACGCCGCAATCTGAAACAGACAATCTGTCCCCAACCACGTTTTTCTGCCTAATCAATTCTTGTACTATGATACTACCGTTTAACCGTTCTATTTAAGCCTGCGCGGATCAGCGGACGATCAAACCGCAGATTGCTTCGGCAGGTCTCAGGAGTCAGGAACAAGCGTAAGCGTGAGCGTGAGCGTGCGCGTGCTTTTACTAATTCGAACTATGGACCCGCTTTCTAGGTAAGTCAGTCTTCGTTGCCGGGTTGCAGAGATCGGAGGAAAACGTTCCTGATAGTGTTCAATCTGACGAGGCTGGGCTGTTTGAATAAAATGGCCAACTGGATGGTAATTACTTCTTTTATATGGGATTAACTAGATCAGCGAAGAGAGAACAAACAAACGGCAAGCATCGAACACTGGGGCTTTCGATAGGGCTGAATAATGAATGACAAGCGATCAACCTTCCTGATTTCAACTTTCCGGGCCAGAGACCCAGCTCCATGACAAATGGAACCCGATGGGGCATGCAATGATGACTACGGCGGAAACATAACTACTGCGCACTGCGTACTGCGTACACCATCCGAGCCAGAAGTTGCATTGGACGTTTCTTGTTTGTCGATCTGCTGTATCTCGAGAGTATCAACAGTACCGGTTGGTCAAAACGCCCGCTGCCAGCAAATGCCCAGCCAGCCCACCCCGCTGATTACGTTGCCCTCCTCTCCCAAGCCGGCGAACATCCCGGTTTGGAGGCTTGGCTAGTGAGGCATGTAAACCAGATCCACGCTGGCTGCCATCGAAAATTGGGGCAAATGGGGACCATGCTCCACCAGCTGCCACCTGGGCAATGGCCAGTGGGCACAGGGCTATTCAGTGGAAGCTCCCCCCTCGCTGAGATCAGAGCTAAGACCGCTGAACAAGCTCGGTTAGCCCAGCACAGAGTGTCGGGTGGGGATCGGCTTTTTTTAAAAATCTTTATCCCTCGGATTCCCTGCAAGCTTCCTCCGTCGATATTGGGCTATCGTCCAGTACAGTAGCACGTACAATTGCCAAAAAGAAAAAGAAAAAACAAAAAGGAAAAGAGAGGAAGACAGTCAATTTTTGTGCGATTATTGTGAAATGAAATGGAAACTAAATTTTGCTTGATACAATAATAAACAGAGTGGCAGCCCCAGCGGCAGCTGAACACGGACTCAATTATCAGACGAGGTCGTATCCGATGGACGAAGAAAAATAAACTGCTACGACCACGGCACTTTTTTCTTTGGAGGAAACCCGAAAAGGAGGAAGTGGCATTCTCGAGCTCCACCCGACGAGCGCACTAGTGACTTGTGTGAGCAGGACACCAAATCAGGGGTCTCGCTGATCGCTCCGGCCTTCCCCCTTGTGCCCCGGCCTGCATTATTCTGAAACGCGCTGTCGCCCTTCGAAGTCCGCCGCCCCCTGGGCCGCCTGCCCCCCATGCATCATCGGCGCCGCCGCTGACCTCCCATGATCGGCCACCGCGTGTGCTCTCAACCTCTGTGGGTTTCGTCACGGCGGAGGGAGGGATGAGAAGTCACCATACATAGCACTTTGGAGGCCCCTTTTTTCTCTGTCTTCTCCTTTTTGCTGACTTTCCTTGGGAGCAAGGTGGGACTGGGATTGTGAGCTGAAGGGGTCTTTTTTTTGGTCTTCCCTCCCTCTTCTTCAGAGATTTTTTTTTTTCTTTTTTTGCGTGAGCATGCTCGCTCTGACCAATCAAACAGGACCTATATCCATCAATAGTGCCACCTTGCTTTTTTTTTCTTTTGCAGAAAGCCCAGCGCCGAAAAAAAAAGGAAAAGAAAAAGAAAGAAAGAAAGGAAGGAAGAAAAAGAAAAGAACAAAAGAAAAGAGAGATACTAACTACATCCATATCTTCCTCCGCAACTATGAGTCAATGAACTATGAATGGGATTTTGAATATTTTTCCAACGTCGTCAACTCGTAACAATAAATTACTATCTATTGTTTTTGCTTTTTTTTTTTTTTTTGCTTCGTTTTTTTGCAAATCCGATCAAAAATTAAATACGATACACACAGACAGCGTTTCGTCGGTGATGGATTGCACCTCTTGACACGGTTCAAGAATTTCCTCTACCATCCTCAACTTCCTTCACGATCCAAACAGCGTATGTCCCGTGCTTGTTAAGCAGGGCGTATCCTGCCGTAATCAATCATATCTATATAGAGTACATGTACCTTCGTCAGATTCCCATTACATGATGGAACGACTCGGAGGCAGGCCGGAGGACAATGCATGCAAATGTCTCTCTCGTCTGCCTCCCCGCATGCTTCGATCGCAGCCTTTGTATTTTTTCTTTTTTTTTTTTTTAATGATCCCATCACTCCCTCTGTGTGAGGAAGGAAGAAAAAGGAATCTAAACCTCGAATAACACGCAGCAGAAAACGAAATGGTTAAAGAATGAAAAATGAAAAATGTACTGTGCTTCCGTCGTACTGTGCTTCCGTCCGATGTACATGTACATGTACAAGAGTGTAGATGGAAGCTATGGGCTAAGAACCGTTTTTACTTTGGCTATGATTGCTCCCTCACTTATTCTTAGTTGCATACGATAGTATTCCGTAGTTGCGGAGTGGGATGGGGTTAAGTTATTGAATTGAATTTTGCGCTTTAGAAGGAAAAAAATAAAAATGGGTATTTATTTAGTTGAACCAAAAGTAATTCTTTTTTGCCCGCATTGGCCCCCCTATGATGTCAGAGCTGCTAACCCCCAAGTCGCCATCGTCAAAAAGCCCACAGTGCATCTTCCACCCTTATTCCTCTCCCGTACAACGTCCCATGTCCTATACAGCAGTAGTATCTATGAAGCGCAGGGAATGAACTCTTCCACCAAATTCGGACGGGACGATCAGGAGACCGTTTTACACTGGTTTTAGTCGCGTACTAAAAGTTCATAACTGGCAGAGCAACGTTCGTCGTTAGGAAGTTCAAAGTGCGTTGTAACTAGGAGCTAAAAAAGCATACCCCATCTCGAGTTTATTTTATTTCCTTGGTAAAATTAGAGAGCTTTTCGTTTTTTGCTCCACTGGTTTTTAGTGGGGTTGGGTTACTTTACGCTCATTATTGAGTCCGTGGTTGTGGTTGCGGGTTTAGGGGCTAACTAACTTCATGCCTTTTTTTTTTCTTTTTTTTTTTTTTTTTTTTCCAATATGCTGTCAGTCTGTCTCATGTAACATGAAGTTGGTGAGAATGGTTGGAGACGTAAAGTTGGATCAATGGCTCAGCGCGATGTTTTTGAGCCAACGATATGGTCAAAAGGGAGTGGAGTCCGGGTTGAGGAGGTATGTTTAGATTAGTTATACTTATTTACCTGTAACTCTCAAAGGTGTCTGTCACCCCTCCCTTTGACAAAACTGCATCAACCCAGCTCAAAATTTGCGAGGAGTGCCGCAGTGATAAATAACGTCAACCGGATAGCAACTGTGTAGCTAACTAGCACTTCTTTGCCTTTTATTTACATGTAACTCCGTCCCATACAGTAGATATCGCGCGGCCGGAAGAGGGCTTACTTCGAGCACAAGATTTTATCACTTGCCCGAGGCAGAAATTACCTAGATAGTTAACCAGTGCTAATAATCAATAATAATAGCCTGGGGATTTACCAAGAAATCAATGAATGCTAAATTGTTTCTGAGATGGGCTTTTTTGAACTGACTGTCTTGGCCTGGATTCCTACTCTGTGTTTTGCATGTGTATACATACATCATACATTCATATCTTCGCATATTACTTTTCAGATTATACAGGATAGAGATACATATTTCTAATCTCTGATCGTAGAAAATCCCCGCATGGAAAGAGATTAGATAGGGCTTTTCCTAGATCGTTGAACACCAGTCGATGAGCTTCTAATATTACCTGCCTGGCTTTTTGGATGGATCTACGTCAGTTTTAGACCTAGTAGGCATCTTCAACATTTCAAGAATTATGGATGCCAGGGGTCACTTTTAAGAAAAATTAACAGCGAAATGAGATATACAAATAGCACAATCAATGGCAATCAAATCCTTGCGATAGAAGTATACAGGAACCGTTAAATGTACAGGAAAAGGCAGGTCAAGAATTTCAACATTAGAACGCCGAACGCACATCGCAAAAAAAAAAAAAAAAAATAACGAGGGAAAGAGAGGAAACTGCAGAAGAACAAATACTAGTAGGTGAATAACATGTTAGAAATTAATTTTAAAGTCAAAACTATCATCAATCACAGAACAATCGCCAACTCGTGCCTCGCCAAACCCTCGTCCTCGAGTGTGGGATAATAAGGTACCATCGCATCAGCCCCTTGAACGTAGGCGTCGTTATATAGCCTCCAATATGGCTGCCGCACTTTCCTTGCGGGATGGAACAAGCCTGCCCAAACATAGTTCATCACAATGCCCGTGCCGACGGCCATGCGGATGGCCTCGATAGCTTCGATTATCCGATCAATAACGTGAGGGCTTGTTTCAAAGAGGTTAGGATACAGCAGATTGAGGAGATGGAGCATTGCGTCTTCGCATCCAAGGCCAACAACACCAAGAGCAATATGTTTCACCACGCTGGCTGCTGTTTGTCGATGCACTTGGTCACGATCTATCAATGCGTCTTCAAGCAGTGGAGTGACAGCGTAAACGTAATCTTTTGCCATTTCGCCGATATATTCAAAAAGGAAGGACATAGCTTTGAGTACGCCATTCTGGACATTCAACTCTGGCACTCGATACTCGTTCATAAGGGCAGGAAGAACCGTGAAAGGCGCACAAGTTTCGGCGACGATACCAATGGCAACAGCGGTACAGACGCGGGATTGGCGTTCTTGCACTCGAAGGTTGTTGAGAAGAGTAGCGAGGAC
This sequence comes from Histoplasma mississippiense, assembly GCF_000149585.1. Classification (NCBI taxonomy): domain Eukaryota; kingdom Fungi; phylum Ascomycota; class Eurotiomycetes; order Onygenales; family Ajellomycetaceae; genus Histoplasma; species Histoplasma mississippiense. Next base: position 2,104,835 of record NW_001813979.1, read on the forward strand.
GTCTTGCGGGCCAATAGCTTTTGCAATGAAACCAAATGTGTTATTAGCTGCACGGCGAATACCCTTCTTGTGAGCTTTGAGCATGTCGAGCAACTCGAAGCAGATTCGCATCCATTCTCGGGCATTGACGGATTCAGGGCCTCGATCCGCTATTCGACCAACCAAATCAATAGTGTTCTCTTGTACTTTTTCGTGTCGATTTCGCAGTATCGGGGTGAGACGGGGTAATAGGTCTCGGATAGGCGGCTGCATTTGATTGATACCAACAACAGTAACAATAGACCGCAGAGCTCCAAGAATAGAACCGAGAACTTCAGGATACTCTTCACCCAGATATTCGTAAAGGACGATACCGAGTTTACCCATGAGGGCGTCCTCACCACACTGTTTCATGACCAGTGCAATGCGGGATATAAGGTCGGCTGCCTGCTGACGAACTGTTGCGGATTTGTTATTCAAACGCCAGAGAATTGTACTGACAATCTGGGGAAGATACGGCTTGCAACGAGTGCCAAGAGCATTGACAACAGTGCCAAATCCGTTCAAGATCACGATATCTTCGATGCTTTGTTCCTGGAAAGCGAACAGGACGCCATCAATAAGCCTTTCCTCGAGCCTTTCGCCAATATCTGCTGCACCGAGGGAGGCAATCACTTTCTCGACAGTTTCCACCGTCATTTTTCGATATGCCTCGCTTTCATCCTTTAAGTTGTTGACAATCTTTTCTACAATCTCGCTGACACCAACTTTTTGGCCTAAATCAACTGTAGTCTCGACGACTTGTCGGTAGTTTCTTTTATCGAGCGCCATGCGCCTTACCCAGAAGCATTTGAAGAAATCTGTTAGCACATGTTCCTTTAAATAAGCTGCTGTGACACCATCCGTTCCCGCACACTGAGATACAACTTTCAAAACAACCTTCTTCATCTCTTCATCAGGAGAAGAGAACTCGCGGAGAAGAATTTCCATTATCTGGCTCGTGAAGTAGTTCGCACCCTCCTCATCCATAAGAGGAATAATATATCCGACAGCCTTGAGGAAGCCCGCAAGTCCCTTGCCACGCTGTTTTCTTGCTCCTGTCCAAAGAGGCCCAAGGATATCTTGAAAACTTTCGATACCATACGGGTTCGCAGCTTCGGCAAGAGCAGCAATCGCCAAGCTAGTTACGGTGCGAACCTTGGCTTGTTCATCACTGAGGTTGTCCCCAATGCATTCCACCAAGCCTTGCAAATGTGGCAAGACTGCACATCCCATTAGAATTGGAATTTGCTGAACAATCTTGACACCTGTATGTCTTGCTTGCCATGATTTTTTACTGCGACAAACAGCCCTTAAAAATGGAAGGAGGGCAGGTATACCAAGGGCCGATGCAACAACAGCAAAGGCTCTTGCAGTGGTGTTTCGTACGTATTCATCGACATGGTCAATATCAGGCGCATGGTACTGATCATGGTGGGCGAAGGCCGGGCAGCTTTTACTAAGTAGAAATAATCTCTCGACCTTCCACACGAGCGTAGTATCTGATCATAAGAGCGGTTCAATACACAAGGATTTTGTGAACGTAAGGTCGAACAAGGTCGTCAAGTTTGTAAAGTACCCGGTCGATTACTTTAACGAGCAAATGCCGCTCGTGATCTTCCAATGATTTCTCCATGAGCAATGGAAGGATCTGGTTGAAAAGAGGTCCTGCACCAAATTGACGGGCATTATCTGTAAGTTGTCGAAGAGCGGTCTTCCTCATTGGAGGGGTCCCATTTTTGACTTTCAAAAGCAGTCTCATGATTTTTCGTTCTTTTAGTTCTTCGACAGACATGGTATTCTCATCTGCTCCATCGACGAGTTTCCCGAAATATTGCATATCCTCTGATTTAAAAAATTGGAGATCTCCAACGCCAGGAATATCCGTCGGCAGCTGCTTCCCCATCATCCGAGCATTCTCAGGCTCTTGCATCACAAAACCCCCAAACCCACTGGCACTTGGCATTGGTGCTGGCGTACTCATTAGCTTTCGAGCGGGAGTCCGAATAGGTGCGTACCCAGGGGGAGGTTCAAGAATCTTATAGCCTTCTGATGGAAGCATGAGGTCCAGTTCTTCGTCAGACAAAGGTGCATTTCGACTCGAAATATCAGTTCCAAATGTCAATGGAGCAACAGGAGCGGCTGCCTGAGATGGATGTATCGGAGTCGCCAGGCCCTCATTTCCTACTGGTGTGGCAGATACAAGAGATGGTGCTTGATCCCATCTTGATCGGCGTTTCGGAGCTTCTTCGGGTGCACTGGGAACGGGCGTTTGGTCCCATCTAGATTTTTTCGGTTTCGCTTCTGCTTGCTTATCACCTTCTGGAGCAGGTGGCATTTCGGAGGCCACATCCCATCTTTGTTTCCTTTTCCTTCCCGACGCTACTGAAACAGCTGAACCTGCTTCTGCGTTTTCTTTGTCAGCCTCGTTTAACTTCAAGGTCGCTTCGTGTTCAATAGATCCATTTTTCTGGCCTTGGTTATGTTGCTCGGCAATCAATTTTTTTACTCGTTCTTCCTCCTTTTCTAGCTCCCGAAGAGCCATGACATCACGATAGGTTTGGCCTTCGGCTTCTATATTCGCCTGGGAATTTGAAGCAAACGGGTCGGCACGTGTCGGAGTAAGAGGGCCACGGTTAAAGCGCCGCTTCTGGTAGTCAGTCTCGCGCTCCGAGATCCTGGCGGATTTCTCACGCCCAAGGAGGATATCTTCTTCCTCGACTCCCTTGCCAGCAGCAAACTCGTTCATTTGTTCTTTTGTCGCCGTATACTGCCCTGTCAGTCGGACACCCTCATCCGCCATATCCTCGTCTTCATCGTCGACGGGGATGGAAGTGTTATATTCCGCATACTTGTCGGTTCCATTGCGATCGTAAAGCGTTGTATCGAAGGATTCAGTCAGGGAAGCCTTGGTCGAAACGTCAGCTCGTTGAGAGGATGGGTCGAAAGTTTTAGAACCTTTTTTGCTCGAGGCTGAAGCGTTCCGCTCAGCTTGAAGACGCCTTATGGTCTCAAAGTCGGCTATACATAAGGGAGTTAGCTCTGGTGTGAAAAGATTGGATTGAGCGCCAGTCATTGCTTACCATCAGACATGATTGTGGCTGTAGGGCTGGCTAAACTCAGCTACAACAGGCGTTGGAGTGTATCATGGATAAAGTAGAGTACGGTCCACTGAAATTGGACATATGTCGATGGTAGCGGTTATTTTTCTTCGCTAGGTCGGTGATGATGCTTATGAAGAAGATGATGTTGCGATAGAAGAGGTTGAAATTTGGCTTGCTTGGGTAAGCAGCACCACTCAGCTTTCAGAAATTAGAATTTGCCTTTTACTACAAAGAGAATAGTCGTGGCGGTATATATCACCTGACCTGCTGCGCCCAACTCTCAAAATCTACGCCCAAGAACATTGCAGGTTATGTGTATGGTTCACTTTTCACAACACCCTGACTCAACCTCTCGGAGTCTCCTACCCGCGTTTTCAATATTACAACTGACAACAATTACTAGTACAAAGATGGTTGCGTATCACTGACAGGAAAGAAACTGCATTTCAAGTACTCCAAACCTCTTGTGGTGGCTTCATTGAGGTTTATTATTACTCATTATATGCTGACGGGAAATGGGATGCATTTCTGGACATTTTGAGAAGACAAGATATCTGTAAACATTCAGTATCCGGTGCTGACCCTCGTGGCTCAAGGATCCGCGAGGCTCACACTAACTAACATGAGCACGAAATTACCTCTCTCAGCCTGAAATAGCTCAATAATACCGACATAGGGGATCCTGAACATGGATCTCGCGTAGATGAACCAGCCAAAAGACTCAATGTAGGGAGGATTGGCCAAATTGGGTAAGAACTGCTTCGTTCACGGATTTTTGATGTGTAAAATATTACAAAATTAATATTAGTATTTATTTTGGTTTTCTCATCTCGACATAAGCATAATATAATATCGGACGCAATATCAGTGATAGATGAAAGCTCGCCAGCAGAACACAAAAAAAGCAGATCCAAAAATCATACAAAAAATGCTAAAGTCAAATATTCATCAGGAGCAATGGTATCACAAAAATACAATAAATGCAACGCTTGCCAACCTATGTGAAACCCGAGGATATGCAAAAAATCGATGATTGCAAAACGCTCACATATACATAGACAAAATAAATGCACCCAAAATAGAACGTGACCAGCCGTAAGAATGGGAAGAAAAGTTAGAAGGAGTTAAATGTACAGAACATCAAAACGAAATGGGCCGCGAGGCCGCTGAGGATATCTTCGTCATGTCTGGCATTAGGGATTGGTTGCCCCGTCTCATTTTTTAGTGTTATAGACCAAAACGGGGAAATCGATCGATACAAACGTTCATAATTCGTAATCGTATTTGAAATCGTAAAAGTAGAATAGAGATAAGAGGATTCGATATCGATATCTCGTCAAGGCCGTTGGCGTTAGGATGATTGATAATAAAAGTATTCCGCTCACAAGAAGTAACGGGTTTTAGTAGTTTCACCCCAAAGGAACACCAAGGAAGTCTCGGTAAATCTACCTCCCCTCACTAGGTGTTGTTGGGTTCCTTGCTCTTTCTTTTTAAACACTTGCCGTCCTTCGAGGTTCGCTTGGTTTCTGTGCATAAGCAATGAGCAACCGAAATCCTGTCGCGCGTCTTTGGCATTCCCGAAGTACTCTTCTGTCTGCCCAGATGCTGTAATCCGGATTTCCATCAGGTAGTATTGCAGCTTCATAGCAGCGGGTATACCACCAACGAGCAACTTTGGCTACCATTTTTGCAATGGATTCATCATTCGATTCCGAGTGGGTCGAATTCGAAAGAAGATCGCCAAGAGAAACACTGGGGTCGTCTGATGGAGGCCGCTTTTGTTTACTACCCCCTTGATTGGTTTGCGGATGCAACGGTGTGACAGATTGATTAGAACTAGATATATTAGATGAGCTCCAAAGAGTGCCGGCAACTGGCACACCAACTATGCATCTATTCAAATTCTCAAACCCTCGCTTTCCAAGCAATTTCTGGATATTGTCGCTTGCGGGTTTGAGGCTTGTGCTTGGATCCGCAGCAAATATGCGCTCCTTTAGCATACGAACAGCTTTTCGTGTTCGGTTACCCATATTCACCATATCCAGGTCCATGACGTTCAATTCTAAATATGCGCCCGGTCGTAAGACACGCTTGCATTCTGAAATCGTAGCCCGTAATCCACTCTCTGAGCAGGTAGCCGGGAATCGAATAACTGCTGCCGTAAAGAACCCTTTTGGAAACGGAAATGGATTCTCTATATTCGCGTGATGGATAGTTCGGTGATTGGAAGGGGGCCGCCAGGCGGCGGGATTACTGGAAATTGTGGAGGGCCCTGAGAATCCAAGACTATACACGGTTGCGGTAGAATAAGTTAATGCACAGTAAAATGACCAATCGTCGTTTCCTAAGCCGTCGATAACAAGAACTCGACCCTGGTCTTGACCTTGAAGATGGTTGTGTGCAGGGCTGAAAAGTACTCGTCCAAACGATAACCAGCGGCTGGTCATGAGGGAGCTGGACCGGAGGTTGATTTGCTCGACTGCACCGTTGCGATCTCGCTCTGCTCTATCAAGAAGTATTGTGTTTCTGCGCCGATCCGCTTCACTGTTCTTAGTTGTAGGAAGTGAGGCTTCTCTAATCGTATCCGATTCCAAATCTGGTCGTTGGGCGGATAGTGTACCACCTTGATTTAGCAGCTCTGCGGTATTCGAATTGCTGAAGCCGCCAGAGCGGTTGATGGAAGACATTGAAGGAGATTCGGACATTGACAAATGTAGAGCGGAAATTATCATAGATCTGCGTAGACGTACTGAACTACTGCTTGATCTTGGGGAGGACATTGACCGATGTGGGGCCAAATCTTCGGAAGGTATGGGAACAGAACGGACATCATTATTTATTCCACCTTGCTCCCTTTGTAGAGCCCTGCCGGCACGGGTGGCCATTTTAAAACGTTGTTGGGAAAAGTCTGACCTTATTTCTTTAGGCACCGCGCTAGGCGACAAAACCGTATCGATGAAGTCATCATATTCGTTCCAGATCTCGTCTTCGTTAAGTTTTGAACCAGGCTGTGGTGCAACAGCAGTCACGGCAGTTAGGCTCCTGCAGCCTTCTGAACTACTAGAGCCAGAAGCTATAGATTTCCTGCGCGGGAAAGCCAAAAATTCGTGATTTTTTTGGGCATATGACCGATTATTGCCTGGAATGTTATGGGTGGAAGGGTCCGAAATTGCACATTCTAGATAAAACTCATGACTAGGGAGAGCTTCGGTCTGAGATCCCACAGGAGGGCGACCTGGATTATAAAATTGTACAGGTTGGGAGTTGGCAGTGGATGTTAAGGAAGGCATATCGGCCTTGCTAAAGGGTCGAGAAAATGAAGGGATAGGCTGGTTTCTCTCCGTGTCTCGGCTAGAGACTACGAGAGGAATTCTTCCTACAGATGCAAGTCGGTTAGGTCGTCGTTGTTCCCGAACATCCGCTTTGGGCGGAGAATCGCTTGTTTCATTGTCGTCGAAGATATTTTTATTGAAAAATACCTTTGGTGAGGAAGGAAGTTTTGCGAAGTCATATCCTCCTAAAAGCGGGGGTGATGGCAGCAGAACGGAGTGACCATGCTCTCGTTTCAATCCAAGCCCAAGGAGCACTTCTTCAGTCTCGTCAACCTCCTCCTCCTTAGTGGGTGATTCCTCGATCCCCTGGAAAATATCTCTGAGTGACTCCGAATCTATAAACTCGTTTTCGAGGAGTGCGTAGTGAGCTACCTGCCTGGACGCAGGAAGTTTAGATATGGAAACTGGCACTTCGACAGACGGACTCGGTTCAGGAAGGGAACGTTTTCGCGAGTTTTGGTGACTCCGTTGAAAAAAATTCCACTTTGATTTCTTCTCCGGCTTCTTGTAATGTTTCGGATCATGAACGTGATCATTCATAGTGATAGATACGCTAGATTGGGAAAAGGATGTTTGGCTAGTGTTGCCACTGTCAATCGATGAACGTGATTTAAGAAGCTCAGTATTGGCAGATAGTGGTACCGTAATTTTTTCCGTCGACTCAAACACCTGTGACCTGCGGAAAGAGCGACGGTTGGCTAGGCTCTGGTCTTCTTCATTTTGATGGATTCTGTGGAGTAAAGAATCAAAAGTTTCGGTTGGCTGGGAGGAACATCCTGTCCCTAGAATCAGTGATTCTGAAGAATCCCCGGTGGCTTTCGAATATTGTGGACCAGGATAGGAATTTGAAATTGACGTGACACTCACGCCACTCGCGCTTTCCGCACTCTGGGTTCGACTGAGCTCTGCTCCATTGACCCCGCGTCCATTAATGATGACTGGCTCCAGGCGATCTAACAGGAAGTCATCCAAATCCGATTCAGTTTGGCTAGCAAAACTGCCCTTCCTAGATGGAGGAGTTGCACTTGTGGATCTTGCTCTTCCATTAGCGCTACTTATGCTGGATCTGCGCCCCCGCTGGGCGTACCTCTGATAACCTTCGTGGCCGGTTCCTGCAGCAGGGCCACGTCGGCTCGGTTTATCTTTCCATCCCGGACCAACTATATCCGTATCCGATTTTCCTTTACTTGAAAATATCCCAAACCGCCGTATCCCGCTAATCTCCAAAGGCTCTTTAGTTTCCTTAGGGCCTTTTCTTAAAACTGTATTTGCACGAGGCAGCGAGTCCTTTGTAACCGTAGCAATTTTGGAACTCTGGTTACCAGCGGGATAGGGAAAAGCATATCGATTATGAATCCGGTCCGAGCCTTTAGACTGGAACGATTCTGTCGAAGAATTGATAGTAAAATTTCTATGAAACTTGTCATGAGCAGATTCGCTGGATGCTTGACTTTTATGTCCCGAGTGCTTTAGGGATGCCATATTACTCTGAATCACGGGGGATGGCTTTAGTTCTAGGTCACTTGTACCCTCACGGCTGGGCCGAGGTGGTGGAAAGGTTGAGGTTGGAGCTGGTAGCCGACAAGCATTTTCAGCTTTGCGTTGATCTGGCTCGATACTCTGCTTCTCTTTCCGGATCTCTGAGTTTTTACTTGACATCTGAGTGGAATCGTCCTCCTTCGGCTTTGGAGGTTTGAATTTGGTGGCCGGTTTTCGAGGTGGAGGGCCGCGAGGAGTTTGGGAGGCTTTCTTTTTGTCACCGTGTTGCCGTTCGTCTTTTTCAGTTTTGTTTGCCGTTATGGGAGGATGTGTCTGAGCTTTGCGCGGTGTTCTTGGGTATGGGGGAGTTCCATCTTTGGTGGAAGTGAGAGGAATGGTGGAAGGAACAGGGGCAGTAGATTGTCTAGGAAGCGGGCTTCTCGAGAGAGCGGGACTTGGTTGCCTTAGACGTGATCCTATCTTTGTTGGATGGATGATCCCAGGTGAATACGAAGACATGGAGGTTGGAGTGGACGTTCTGCTACTCCATGGCCCAGGAGATTCAGAATATCTAGTGGAAGGGCTGCTAGTGGATGTGAAATTAGGAGTCGGAGGGGGAAGCGCCGTTGCGTTTACCGCATTTACTAGTCCGGCCAATTCCTTTGGGATATCCTTCGGGATGCGAGGAATTTGACTTTCGCCGGCTCTGGAGCGCTGTTGAGCATTTGGCTGTAGAAGCTGGATTTGATCCCGAGTTTGACTCTTCAGATCTTTGTGGGGCCTGTCCGTTGAAATGGGCTCTGAGCTGAATAGGCTTTCACCCTCCCCCATCTTTGACAAGGAGGTATTAGAACCTAAAAAGCCAAGCTTTGACGTATCCGATGCTGCCCTAGTACGCTCCGCGTATTGCTCTATTGAAGGAGCTTTTCTTCGTAGAACGTTACGGGATCGCCCTTCTGCCGAAGATGCTTTCCCACACGAATCAGTGGTTGGATGGCCTGGCTTCAATTGAGGCTGGGCAGGGGGGGGCATCTTTCCCATCGGCGGAATTAAGCTAGGTGCCAAGATGGAACCAACTGTCGAAGGCTGCGGAATTCCCAAGGATTGTCCGTTTTCTTTTGACGGAATTTTAGTATTTGGGGGAGTTGGAATCCTTCCTCGAAACGAACTCTCGCTTTCCGAGGTTAACGAACCTCGTCTAGTTCTAGAAGGTAAAAAAGCTCTTTGTACCCCAGATCTAGTTGTCGTTAAACTAGATTGACCCCCATTCGGTATACCCGCGATTCTGGATAGGTGGCCATCTTGAGACAACTCCGCTGCGTCCTCCTGTCTTAACATCCGCCCACGATCAAATCTATGAGAGGGCATAGTGTGACCTCAGTTCTAATACTCGCCTCAGGTTGGAGCACCAGCTTTCCAAAACTTCACTATGCCTAGAATGTCCCGGAACCATACCGGATGGGGACTTGAGAGCTGTACGGAAATGATATCCGTATCGTATCTGCATCATGGTCAAAAGAAGAGCTTCAATTACCTCCGGAGGTTTTGAAAATCCAGCCATAATAGGGTGACTCACAGGCAGAGCTAGACTTTTCCATTCCTTTGCGTTTTGCTCTATGGCAAGCAATCATGAGGAAGCAGTGATATCTTTCACAGTGACCTACACCACACGCAGGCGAAGTAATATGTCCTTCACAGAAATAATTGTACAGGAAATGGAATAAACAACGGTTAATGAAGGAAGACGTCAACACCAACGTCAATGTCATGGAAATCTCATGTGTGAGCAAGCCTCTCTTATAATATAGATGTTTTAACAACCATCAGAAATATTAACATCATCGGCGTCGAGACACTTGTACACCAATCCCTCCTATATGCAACTTCGCCACACACGGCGGGTCCGTTAGGGCCTTAATGCAGTGAGCTGTGGCTAATAGACGTGGCAGGGACCAAGGGAATTGGTAAGGCAAACGACTAGATGACGGCCACGTCAATGCGTGCCATCATTATGCAGAACGAGTTCCTAGATCAACGATTAGGGCTAAAATTGGTGATAAAAGTATGAGAATTGTGAAATTTTCACCTGGAGATAGACAGGGGCGAAAAAAAGAGGATTAATGGAAAAAGAAGAGCATTGAAGTGCCGCCGACTTCTCTTTAAGGTCCAAGGAGGGGCCATTGTGTCCTGGCTCCTTGGTTACGGAGTGGACAGGGATGCAGAGAGTCGGGCGCCTGTGAGGTTCAGTAATGGGACAGGGCCTTTTGTGACTGGGGAAGACTATAGCCGAAATCCATCAATGAGGTAAAGGGAGAGTTTCGGAGAACGTTGCGGTACGGACGGCTGCTGGGGTTTTACCGCTAAAAACCAGACTTTTCTCAAGGGCCGGGCTTATTGGCGGTGGCGAGTCACGGGGCGTCGCTCCTCCCAATCGACCTCTAGTTCTGTGCGAAGTCGATGGTTGAGTGAGGAGTATCTGCAGATGGCAAGGAAGCTGGACTTCGGGAATCCAGCTCTCTGATATGCTCCCGTTGGTGCCGCAGTGGATACAGTGGGTATGTTGCGGAACGTTAGGGGATTTGTGGCCTACGAACAAGAACACAGCACGGATCCCTTCAGTTGCTCTAGTCAAATGCGACATATTGTCCTCCTCCGAATAATTTGAATAAGGAGTAGATTCAATCACGCTGCGAGAAGCAATAAACTCATTCCAGGCCCTAGAATCGTAGAGAAGCTATACCAGCCAGTCATTTTCCAGATACTGCATCGCAGCAATCGAAGACATCGGCTGTGCTGCTCCAAAAGAGTATCAAGCGACTCAGGGCTGCCGGATCATGTGGATTACCAGCGGGAAAACGTCTCCATCATAAAGTCCATCGCAATATACGGATTGCCGGAATTTCGTGACTCCGCTTGCATCTCTCAGCCAGTCTCAACGCCTATGTTTTTTTGCGCTCCGAGGGTTAGCCATTCATTTTCGACTTATAAAGTCACGGGTCGAAAGTATGGGTGCTGCTACAAGGGGTTCAATGCCGCTTCATAGGTTGACTCGATTTGCTCGTTGTTTGTCACTTCGCTATGCCGCGCCCTAGACTAAAGTAGGTTACTTGCATGATCAAGTAATCCTTTAATATAGACTGCCTATCAGGTTTCAAAACAGGACAGGAGACGTTGTGAGATCTCCTTGAACTACCAGACGTGCCGTGCCGTAAACAACCCGTCTTCCAACTGGGCGATCAGCTAATTGTTCTTGAAGCTTCAGCATGCCAATCAGATTCACGGAAATCCAAACCATTTCAATTATTACCCAAATCATGCTGCCTCAATCCATCTGCTTCCATCAAGTCGTATCGATATACCCCTCACAATCGCTATGGATAGGAAAATGGACCAGATTCTTTGATCTGTCACCAAACCACTCCCTCGCTGGGGTTTATACACATATCATCAACAATATCTGCTTGATAGTTTGTGGTTATGCGATGATTTGCGAATTGTGTGGGACAGCCTCCTGCGAAGAGTCGAATCTTTGTCCAAGGTCTTTACTGCGTAGAGCCCTTCGTTCTGTCAGAGCCAATTGTGTCCTGGACAAGCCAAACGGCGCCGTGATTCGCAGACAGGGTTATCGAGCCTAAGATTTAGCGTAGCGGGGCATACGAATGCGACTCTGGCGAGGCGCTACCACAGTGATTCAGGGCTCGTTTCTCTTTTCCTTTCGGCCATTGTGGAAAGCGATACCCATCCAAATCGCTTCAACCCAGATAACCATGATAGGTAACGGATATTTTTAGTTTCTCGCCTCCTTATGCTGACCTTAATGTCGTGCAGCGAAGGGCAGACGATGACTGTAAAGGACAAAAATAACATTGAATATTTAGTCCTTGCCAAAAAAACACGTTTCTTGGTGATAGGCACATAGATCACGTTAAAAGTAAGGGCAGATAAGATAGTTTATCCCGAATTCAAAACTCGGAGAAATTTTCCACTACGAAGTATAAGCCTGAATTCTTCTTGTATGGATCCATTTTGGTCCTTCTTACAAAACAGTGTTGCCTACTCATCAAGAGCAAGGAAGGCAATAATGATCTATCCTTGAGGGCATTCCAACCCGCAAAATACCTATCTCCTTTTACCTCATATGAAGCTCAGTCTGATTAGTGGTTAATCCGGGGTGGTGACAGCATACCATATTTTCTTGATCAGCGCCCCTTGTTACAGGCGAAAACAGCCCTGTTTGCTGCAATCCTGTGACCATTTGAAAGTCTTCTTCATTAGCTCGTCAGATGGCCCAAATAATGCCTTTTCTCTTCGACAATGATGGCGAGAAGCGAGAAGGAGTCGAAGTTGACCAATGTACGGAGTACAGGACCCAAGTTTCGTCCCTTGTCCTGCAAGGGCAGCCCTGTGGTTATCCTGCAACCTCTGTGATTCAGCTGTGTAGGGACATCGTTACTCCCATCACAGCAACTGCGCCAAGTCAAAGCCTGTCCACTCGGCGCTTAGATGCGAAGGCCCACACATATATTTTAAATATAATGGTGAAAGTCCACTGGTTGGAAAAATGGACCTTATGCAATCTAATTACGGTCTTACGAAGTACGCATCGAATTCATGGGGCTGATTTGCATTTTTCTCCTTCACAAGGCTGACTTTCATGCTATGATTTTTAGTGGTGTCTCTTAATATAGCCTCTACAATGTTTACTCCACAACAAAACTCGCATTATGAGGCATGGCCTGATGAGAGACGAAGGAAATACGGTCGCAAGCAGCAGAAGAGCAACTGAATCGGTCATTTTGTGTGTTTGAAGTGATTCTTTTTATTGTGGTCGAATATGTGGAGTCATGTGTCTTCCACCTGGGCTGTGGCCCCTTTTGGAGCATAATGATAACTTTCTTTTCATCAGTTTTCTAGAATCTCCTCCTCCGACGAATGGGCATTTGATGAAAATGCGTAAGAACCCAGTCACTGAGAGTGCCCGGAACAACTGGGATAAAAGTAACGGGGGAAAAAAAAATTATATTTGACTAGCAATGCATTATTTAAAGAAAACCTAAGAACAACAGAAATCCGATGCCGGTAAACTCCCAAACCAGATTACAAAGAAATCAACAAATAAAATATTTAAATGACTGAATTTTGACAAGGAAAGGATAATCTGTGAATAATAAAAAAACAGCAGAGCTAAGGAAAGAAAATGGAAACAAGGCAATTTCAGCAGGCTATTACCGAAACTTTAACCAAACCGATTTTTCCTCTTTTCTATGGCAATACGATCTTGTTCACTCCAGGAACTGCTGTTCCCCCCCTTGCCTTGTCGCGTACCCGATGCTCGGTGTCCTCCTAATTTCCCCGGGCGACCTTTATCCCTTCTAAAGTCGCGACGTTTCCCACCGCGGCTATTTCCGCCCGCGTCATTTCCACGCCCCCGCTTCTTTGTGCGTTCCGGGAGCGCCTCATCCAAACCCTTGACAATTGCTGCATCTTCCGTAACTGTGCCAAACCGCTTCGCCCTTTCAATAGCTTTCTTAGCTTGCTCCAGTGCGGTTGATGAATCTTCCACGATCCCGAACTTCTCTGCCCGTGCTTTCCTTTTAGCGAGCTCAGCTTCCAGGTCGGTAGCTGATAGACCTATGCTATAATCGACTGCTGGTTTCTCTTCTGGTTTCACGTCGGTGCCGTTAATTTGCTCTGATGGGGTAACCTTATTTCCGGGAGCCGCAGTGCTAGCTGTCCCTGCCTTGCTTTCGCCTCTCACAACTTTGAGATCATGAGTGGTGGAGGGATCGATATCTACCTTCTGGCTGGGTACCGCAATGGGATTGGGGACCTGTTTTATAGGAGCGGCAGTTGCTGTGCTAGTGCTTGGTTTCGTGGGTACAGCGGGTTCAGCAAGCGGCGCATCATCATCCCAATCGATGACATCTTCAACTGCAGTTGATTTCGCGGCCGCCGCGGCAGCTTTATTGGCGTCAGATTTATCCGCTTCCTGGAGTCGGGCGACTAGGTCGGCCTTTTTCCCAGTGTGTGGTAGCGAGCGAGACTTGAGGATCTCAATAAGTTCCGCGTTTGTCTTTTTGGCGTACTCCACTGCCATTGTGAATAATGTGAAAGGTCAAGGTAAAGGAAGGCGTCTTTGTATGTAGTATGGTAGGCGAAACCCTGATCGTAGCTTCGAAATATACTCCGAGGTTCAAGATTACTCGCCAGAAAAAGAAGGCTTCCGTAGAGAGTTGGGATCGAGGAAATTTTGAGAGGATTCAAGAGGCGTTGAATCGCATGGCAACATACGAGTGTAAACAAAATATGAAGATATGGAAAAATACAGAAATATGAGAAGAGGTTGAGCTGAAACAAATGACCTTCAATAAAATTGTCGCGGTTGACTCTCGAAAATCTCCTGAGTTCTTCGCGTCAAGGTAAGGAACAGCTAACCTAAAATGGAACCAGTTGGTATATACCGTCACGTGATAAAATGCCAAAAGGGAACAGGAGCTAACCGACACACAAAGTATCAAAGACGTCGGTGCCCGTTCTTCGATACCTCTCGTCTCACCTGAGCACAACCTTCTACGCCATCTGGCTGCGATGCAGCGAGCAAATCCGTCCAGAATTATAGAACTGCTTTTCTGACTCGGCTCAAGATGACGAGAAGACGACTATGAGATCAAGCGTGCACTGAAATATAACTCACATGGCATCGAGCTAACCCCTACTGTTGCCATTAATCAGGCTAGCTATTAGCCTAGGGCGACGTTAACCTTCATGTCAACAATGTGTGAATGGTTCAATATGATATCCTCGCTATTATTCTACGCTGTAAACAACGTATAGCAGTGAAGAGGGTGGGAAATGAGTTTATGACTGCAGCCTTTGAAGACGAAATGAAATATTCTTTACTTTTTATGGTTGTACCTCATTTCTTACTGCCCAATACTGATTACTGAAATCCAAAATGTGACATATACAATCTCCCGAAGATTGGCCGATTTTTTGAAGCGTCAAAGAAACTGGGAGTTTCCGCTGATGGTACTACAACTGTTTTCTCCTCCAAGGGTCTACACCACCACGAAGTCACGTTACCAAAATGGCACCAAGCGAAGGGTTCACCCTCCGTCCTGTCACAGTCCAGGATTGGCCCCTGCTCTTTCACACCACCCTCCCAACTCCCTGACACTTTTGTTCTCGTCCATTCAAACGGTCAATCGATAGCGGGGCGTCCCAGGAAGCTTAAATAGCCGGCAGGGGGAAAGTACGGATAGAGTTCCATGGCGATACATCCCTCCTTTCTGCACTCCGTTCATGGATATATAAAAAATAGGCAAGGATACCATGGACAAGCACACGAGATTTATGACCCGTGTGATGAACAGGCGTTAGTTTTATTCACTACTAATAAAGATAAGATCTAGATCATCTCCAATTATTCTACAGTATCTACAATGAGCATTTTGCATTGACTCCATGCTCGTGTATTCATGCCGCTTGGAGGTTGGCTTTCTTAAACCCATCTGCATTCATCGCGCAGGCAGCCCTACTATCACAATATTGCTGGGATCTCTTATTTTCTAGCCTAGAACTCGCTATTCCCGCGGTTTATAACGGATGGCTTCGGGCGGAAAAAAGGGAACTTCTTTCCCCGTTCCCTGCGAGTTTTCGCCCCATGCTTATGGGGGAGGTATCGCTCGCATGCGCCACTGGTACAACTACAGGCAAGAGACCTACCACATACATCATGCTGATATGGTTCCGCAATGGATTTGAGAATACATTTAATCCAAGTCGCCATGCCTGTCGACGCTTAACACGTGGTAATCAGAGTGAGGAACGGAAAGAGAAAAATTATTTCAACTCGCAGGGACATCTTCACGCTGAGGGCTGTGCTATGTCCTGCGCCACAATCACTGTGGCTGAGAACAATTTTTCACGATCAGAAGATGCATGCAAATAGCATTGCGTTCAGGGGAAGGAAGAGGGAAATCACTAAATTATGGGGATACTAAGACGATATTAAGGCGGCCACGCGACATACCCCAAGGGATCATAAGGGTAGTGGTTGCGTTGTTTTGGTATAAGATAGTAAACATGGAATCATCAGGAGAAGTTGAAGGAGCAGGCTCACAGAGTTCACTTTGAAAAATTTTAACGGAATAAAGAAATTTCCCACCTCAAATTCCCCAAGGGAGGAACAAACAACAAGAAGCAGTAAAACCCCGAAGGTAAACACTTACGAAGGTCAATAACGCCGATGAGATTATTGTTAAGAGGACATGATGAAGATGATGATGGTTCAATAAAATAATTTTCCCTATAAAAGAATGTTACTGAAAAGTAAAAACTTTCCCCATCATTTCGCGACCTTGGTCTTCTTCTTTGGTCTTTCGTCTTCATCGTCATCAGCCGCAGCGTCCTTACTATCATCCACATCATCCATGTCAACATCACTTCCGCTGCCACTGCTTTCATGCGCAGAGTCATATTCTTCCGCAACATCGGATTCGGACTCTGCTTGGAAGTCTTCATCTACAGATTCTTCGTCTTCGTCGGCGGAACCACGATCATTGCCGACGGCCACATCTTCATCACTGGAGCCTTCGTCGTTATCCAGAGCTGCAGCAATAAGCGCAGATGACTGTAATGAACTGTTAGTATGCCGTGTATAATACAGAAGTCAGGGAAATTAGAGCGGGGTTTAGCTGACATCATCGGCCATCTCGTTCTTAAATCTTATATTCTTCGCCTTGAAAAATTCTTCTAACGGTTGTTGTTCCTCACTACGTCATCGTTAACATAATCCCTTAATCAATTTACCAAAAACGGGAGCTTGAGTTGTGGAATGCTTATACCGATTTATGTTGCTGAACTGATGTTCTCCCATCCCCCCTTTAAGCGTCATCGTGATATCGAATGTTCTGCTAGCAGATATGGCACCGCCGACACGAGACATGGTGATCACGGATATATTCTCGATTTGCACGTACGTCGCGGGTTTGGGAACAAACATGAAACTTTTGTCTAAACAGAACAGAAGGCCTTCGTTTGCTTTGATAGAGCATTTGACGCCAGAATGTCCATGGTGACTATATTGAGGGTCAGTTATTTGTGATCTAAGACGTCCATTGGGTGATTGAATATTATCGGAATGTGGGCCTGAGTTTTTATTGCGATATTCAGAAAGGGACTGAGATAAACCGGTTGCTGACCTGACGAAATCCCTGGAAGGCATCACGACCTTTTTCCCGGAAAGACCGCGAAATACTTTCGTTACGACCTGATGAATGGGTTCTTCATAATGGGCCTCTAACTTGTCTTTGTAGCGGGTTTGAAGTAATTCACTGATAAAATTTTATTAGCAAAGGCGAATGATTACTATAGCAACGAAAGCAGCATACTCAGTCATATTCAGGTCGATGCTAATCTCGTCATCAAGTTTCAACTGCATAACTAGGAATGGATATCGCGTTTGGCCCTGTCGGAGTGGAGGATCCAAGCCGAGGGTAATCAGCGTATGGGTATCATCGTTCTTCGGTAAGAGGAAGAACTTCTTGATCGACTGGTACTGGATTTTATAGTCGTATGTTTTGCCACGTAATCTGAAAGAGCTTTCATACATGTCAATGTCGAATCGACCTCTGAGAGGATGTCAGTAAAAAGATTCCCACAGGCGAGTGATGAGGGGTGGATATTCTGACCTTGGTGTAAGATGTAGCACATCTAGGAAGGTAGCAAAAGTATCACCAGCGACATCTCCAATCTCGGCTTTATCCATTAGAGTCTCATAAAACAAGTTTGCTGCATTTTGTTCCTCAGCTTCTTCACCGTCAACACCATTTTCGTCCTCTTCTCCCTCCGGCTTCTCCTTCTTCAGAGCTGTGCCGGGAATGTAAAATCTCATCTCTACCAGTTCATCACGACCAGCACCTGCTTTCCTGCCTCTGTTTTTAGTGCTGCCCTCTGACTGTCCATTGGTTCCGGAAACCCCATCGGCAGGAAGCGAAAACTCGACCGCAACCTCGTTCTTGCCCGCAAGGTTTGTATTTGAGATTTCTGAGTAAGGGATTTCGAATGCCGGCCGGTTCTGGACATTGAATGCGAGTTCTGCTTTTGTGAATTCGGCTTTTCCCCAGTTCCATCCTCGAAGTGCATGTTCACGGTTTTCGAGGTTGATGCCATACCAGATCTTAAAAGGCCTTGCTCGTTCGTTCAAAATCCTAGGGGAGCACGTAAATTTAGTCTCACAAAAAAAACAAAGATGGTAGGTCACACAGTTTGATTAAGTACCTCTTGTTCAAATCCGTCAAGTTGGATGACTCCCGAAGAACGGGGACAGAATCTTCAGCTCATAACCCTTGGCAGCCCGACTCCATTGCGCTGCGCCAATGTTGCTGCTATCAAGAGTGAACGTGTCACCGCCTCCCGATGGTCGCCAACCAAGGCCGCTCTCTGCAAGCTTACATTTGCCTGGATGTTTCGATAAGTCGAGGTAAATGTTCTCAAAGCTCTCCCTGTTCTGAGGTCAGTTGACGGATACTGGACCGAGCAAGCGTAGGAAAGCAAACTGACATGATGGAGTTTTATGGGACAAAATACAGTTATCAGCGGAACAAATGGGAGAGGAGTTGAATATCAATTAATTGGTTAGAGTTGTTTGTTGAAGGCGCGAATGGAAGTTGGGGGTGAGGGCTATTCAAATTGATGCCGCCCATTAGCTACAGCAATCGCGCGAAACCACCAGATTCGCGTGGTTTACTTTGTTGGGCGTACAGTTGAACGTGGTTAATAAAAAGTTGAACGTGGTTAATTTTTCGGGCCGGAATAACCTTCGGCGTGGTTTTGACCATAAACCATGTCAACCCCCCATTAAAACTACATACACTAGTCATGTCTCATATATATCTCACACATCTTCAAATGTGTTGGGCACAGTGATTTTATCTTATTTCTCAAAGTTCTATCTCTTAATTAATATTAATCACTAATTCTAGCTTATAACTGCTTTTCAGATATTGAAGTATCTCAGATGTTGAAGTAGAAGGTCTAAATGAGAGTTGATTAATAATTTAATGAGAGTGTATAAAGATGTTTAGTGTGTATGCATTTTAGTGAGGAAGTGAGAGCTGAGCTTGGTTTATTTTTCAGACCCACTTTTTTTAAACCACATCCAACTTTTAATTAACCACGTTCAACTGTAACCCGTACTTTGTTAACCAACTAATTGCGGCCCCTGTTTAGTCAGCCAAGTTAAGTCAACCTAGGAACTAGTGAGCACAGTACACTGCGTACTGTATTTAAATAAACACCAGTTTGCTATTAAGAGAATGGATATAGAGATTTTATATGTCCATCAGGCTCTAGTATATAGCTTGTTAATCACTCACTACTTGCAAATAGCATATTTTAATAAAAATAAGACAAGCAACTCACGTTAATGTGGAATGAGGACTGACCGCATCTGCTTCCCAAGTTTTCGTCTCCGGGATTCTCATGATACATCTCACTCCCGATATTATATTATAAAAGGAAATAGTACTTTGTGTGTATCTTCTTCGAACTACTAATCGACCGAACCACTCTGGCTGGGCCTTCTTGATGATTGCTTCCGTAACCTAATTTTTTGAAGGAACATCATCTTTGACTCATGGCAACAACATCAGGCTACCAAAGCACATTTCACTTGCAACATGCGGCTGCATGTATCCAACAAATAATGGATTTAGAACTAATTAATCAGCGAGCCAGAAAATGAGGATTATCACCGGTTGATTTAATTTGATATCTTCATTCAGCTGTTAGAACCCCTGATAGTCAAAATATCTCCGATAAACCCCGCATTCTTTTTCTCTCTGGGCTATTTCGGCTCTACAGAGATCGCCATCATATCCTTCGAATGATCTTCAAGCTTCCCTTTACATGAGCATTAGTAGTGCGTGGTGCGGAGTATTGTTACATCATGGCCCACCGCAAGCACACATCGCGCTGAAATGCCACAACTGGAAATGTCGATTAAAGCGTCGTTACAGCGCTGGGAATCCGCCAACCGATTAACTGGTATGCATTCTAAGACAATTTATAAATGCTAGCACTACCTGCGTCCTTGAAGACTAAGATACATCGCCGGAGACCGAAATATAGTTGCAGTTCCTTCCGTCCACTTTATCCAACATAATGGTGGTCCTGCAGGCTTTCGTCTTAGTTTGGTTTTTCTTCGTTTCTTATGCTCAAGGAAAGTCCAACTATAAATCACACGCAGAGGCCGGTTTAAAAACGTTACAAAAGTGGTACAATACAACAACTGGGCTGTGGGAGACGACTGGATGGTGGAATGGCGGGAACTGCCTTACAACCATCGCCGATCTTGCGATTTTTGATGAGCAGGCTGCTTCCGTCGGGCACACTGTTCTCCTTACAACATTCGCCAAGGCACAGAAGGCGAACTTCCAGTTCCACAAAAGAATTCTCCCAAATGGTTTGGTTGACACCAATTCCTTCAAGCCGTCAAGTGATGGCAGCCAGTTACAGAATCGCGGCAACCCTGGCTTCATCAATAATTACTACAAGGATGAGGGCTGGTGGGCATTGGGATGGGTCCAGGTTTACGATTTAACCTTTCGACCCGAAATATCTGAACATGGCAGAAGATATCTTTGAGGACATGAATCGTGGGTGGGATGACAGCCGGTGCGGTGGTGGTATATGGTGGGATAAGAATCAAACAGCATTGGTTGCAATTGCGAACGAACTCTTTATGAGCGTGGCAGCGCATCTCGCCACTCGAGTCCATCACAAAGCAAACCATTACCACAGGTGGGCAACAAAGGGATGGTACTGGTTCAAGAAGACTGGCATGATCAATGAACGGAATAACGTAAATGATGGGATAGACCTGAAGACCTGCCAGAACAACCGTGGGATTGTATGGTCATATAACCAAGGAGTCATTCTTGGTGCGCTGGTTGAGCTCTCCAGGGCTTCCCCTATCCCCGACTACTCCTTCATTGCTCAAGCACACACCATTGCCTTTGCAGCAATCAACACCTTAGCGGATGAGAAAGGCATCTTATACGACCCTTGTGAACCGGACTGCGGTGCTGACGGTCCCCAATTCAAGGGAATTTTCATGCGAAATCTTCAAATATTGCACAAAGTCGCCCCAAGAGTAGAGTACCAAATATTTATCGAAGAGAACGCACGGTCAATTTGGCAGAATGCTAAAAACGAAAAGGACCAGTTTGGCGTGAACTGGGTTGGGCCATTTGCGGGCCCTGCGCTTGCATCGACCCAAAGCGCCGCACTTGATGCACTGGTGGCGGCGGCAGCAATACGTCGATGAGCGTCTGCATTCTCCGACCATTGATACACGGCTTAACCTACCGGCAACAGAAATAAAAACTTGAGGGAGACAAATTGAGAGAAAAGAGGTTAAATACTAGTTAGTATACTAGTAATACAATATTTCTCAGGGAGCAAGTCTTACCTAGCGCTAATTGATATTCCTAGGCTCCAGTCGAACTGATGAGAAATAGGCATATAGAAATCAAACTTCTAACTTCTATTCCCTATGCAAAAGGAATTCCGATAGTTATCGTAATCAAATCAAGCACTCGTCTTGCTTTCCTTTCTCCACCTCCACCGTTTTATGTGGTTATGATGACAATCAATCACCAGCGCTAGATCATGTGCCGCGCTTTGCCATTTTCGACGGCCCAACCAACATAAAAAATCAAAAACGCTCTGTTTTCTCTTTTGCCTTTTCCCCTCACTTCTACGAATGCCAATTTTTCGAGGCATAATTCACTCAGCCCTTCATCCTCCTCAAATAAATGTTTCAGCGGCGCCATTTATCCAAGTTATCAGGTCTTCGGGTCCATTGTGCATTCCCCCCCACAAGTACACGAACCATTCTCAACCCCAACCTTCGCTGGCGCCGGTACCTTCATTTTGGTAAACCTAATTCGTTTCTCACTCACCCCTGTGCAACCCACCGGACAATAAACTTCATGGCGCCTACCGAGGTCTCCAAGTATCTCAAGCAATCTCACGAACGCATCTTCGAGAACAACAAGAAATGGGCAGCGGAAAAGGCCGCGAAGGACCCGCATTTCTTCGAGAAGCTCCAGACTGGCCAGAATCCAGACTACCTATGGATCGGTTGCAGCGACAGCCGCATCCCTGCCGAGCAAATCACAGGCTTGGGCCCCGGTGAAGCTTTCATCCACCGCAATATTGCCAATTTGGTCTGCAATACGGATCTGAACGTGATGAGCGTGATCAACTATGCGGTGCGCCATCTGCACGTCAAACATATCATTGTCTGCGGACATTATGGATGCGGCGGTGTCAAAGCCGCTTTGAGGCCGGCAGATTTGGGTCTGCTAAACCCCTGGCTGCGAAATATCCGTGACGTCTACAGGCTCCACGAGGCAGAGCTGGATGCAATTGAAGACAGCAAGCGCTGTGATAGGCTTGTAGAGCTGAATGTAATTGAGCAGTGCCGGAACATCATTAAGACGGCAGCCGTGCAGAAGAGCTTTTCCGAAAATTCGTATCCCATTGTGCATGGCTGGGTGTTTGATTTTAAAGATGGCCTGTTGACGGACCTGAAAATTGATTTTGAGGAGGTATTAGCGGGGATCCAGAAGATTTATAACTTGACGGATAGGAAGTGAGATAAAAAGGGTTTAGACATCTAGGTGGATAGCAACATTATATACGGTTTGCGTAAATGATTAGCCACCATTGCGCTTCAGCTCTGCCCGCTGCTCCATTTTTCATCTTTGTTATTAGTTTAGGGCTGGTAAGTGATTGACGGATAGTTATTCCGAGAGTAATTATTAACTTGTCAATCCGAAGGCAACCGAACTGGCAAAAAAAAACATACAACAGTCGAACTATGGCCTTGCTCACACACAGTGGTTAGATCAAGCTAGCATGTCCGGCCGCTCTATTCGAGTGATGTTCACGTGATATTCCAGTGACCTCCTGGAATACCACCTGCACAACCAGTCTGTGCAGGTGCAAGAGGTGAGCACACCGTGAAATATTTTCAAATCATTAATGGAAATTTGTGCCGAACGCAGGCAGAATAGTTATAAAATGGGGGTTGCCATCACGGTGTCGATTGGGCGTTGCGTGGGTTTCTCCATCCACCCAAGACGCCTTATTCAAGATGGAGCGATCTCTTGATGCGTTCAATAACATTTCCATTGGTATCGACGAATATGACAACGAGGAAATCGTGAAAGCTGTTGTCAGCAGCACTGAACAAAAATATAAAAAGACACTTGCTGTCTACGACAGGTGTGCCTCCCACAAAGCGACTTTATCCCCGTCTGCATTTTACTCACAGGGAGAACATAGGTTCCGTGAGCTACATCCCTGGGCCACCTCCCCGCCTGACATACGGAGCTTCAAGGCCTTTCTGGAGTTTGTGGCAAGAGGTATTAAAGGTCGAATATTTGACAAACCTATCCCCGATACAGTAGATGGGTGGCGCAGGGATTTCCAGACGGCATGGCAGCGTGAACGGAAATACACCTTCCCAAAAACTGTTACCAGCACAATGTGCGAGGTCTGGATATAGTCTATAGTCTCAAACCACCCTGATAATAATTTTCTAACAAGCTATTCTAGTTCATCCGTGGGCCGCTTCGGGAAAGGCTCAGTTTACAATTTGTTGAGATGGACAAGAATTGTGTTTCACCCAATGAAATTGGTGTTGTTCTAACACAATTGTGGTGTAAGGATTATCATGAGTATCGGGGGAAATCAAGAGACCGAAGTAGGGTTGCCGAAGCTGCTGCAATCCTTATGTACTGTTACACATCGGCAAGGACGGGCGAAGTCCATGAATCAACAGCAAGACGGGCTAGAACTCGCAAAGGACAATCTGACACTGATTTAAATGGCGAGGACATGGCTGCAAAGGCACTCGCGGCTTGTTACAAGGTCAGTGACACTCTAGATAGCCACTCTGATAATGACTAACAAATCAGCAGCATTTTATCCTGACCATCGAAAGAGTCGACGGTAAAACAATGCTTGTGCTCACGTATCAAAGAGAATATGTCAAAGATTACTACTTCAGGAAAAAGTGGCAACTTCCCCTCCATGTTTTCTATGAGATCTACAAGGAAAGGTTGCCGCTTATGTTCAATCTCCTTGTTTACTTTCTGCCCATGCTATCTGGGGACAACGCCTTCCGCGACTATCGGTCAGTGGATGAACTGGTGGATGACATGGAGCATCTCGACAGGACGGATGCGATAAATGACGGAGATGTTCACCAGATTCATTTTACAGATGCTCTGGCAGATGTACCAGTCTTCCGGCCGTTCAATGAGCTACGTATTCAGGACTCAACTGGCAAGTCAAGGTGTGCTGATTCGTTCGGTAAATCCTTTGCCGCCCTTGGCCGTCGAAGTGGTTATACTAAAAATTTGACTCCCCGTGGTTGCAGGAGATGGGCTCTTATGAAAGCTGGTAATAAATTCACTAAAAATAACGCAAGCAGTGAGCCCTGACTGACAGCATCATGCAGACAATCACTACTCTGAAACCGCACGAATGAAATTCGCAGGACAGATTTCACGGGACATGTTTGGAAGACACTACGCGCACCCTCTAAGTGAGATCGATGGACCGGCCACATTCCTTAATATCGATCGCCGTAGCGAGCACGTCGATAACCGTCGGTCGATGGCGATTCACAGAAAACCAGGTTTGTGGCAGTCACTACCATCCAAGGAAGAAGTCGAATTTCAAGCACAACGCGACGTGATCCAGCTTGATGAAGCGATTGATGAGTGTGCTGCTCAAATCAGGAAGGCTGAGGGCACTGAGCAACATGAGGTTCTTTCCAGAAAACACCGCAGGCTCTGTTACAAAAAGAATCAGCTCTACAAGAAGGCGTTGCAGAAGTTCCAGGATTCTCAAAGCCGAAAGCCCGGGGCCGGGCTGACCATCAAACCAAATGTGTTTGAGCAAACATTTTTCGGCTATGCGCGACGAGTTATGCCAGAACGCGACGCCTTGGCCCAGATACTGCCCATGAAAGTGGAGTTACGAAGTCCGGAAGGCCGGATGGCGCTTCGCGCAATGGAAGCACTCTGTAACCAAAATACTGACATTGCATATCGCTCAAGTTTTCAGCCTGTTGATGGAAAATGCATATGTGGTGAAGAGATGAATAGGTGGGTGGATTTAATCAGCTGTATCCGTGTCAAGGCTAATTCAATTGTTTCATACAGAAAACATCCTCACCGGGTGTGGCAACATCTACACGATTGTTATTGCTTATACCACAAGAGGCAGAGCCCCCACGGGTTTGCCAAGCTGTGTTTCGAATGTGATATCTGGTTTCTGGTCGAAGAGGAGTATATTAAACATTGCCAAGAACATATCAACAACCCTGAAGACCTCATTCGGTGTGATCGAGTGATTCACCGCAATGCTCCTGTAAAACCAGGATTCTGTCCATTCTGCTTAGGATGCGAAACACTTCGCGCAGATGATCGTTTTAAACAGTTTATTTTTGACAATGTTGATTGGTATGACCACATCGAAGCTCCCATACACCCCTCACCTGTGGGACTAAAAGGACAGTTATAAGGGCATATTTTTCGCC
>NW_001813979.1:2130603-2134702 GCF_000149585.1 Histoplasma mississippiense
CATTTGGTGATACTCCTTGTCCGTTGCTTTCCTACCAAATTGATGGATTTACTACGTACTACGAAATATTACGAGAGGACGAAATGTCTCTCGCGAAGCGTACAAAACAGCGCCGCGGCGAGCGGCAGCGACTGTGCAATAACCTAACAGATATTTTTCTGACCATCGGCGCCGAAGTCTATCTTCTAGGCACTCTAGCAGCACCAATGTCGATATTGAGTACAGAAACATCTAGGGAGCTCGTCCCAAAGCTTCGGCTCTGGTGGAAGTCTGCTCCGCGACCAAATGCTTTAAGTCTTACTGCCGCGGAACTTTGCTCCACATATTCTATTGCTGCGCTGGTTTCTTCCTGTCGAAAACGTAAAATTTCGAGAATTGCCAACATAAGTGGTATGTAACCCACTTTTTATTACCGTTATCTCCTGATACTGATACTCCCAAGAGCAAGAGCCAGTCCCGAATCTGCCTTCCAAAATCGAAAGCGTTTCCCCATGGCCCATTGTGGGTACGGAGGACTTACAGCATAGAAAGCGGAGACGTATTGAAGAGGATTATCCCACCTTTCAAGAGATTACTTCTGGAGAGAGAAGTACGAGGTTTGAGAGTTCCCCATCAACACATCGCCGAGGCACGATAAGTAAGGTCTCAAAACACCTTTACACTTGCCAGTCGAGGCTAATAGCATTTATAGCTAAGGCGTTGAGTCCTGATGCTAACATCACCGGTACATCTAATGCGGAGATCCATCCCAGCGGACAGGTCTTAAATCTCACACTCAGCAGTCTTCTCAGCTTTTTGCAGCAGTACCAGGCAAACGATGTCAACTTAGAGATGAGATGTCCATACATTGGCGTACCGCTACCATCTATTGAAATTGGCTTGGGATCAACTCTTGGATTAAGTGGAACGTTGCAGTTTTCTCTCCGATTAAGTGAATTATTAATTCAATACATGCTGGAACCACGCATGCCAGAACAAAATGTACCAGGACGACACTGCTCGTAATGAACCTAATGGCACTGACCGCGGACGAAAGCCGTTTCTTTCGCAACCTCCTAACGGCTCCCAATGATCCCCGGTAGATTTCAGGACCTTAAGCAGCGAAAGTATCGGATCGTAGGTGTTCCTAGCAACCTGCAAGTCTCTCCCTCCTTTACAGCAACAATAACGAATCCATCTTCATTCGGACCAGTGACCACATTTCTTATGTCTTTCCCAAACACTCTAACAGCTCCTTCAGCGCTTTTCTTGATGATAAGTATAGCACGAACCGATGAGTCAACCGTTTGGAAGTTTTTGCCAATGGTTTGAGAAGAATCTAAAACAACGTTCTCCCCAGCCTATAATATACTTAGCAAATTATTACTTCAAATCAGTTTTTGGGCTTCACCTACCAGACTTGCAGCTTTCTCTTCCAGCTTCGCCGTGTCCCCAACATCATCAGCTGAAACTATGTGAATTTCCATCCGGATATGCGGGTGTGTGGTATAAAGTGATCAGTGGCAACTGAAGAGATCGGGAGAAGTATTTGATCATTCGGCTCTAAATAAGGATTTGAAAGTAGTAGATCCCCAGTTGAAACAGTAGACTTGAAATGAAGAATTGCCTGGAAACCGGACGTGCTGCCCCCGCCATGGCGTCCTTCTTCTAATACTAGGGCCGCTAGAACTTCATTGGAATCGGCGTCAGCGGCGCCGATCTTCCTGCGCGGCTCTGTTACTCCTGACCGTTGAGGATCTTTGCTTGCTTGTATGACGAACACGATAAGAAGTGATTTGGCCGATCAATTGTGGGTGTCGGAGGTTTGGGGTCTTTGACTGTTGGTTGAGGTGGGTAAGCGTGGATTAATTAATGAGTGGATATGATTCATATTTGGTCCGGTCCGGTCCGGTCCAGTCCGGGGACGCACCGCACCCAGCAGCCTCGACACCACGTGTTACAGGAGCATCTATCCAGGACTGCTGCTGTCTCCCAGGCATGCCTCACGTTTTCAACAGCCGACAGTTGGCCCCAGCAATCATTTCCGGATAAGCACATGAAATAATTCTGCGATGCGATTATAAGAACTCCTTGCTCTTTCGGTCCTCGGAGCATACTGCACTATAGAGATACCAAAAAGATTCATCACCATATGCCTTGGTCAGCGACCTTCAGCCCATCCCGCAAGCGTCAGCATCCTGGGTCACATTACAACACTTCGCGATATCAGTTGAAAAGGCAGAAGCTCAGCGATTCAGCATCAGCGTATTGGGATAACCTGTCAAAGATTTGGTTAACCAAAGAAGCACTAAAAGAGCTGGACCGAAGAAACAGTCGCCCGAGACCAACCCATAGGTTTATAACTCGACGATATCTCGCTGAGCTCAACAAAGGCCGTGAACCTGTTCAGTTTGCTCCTGACTTTCTCCACGATTCTGCCCCCAGTTGTTTAAAGCAGATAAAGAGGATTTCAAGACTGGGAGGACCTGACCTGTCCGACCTTAGAAATGTATGTAACTGCAAATCCACGCACACATATCCGTGCTTACGATTTTAACCCAGTATCCCAAACCCGAAAATTTCCGCGATCAACCAATGAACTCAAACAAATCAAGGTCTCGTAGTAGAAAGCGGCGCGCAGAATCTCCTCCATCATCACAAACTGGTGATACTAAGGGCACCACGAAGTCCACAAGCACCACAGCCTATAGTCGGAACTTCCAGCAGCACCTAATCGATCATGGAGTCTATCCACCGGAATATAGGTATCCGGACCGTCGCAAGCCATCAAAACCGAGTAACTGGACGGAGATCAATGAAAGACTAGCACAACCAAGAGCTTCACTTTCGCCCTCAAAGTTTTCTGAAGATCGCTTTGAAGACTTCCGAGAAGCAGACGCATATGCATCTAAGGAGAAACCAATTACAAGTTCGGTTGTACCCATTCTTGATGGCGATGTTGGTGACGCTAAGTGTGTTGGAGGGGATTACCTCTTTGGAAATCTTGCTCCTTTAACTGATGGCACACTGGCTCAGGCCAAACCAGATCACTTCTACGGCGCGCGTCCTGAACAGCTTGATCGTCAAATCCGCAACAAACTTAGTGACCATATCATTCCATCAACGCAAGATGACCTTCCAATGGTACCAAACTTCTTTTTGGAAGCAAAAGGCCCTGATGTATCCTTGGCTGTAGCTACACGGCAGGCTTGCTATGATGGCGCACTAGGCGCTCGGGGTATGCACGCTCTCCAGTCATATCAACAAGACGGATCAACTTACGACAACAGTGCTTACACTCTTACGTCGACTTATCATGGCGGTACACTCAAGCTATATACAACTCATCTCGCTGAGCCTGAAGGCCCAGGCAGTCGCCCTGAGTATATTATGACCCAGCTCAAAGGCTGGTCGATGACCAGTGACCTGGGGACCTTTCAGCAAGGAGCATGCGCATATCGAAATGGTCGGGACTGGGCAAAGGAAAAGAGGGACGAATTTATTAGGACAGCAAATGAAACAAACTCAACGGCTCAATCTCAGCTTCTTCATTCAACATCTCATAGCCAGACAGCTTCCGAGGCAGCTCCTATCATGGACGACTCTGATGTATCAACATTGTCTGACGATGCGGAGTATTCAAATGCGCAATGGAGCTTCGCAGCCACAACCGAAGAAAAAGCAGAAAAAGAGATTCTTAGCAGGAATGCCAAGAAGCCGAGAGTTAGTTCCATTGGTCAAGTAGCGGGTAACAACCTAGATACTCAGTGTCCGAATTGATGACAAATAGGGCTTATCATGCGCAGGTGGGGACCATCCAGCCCAGGTTCCCTTTTTGGGGTTGATTAAAGTCACAAGAATAGAACTTTTTTTTTGGAGGGGGGGGGGAGGGGGGGTATACGGCGAACGCGCGAGGGCCATCTGGATCGGGGGCGATTTCCTTCTGCTCTGAGGCGGCCTTTTCAGGCCAGTTTCATACCTTTTTTTGCCGGACCAGCGCAACGCAATCTGCCCACCACACAACCGCAACAACGAGCGGACGGAGGGATTCACTCAGAGCAACTTGTCAAAAAAACGCAAGAAACAAGAATACAAGGCATGCAAGACGCGGGAGATTCCC
>NW_001813979.1:2135662-2138758 GCF_000149585.1 Histoplasma mississippiense
TCCGATTGGGGGTGGTCTTGGCGTTGGAGCGTTGGTTGATCATCTCTTATCCCTGAGCATGGGATGGTCTGGTGTTTGAGCCGCGGCGCTTGTATGTAGATAAAACTGCAATCAATGTTGTTTCATCTATCGAGGATATGATCTCGTTCAAAATCAACTCTTTATCTGCTGTCAGATTCCACGACAATTTTTGTTCATCACATTTTTACAGCAGCGCATATCTGGTATGGATTTGCTCGAGACAAACCCACTGGCGGATGTTGAAACGGCCGATACCCGCAGTTTATCCAAGGCAATTGATGCAGCGAGCTGGTCGGTATTTCTGCAAGTTCCATTTGATGAGTGGGTTTTGAAAGCAGCCGGGCGCAACGCACATTTGGTGGATACATTCCTTTGGTACCACGAAATGCTCAGCGTTCGGCTGTACTACCGCCTTCGACGGTGTTCAGAGGCGCAGAAGGTCAAAAGCGACCTTCAAGGGGTAAGCCGAAACCGGTTGCTTTGTTTGCATTGTGTGCTAACTTTGAAGGAAGATCATCGCTGAAGTAAACCCTTTTGCACGCATGGTGATATCGAGCGGCATCGAATCGCTGAACGGACGGATTGTGAACTGCGATCTGAATATCGGCTTCATTGTTGGCCCTCTGCGTGATCTCCAAACCGATGATCTGACCCCGGACGTATTGAACCTCCTGGATATTCGCTTTCGGCGGACCTATCACCGACAACGGGATAACGATGAGATGGCCGAGTTTCGAACCGACACCTCACTTTTCCGCGGCATTAATCACACGCCGCCTGGATTACTAGCCAGTTCAATCACAGAAAACGACCTGAGGTCCTTCCGCGATGATTATGCTCTCATGTTCTTGGAGGTCAATGGCCTCCACAAGTGGCTCAGTGCCTTGGGTCGTTCTTGGAATTGTCGATGTGAAGATGTTACCAACTGTCTTCAAGCTGACTCAAAGCACAGTGCTGCGTTAGTCGAACTTGCTTTGATAAGCCTTAATGCCGCCTTCTTGTCTACTGGTTCTTTTTTTTAACGCGCCATCAAAGTGCTTATACGAACGTCGAAATTTCCACGGGTCAACTGCGATAATCTATGGTTTGAAGCAAGCTGGGTGTGACGGCGAGATGATTCCCCTGCAGCTGTCGAGCATTGTCAACTATCAAGCGTATCGCGATGAGTTAAAAAAGGGACCGGCATTGCCATTTGTGTTTTTCTCTATCAAAGAGCTCGCGTTGTTGATTGACTGCCTCAGGCGCCACAGACCATCCTCCCTGGAGTATAAAGAACATTTGCAGGGTGTATTGTGTACAATCGAAGAGCTATTTGTATTTAAGTATTACATGACTGACACAAGCAAGGCGACAGGCACCATGCAGCGGATTGGAAGGCTTCTCAATATCAATTTATGTTTCAACTTTTAGCATTAGATAACACACTGCAATCTAGTTTACCTTACCCACTCTTCCATCCTTCTATTTCTCTTCTGCCGGTGGGAGGGATAGAGTTGGTCATCCGTGCCGCTCCCTTGTAGTAAGTCGTCCAGTTTACAATTCCCAAGTTTAAAGAAAGTTTCTGCAGGAGGAGCTACCGGGAATGAGCTTGGCTATCAATTAGAGTATGCCATGTAACGCAGCGAAATGAGCGGTGTATGTAAGAGCCTCTCAGACAACTGGCAGCCTTGCACAAGGCTGTCAAATGAGAGCAGGCCCAAAGGTTGATGGCGGGAATTTCTGGTTTTAAAAGGAAGCTTGCTTGTCAAAAGTCGCTTGCAGGAAAAGCTCCTTTTCTTTCTTTCATTTCTTTCTCCTTCTTTTTGTGTGTTTGATCTGTTTTCCCAAGATGATGAATTCACCGCCCGTAAGATTCATATTTCAGGAGGTTTGGAATTTAACACCATCATAAGTTTGAGATATATTGACAAACTGGAGCTAGTCTGACTGTGGGATAGGCGATTGGCCCCACAACCGAAAAAGTCGCCAAGGTTGAAATTCACATGGACTTCCCCTCATGATACGGTGCGGTCTCGAGTCCGCAAGGCCCCGCGCCATCATGCGCAGAAACACATTGTCATGAAAACTAAGGTTGAGACAGCATCTGGTGTCACGCTGGACCTCCATCAGGAGGGTGATAAAGTACTTGAGGCTTTTAACTCGGATGGATATGTTATATTCAAGGGTGCTGCCGATACTGATTCCATGGAGGAGGCTATAGTCAAACAACCACAAACTAGACCAATCACTAGCTTGTGGTTGTTCGACTATATCTTTTTTCAATGCTGCAGTTAGTGATTGGTCTAGCTTGTGGTCGTTCGACTGTCCTACCTTCTTCAGCGCCGCAGCTAGTGATTGGTCTGGCCTGCAGTCGTTTGAATCTACCCCATTCGACACTACAGCTGGTGATAGGTCTAGCTGCTGGTCATTTGGGCATCCTCCGCCTCAGAACGCCATAGCCCTAGTGATCGGTCTAGGTCGTGGCCACAGTCGCGGTAGACCCACCCTCTGTCCGGAATCCTAACTCTTCACCCCCATCATCTTCTTCCGCTGAATCCTCGCCCGTATCCTCTTTGCCAGTCTCTTCACCAGTCTCCTTGCCAGTCTCCTCACCTGTCTCCTCTTCTCTATCGCTCATATGAAGGAGGGCATCACGCTCCCCCTGGCTTAACGACTGAAACAATTTCTCTAAAGCCAAGGCCTTTTTCACTATGCTCTCTGTGGATCGATCACTCGGAGTCTTCACTGCTCCCATCTTCACAGCTGTCAACTTCTTGCGCAGCAGGGTTTTTCACTAGTTCTGCTATGTTCTTGCCGAAATTTTCACCTAATGCTTCTGTGCCCATAGATCAACGTACGCGATAGCAAAATGATGTGAGGAATAAGAAAAAGGGGGAGGGGGAAGCGATCTTGATATATATATTGATGCGATCATTCACCTACACAACCCCAGCCTTCCGACCCCTGCCACCCAGAGAACCTTCCCCCCGCCACAATGAGGCTTCCGCCTCCATCTACCTCATCAAAGAATTGTGATTCCTTTACAATCCCTTTCTTTCCTTGTTTGCCCTGCAGCTGTTTTTAGATTGAGAAGCT
>NW_001813979.1:2139037-2146758 GCF_000149585.1 Histoplasma mississippiense
TAAATTTCAAACCCACAATGAAACTACATTACATTCAGAGTCAACGTCTCAGCTTTCATAATAAGAAGATGTGAGTCTGTCAAGTAAATATTTTCAGATGAATCTATTATCTGATTTAATTTATTGTTTTTGAATTGGAAAACTGTATTGTGAGTATCAAATTCTGTCTTTCATTAATTTTTCTATATATTTATTATATTTTTAACATCATTCAACATTAAATATTCCTTCTGTATAATCAACTCTTGTTTGTATTTAACATTATACAAGGACTCATCATAAGCACTGCTTACACACAAGTATAATGAAAGAATAATAATAATAATAATAACATTAGAAGCACAAATCTCAGCTGAACTTCAATTAAATACATTTTTTAAAAAAAATTTTGTCAAAAAAAAAAAAAAAAAGGGAGAATTTCGATTTGCATCGGCGCCACCCTCTCCCGTGGCCTTCCCCTTGCGGTCTGGCGCCGGCCCGGAGCAGGCCAGGCCGCTGCCCGTTTCGGTCTGGCGTGGCCCGTTTTGGTCTGGCGTGATCCCTTCGGGGATGCTGTCTCGTCCAACATCAACCGTCATGGCTATATAAGGCACTTGTCCCTCCCTCTGTTGTGCACGCACTTCTCTGTTCTCTTTTCTCCTGCATTCTTTGCTGTTTGGTTCTCTTCTCTTCAGCTGTCTTTGTGTTCAGCTGACCCACTTCTCCACCTCAAAATCTGCTGTCAATGCGGCTGTGTGAGCTAGCTCTAGCCCGCCTTGGTCGCTTTACGCTGCTAGAAATGTCAGGGCCTTGGAAATGCTCTCTATTTCATTGTGCTACTGTTTCTCACTGTTGCTTCTCTGTTTTTTTGAGCCAGTCACACTGGCCTCGCTGGTCTGAATCTCACTGTGCACTTTTATCAGCTCCTTGACGTTCTTCGCTATTCTTAATTAAGAGATGTGTCTGTTTTCATCCATCCTGATGATTTTTCTTTCTCCTTTTTGTTTTTTTTTTTTTTTTTGTCTGGGGGAGATTGGAGGAGGGAGGTTTGCTGGGGCGAAGAATGTGCCGTGTCTACGAGCCAATGGCAAAAATGCCTTGTTTTGCCGGCGGTGCTGCGAGGGACCGTTGTCTGTTGTATTGCAGCATCACTGGATCAATGCCTTTGGTTGGCCAATCCCTGTTTCTCAAAACGAGGTGCCAGTGTGCGCAGTCCGGGATCAGGATGAGAAATGATGATGAATACGCTGCACTACAGGGGCAGGTGCATTCCTCTGGTTCTCGAAACTCCGGGCAGGGGTTATCGCCGGCGACTGACAGGTGGAAGGAAAATCCGCGGCCAAGAAAAACCTGCTCTCTTCCGGCTCATACTCCTCACTGGTACTAACTCCACACTCCCAGAGGCGATTTGCAAGGAAGAGAATTTCTGTAAATTGCTTTCAACTTCTGATAACTTCTATCAACTTCTTGCGGTGAATGGAATGTAGGTGGTGAATGAGAAGATTACTAAGAAGACTTGTTATTCACTTGTATCATTGACATAAATATGCCTCACTTCTGCGAAGATCCTACCCTCCTGCAAAGTAAATTATATCTCAATTACAGAAATGAACCAACCTCTAGCCATTTAATCTATAGCATATTATATCATACAAAAGCCAATCTTCTACGTACCCCTGAAGCTCAGTTCACAGCCATGAAGGCCCATTTACTAGCGCTTTACACCACTAACCACGGTGAAATGTTTCCGGTTTGAGCAATGGGCCAGTTGACAGGGGTGTGGTCTCCGAAGGCCGCATGGCCTTCGGCAATTGTCATTGGATTTTTCCACGTTTGCTATGTAGATATTCTATTCTTTAGATGTAAAAACTTAAAGTCTGTGATAGACAATTCGATTGGTGAAAGTCATATATCTTTAGACAATCCAAATCAAAGACAAAGAAATAACAATTTGGCAAGAAGACAAGAGCATGTTCAGGCCTGTCTCGCAACTCTCACTCAACACTGCCCTACCATTCAGGCGCTACTCTGGACGTCTGACTCTGTAATGGAGATATGCCCACTCCAGTCACTGTTTTATTACAGGGTCGTTTCGACCTGCCCACATGATGCAGTGACCTTTTCAAGGATCCAACCCGCTTCTTCATCGGGCGCCTGTCTATGTCGGACCGGTGAAAGTCTATGATCAGGACCCGGCGCAGCTCATCATTCCATAACATGTTGGCAGACCGCAGGTCTTTATGTACCACTCCCAGCATGCGGATTTCCTTCTTTGACTGGGAAATCTCACGACTTAGCACTTCCTTGTCTTTGACGTTCTCTATACTTTCCCCCGCCCAACCCATGAGAAGCATATGGCGGATGTCCCCAGCACCATGGAGGAAAAGGAACAATTTCAAATCAATAGTCCCTAGAAATACAGGGACAGCAGAGCCCTGTGCTTTCTGAAGAACCCGGTATATTTCTGCTTCACGTGAGACAACTTTCCATAACCCGACTGTTGTCCCCTTTCCAACAAGGGTGTAGCCGTATGCAGCACAAGTGATCTTGAAGGGTGCACCATATGATCCACAAGTCCCAAATGGAGTGCAGTTATGATCAAGGTCACGATCGAGTTGTTCATTCAGTATTTGTACAAGCTTCCTTGCATCGATACAGTGTTGATCATCATTCTGGCCTCGCCGGTGGAGAGAAACATTAGGGCATTGATGGTCCAATTTACCTCCTTGTTGCAAACCCAATAAGCATCGCTGCGTACAGTAACGTGCCGTGTGTTGGCTCTGGCCGCTCGATGGCCTAGGACCTACTGGGCGCGCCGATGAACGCTGGCTGGGCGGGGAGGACATCACTTGGCTGAAGCCCCGCTTCCGGCCGTGCGCTGCTTGGTTAGAGTCGGAGTCAGAAGAATCCATATGATCACTCAAAGGCGAGTTATCCATTGGTGCACAGGTGGTTTGAGATCGGGTAGAAACTCGATGGCCGGGCTGTAATGGAGACGATGGCAGATGTTCAGAGGGCATATATTCCGAACTTGCATATTCTGATCCTGGAGGAGTCTGTTGCAGCTCATCATCGGGGATTTGTGACCGTGTAAAGTCAAAACTTGTCTTCCATATATGGAGCTGGGATCTTGCAGCATTACACCACTTCTGGTCACGGATATCCGAGAGAAAGGACATCAGACAGAGACATAATATTCTGGCAATAGCTGTCTTTGACTGATAAAAGACCCCAGGATTTTCTGAAATCACATCCATGTTTGGTTCACAGAGATAGTAATAGAGTGTACTAGGGTCACTGTATGGAACACGAAGAAGAATGATAGCAAATCCATTAGTTATGTAGGAGTACTCCAGTCCAGCTTGGATCATGACATGATACTCTTGAACCAAAACTGAGCAAGTCAGCTGTTCTGCATTATATCTCAGCTTTTCATCCTTGTTCAGCTCATCACTCTTGGGGATTGTGTCTGACTGAACAATCTCTTCCCAGAGCTTCATCGATCGTAGACCCGCTCGGAGATTTTCAACTGAGAGCTTGTGTGGCGGCTTATACTCGACTGTCATAATCAAAGTATTGGTGGAATCGTTGATCCGATGAATACAGAATGAATCTGATTTGGGATTTTTTGTGCTGGATTCATCCAGCAGCTGTACATCTGACTCTTCTGATGTCTGTAGAAGATTTCCATGATTTTCAAACAGGATCCCATCTCCAAGCCGGAATCTCTCTCGGGCATCAGGTATTTTGCATAGCTCGGCTATGATATCATGGACATGATCTTCCACAGCGGTTCGCTCGTAGTGTTCCAGATCCTTTTCACTTCGTAGTTTTCGGCTAGAATACCGCCGACCAAGTTCATTTAGTACAAGGAGAGATGTGAATAGCCTAGGTGCATCTTTTTCAGCTGGTTGAAGGTAAGTGGAAACTGATTCATAAATTTCTTGCAGTTGAACCGGGCAACTTGACCAATGACGAAGGCTCGTTGGGCAGTATTTCCCAGTGGGTGGTGGAATACTCCCCTTCGTGGAGCGGGATGGCGTTCCAACCTGCAAAGGCCGGGAGAATGAATCATGACAACCTCTGATGAGCTCTTCGAGTGTTGTTGGCTGGCTGCGCACTTTTACCTCTGCCTCTCGCTCTTCTACCTGCATTCTCAACTCTTCTGCCTCCCTTCGCCACACTGCTTCCCGTGCCCCTCGCTCTTCTGCCTGCCTTCTCAATTCTTCTGCCTGCCTTCGCAACACCGCTTCTCGTGCCTCTCGCTCTTCTGCCTGCCTTCGTTCCGCTTCCGCTCTAAGGAAGAGAGCCTTGTAATCTGGTGAACTGTCATCGGCCATTAGAGAGGGATAAAAGAGTTATATCAAAAAAAATTAAAATTGGGTACCAGGAATTTAGTGGCTAGAAGCGATAATCCTGAGGTGGTCGGAACAGGAGACGAGATATAGTGCCAGCCGTGTCGCCCAAAATAACACGGATCAACGTTTACCCGCGCCAAACGTCATAGTGATACAGCATCAATGTTTTCGTCTTATCTATTCCGTTTTGCACAACCCCGGAGGCAGCCCGCTTTGCCGACTTATACTTGTAGTCAAAAAGTAATGGTTGGTATATGTTTGGATGGGGTCGGATGCGATATTGCTTTAACACGAACTTCCTCCCAGCCACTACAGTGTTGGAGATCACCCTGATGGCTTCTAGGATATATAAGAGTAGACTTATAATGTAAATGATGGGAGGATTCTCTACAATTTCTATGAATCATGACCAAAGAGATATGGAAGCGCATCGCATATTCCAGTTCTCTGCATCTGTGACAGCGACTATCTGCAGTGGAGGCGGCCACGCAGTGTGGTTGGGTTCGATGGTACTTGGGAATACTGGGCGACTTGCTTCATTGAATCAGAAGGTCATCCTATGCCAGATAGGAGTAGGACTTTTAGTATTTGTTGGATCAATCGTGTCGCTTGTCCTCGCTGTCCATGAGCCCATCTACAGGAAGGGTGAGTAGCAGAGCCTCAACTGCTTTTGTCATGTCTAAACGCCTAAGTCTACAGACACTTCGAGACCAATTCTTAAATTGATAGTTGGTTTCACACTTGTGCTGCAAACTGCAAACGAGGTATAATCACTGTGGTTCACCACTCTTTGGCAAGGCTAACTTTTCCAAGTACCTAAGTGTTAGCACACTCCGTTCTCGATTGATTGGTTACTTTGCAATAAGTGTCACTTTTTGGAAGGTCCTCGTGGTGCTCCTGTAAGACTTTGGCTCTTGATAGGTGACTGGGCCTAACATGTGCCTAACACAGATTTTTTGTCAACGGCATTTCTCCAAGGAACCACGATATCCTCTACTCATTGAGTATGGCTGTCACCTCTAGCGAACTCTTTTTCCTCTGTTCTCAGTATATCCAGCTCTGGGTGTCTTGCGTGCGCTCTTCGAACGAAATCTGCAATTTAGAACTTACTCGCACTCATCATGTTTTGATGGTGGCATCTGTAACGGCAGCAATACTCTCTGTAGCCTCAACAACGCTCACCATCGCAGCGTACGTTAGGCAGGATTTTTCGATCCAGTTTTCAACAGTAAGATATTCTGTACCATTCTCATTAATGTAACTAACGACAAGTAGCTTCAAGTCGCAACATTAGGCATAATGCGGATGGTCATCTCACTCTATAAGTTGAATGGCGGTGTTTCCAGGCAAGGATTGGCTCTGAATTCTGCTTGATTGGTGGCCGACCAGGAACAAATAACTAGTGGTTGGTATAATGTTTCGCCGTTGCATTCAGCTTGATAAGATTCTTAACAACAAGATTTGTATGGACCCACATAGTGTATCCTGTTTGAAAAACTGTATGATCTTTGGTAGTTAGTACATGTTTAAACAAAGATTTTAATATCATTGAACTTTCAAATCTGATCTCAATATCTTCTACTTCTGCTGACATTGCATTGTCAGAATCCTCTTTGAGAATAGTTTTGGGCCTGTCGCCCATATATGATTCGCTATGCATTGCTGCCTAAGAGTCATCTGAAAACGAAGCCTGATGAGGAAGAAGCCATGTGATTATTATTTCTCTTCAATCACGCGTTGCGTCAGGCTATGTATTTTGCATAGGCACCCCCACCTTTCCCCGCGACGTCACAAACCTTTTCTTTTTCTCTGTGCCTTTGCCTCTTTTCTGCTCGCAAAAATACGGCACAACGAAAGATTTATGAAATCCAATATTTCATTTCATTGAAAGTGTTGCACTCTACTTACTCCTCAAAAGATTTTGTAACCATGGCGGTAAGTAGATAATTTGATGTATTCTGTTTCCAACTAAATATCTGTTTCCAACTCTAGCTAAATATATTGTTTTCACAGAGAGGTGACATTGCGCTCGCGGGGCAAGAAGAAAAAAACATCCCAAGCCACTTTTTCGATCCGACCGACACCCATAGGAAAATATATTTCATGGTGTTGAGCCGCCTCAGTCATGTGACCACGTGACTAAGTATTCACGTGATCTCATAGTGTATTACATAGCTAGCTAGCTCCCACTCATTAATAACAAGCAACTACGTGTAAGCCTTCAACAGGTTATGGCCCTCTTGTGTTAGAGGCGCGTCAGTTCGATCCAGAACCTCCGAAATTGAGAGCAAGAGCTCTATAGACACTTTTACGGAGATTTCGGTCAGGAATTGGAATTGTTGACCTAACTGGTGCGCTGAGAACGCGTCCGGGCACGGCAAATTCCTCTATCCTACGGCTCGGATGCCACCGACATCATCCACAGGCTACAATACACGTCTAAAGGCACGTATGCAGTCAGAAAAAGACCTGGATATAGGTTACTCAACTGCGGACGAAAGCAACGATATAGAATCCCCACCTGAGACCCCTAGCAGACCACCTACATTCCCACAACAGCCGACCCCCATTACCGTCAAACAGGTAAAGAGACGCGATATGGCTAATGAATCGACAGGACGTTCGACAGGTGGTGGAGAGCCCTCAGGCTCCCACACGCGTCGAACCTCAGATGGCGATGATGTCTCTGAACTGGCAACAACATACAATCGGTTGGTGGCACAGGGGTTCCCAGCAGAGTTGGCCGCACAAGTGGCACAACAGCGATGGGCAGCAAAGATGGGAATCACATTGTCAACGGGTAGCAGCAATAATGGGGGCTCAATGTCTGCCCTTAAAGAATTCAAGGATGAACACGACCACGTCAGCTTGTCGCTGAATGAAAAGCTTGCAGGGGCCTCAAACTTTGAGGCGTTCAAACGCGAAGTTATGGCGAGAGCAGTACTGCTGGAGGCCAACACCATTCTCACCAAATACGAGGAGCAAGCACCCGAGGACTCCACCCCTGATGAGAGCAAGATATGGAGCTATAAGAACAGGCGGATGTGGGAATGTATATGGAATAATATGAAGTCAAATGCCCAGACCCTCGCGCAGTCAAAACTACAGGGTGATGAGGAAACCGGAAAAATGGGGAACACCGCAGCTCTGTGGCGAGCATTGGAACTTGAATACCAGGTTCACGCGGCGGATCACCAAAACACGTTATACAGTCGAATCTCCCATATGAACATCTATTGGCATGGGGGGGATCTCACCCCCTTTGTGCAGGACTGGCGTCAAACAGTTAATGAAATCGCAGCAAAAGCGCTCGTGTCTGCTGACTGCTCCAGATGCGTACCTCCGACAACGCTTTGTGCGCCTAGCGTGTAAGGCACCCACAAT
>NW_001813979.1:2146858-2154892 GCF_000149585.1 Histoplasma mississippiense
AACCTCCACACAAGTATGGTTACATTCCTCTTCCCACCAACCCGGGGAACGCCTAACAAAGAATGACATTCCCTGGTGTACGACCTAGATGTATCTTTCGGAGTGTTTTTTAAGCCTAAAGATTGGTGGTCAAAGAAAGACCCGGGTAAAGGGATGCAGTCCAAGAAGGCTAAGGACAGTGAAAAAGAGGGTTCGCAGAGCTCAAACACCCTGACTACCAAAAATTCAAAGGAGTTGAACACGTCGCAGAACACCAATCCGAGCACCTCACAAAACACCCAAAATTCGCAGCGTTCGGACAAGGAAAGGACTGGGGTTAAATGTCACTACTGCAGCTACCCAGGCCACATAAAGAAGGATTGTCACTACAAGAACTGGAGAGATCAGAGTGAGGAGTGGCAGCAGTCCCGAAAAGCAAAGATTGAGGAACTTGCTAAGAAAAACGGCGAGGAACCACCCGAATTCCAGAGCTCATTGAAGGGACTGGCCGCGTTACGTCCTCAACGCGATCCGAATTGGTATTTAGACACTGGGTGTTCGGGCAATATAACACCCAATATGGAGGTGCTCAGCAGTCTGCGGCCCTCAGATGACGGAAATTTTGCGGAGGACGCCAATGGAGGCTCTATCCGCACGAAAGCAGTTGGCGAGGCGAATGTTATGTTGAATGGGTCGACCCTACGCCTAAACGAAACGAATTACACTCCAGATGTGGCAAGTAATCTCGTCAGCTTTGGTCAGTTGTTATGTGATGGGTTCGACTTTGAGCTACTTCGGGGAGAGGACAGTAAAATGTACGGGTTTAAGATCAAGGCCCCAGATGGCGAGGTCTTTTACGCAACGATGAACAACTCACGCGTCTTCCCCATACATGGCACCAAAGAAGCCGCAATAGCGGCAGTGGCTAAATCAGTCGTTCCTAATCTGGCTAACACCCTATTTGCATGGCACGTCCGTCTGGGTCACCTCAATGAAAGGGACATTCTGAAACTGGCGAAAGACCCCCAGTCGGGTATAGTTATCAAAGGGGATTTGAAGATGCCCTTCTGCGAGACGTGCAAACTTTCAAAAGCGAAAACCAAGATCTCACGGATCCCCATGCCACGGGCGAAGAATCGTGGATATAGGATTCATTTCGACCTCGCGGGCGGTGGTGAGAGTCTTGGTGATGGGTTGAATGTCTTTTCACCTAGCAATCAGGGTTACAAATACGCGCTCCTAGTGGTTGATGACGCCACTCGTTACAAGTTCACCTATTTCCTCAGAGCAAAAAGCGAAGCCCCTGATGCGGTTGAATTCCACCTCAAACACCTAAAAGGATTGGGTGTTAATGTCGCGTTTGCAAGGTCTGATTTTGCGACTGAAATTGGGGGCCAAAAGACACAAAATGTCCTCACCAAACATGGGGTTAAATGGGAACCGACGGAGCCGTATGCTCCCTGGCAGGACGGGGTAAGTGAACGAGCGATTCAGGACGTAGCTATGAAGGCGCGCACTATGATGGTCCAAGCAGGTCTCCCACCTGAAATGTGGGCGGAGTGCATGCTAACCGCGACTCTGATCTCAAACATCACCCCTACCTCGACCGAATTATATAGTGAGATTGTACCCGAAGGACGTTGGAGTTCAATGACGAGTTTTGAAGCATGGGATGGGAAACCTTACAAGCGGGCAAGTGCTCTACGCGCGATTGGGACTCCCTGCTACGCATTAAAGGTTGGTAACCAAAAGGAAAAATCGAAGTTCGCAGCCCGCAGCGAACGCCACATCCTTATAGGATATTACGGGGGCTATGCCTACCGTTTATGGAACCCCACTACTAAGGAAGTTGTTGTTAGTAGTAGCGTAGAGTTCAATGAAAGTGCGACATTAAACCGCCTAGTTGGCCCTGCTCTGGACGATCGCAAGACGTCAGAGATTTCTTATAATACCCCCAGTGGTGAACCTGAGAAGGTTGACCAGCAGATTTCCTACAATCCCCCTGTTCCTGAGGACTCCACTCTACAAACTGAAATAACCCCTGCGGAACAACCCAAAAAGGACCAGCTTTTCCCATCAGCCCAGGGGACGACTGGAAAGAAGCGCGGACGGCCAAAAGGTAGCAAAAATAAGCCAAAGGCCCAACTAGCCGTAGCCGGGCAGAGGGAGAATATTGATGATGACACTGATGAAGAAGTCGCCCGCCAACCGTTTAAGGGTTGGAAGGCATTTAAAAAGCCTAATCACGAGATTGTCGCAGGGATCCGCGTCCCAAATACATATGGGGAAGCGATAGAAAGCCCGCAAAAGGAGAACTGGCTTGCCGCGATGAAGAAGGAGATTCAAAGCGCTCAAGATCATGAACTTTATGAAATTGTCCAACGACCGTCCAAGGCCTCTGTGTTAGGGGGTAAGTGGGTGTACAGAATTAAGACAGATGAAGACGGAAAAATCACAAGCTACAAGGCACGTTGGGTGGTTCAGGGGTTCCGTCAAAAGAAGGGTGTAGATTACGACTTGACATACGCCCCCGTCATATCCGCGGATACAATCCGCACGATTTTTGCAGTCGCAGCCTCAAAAGGATGGAAGATTCGCCAAATCGACTTCGTGACGGCGTTTTTAAATGCAGAACTCCCTGAGGGTGAAAGGCCCTATATGCAACAGCCGAAAGGATTCGAGGTTGGGGACCCAGAGAAGAATGTCTGTTTAGTAGTACAGTGCCTATATGGATTAAAGCAGGCTCCCCGGAATTGGTTCAACCTCATAACCTCCTACTTGGGAAAAATTGGATTCGTCGCTAGCGAATGGGACTCTGGGCTGTGGTATAACCGCGAGAAGCAGGTGTATTTGACGTTGTACGTTGATGATATGAAGCTAGTGGGGCCCGACGAGGGTGCCCTAGAGGATACGGCGAAATTGATCGCGAAGGAGTTCAACATTAAGGACTTGGGTGAGGCGCGTCACTACCTGGGTATGAA
This sequence comes from Histoplasma mississippiense, assembly GCF_000149585.1. Taxonomy (NCBI): domain Eukaryota; kingdom Fungi; phylum Ascomycota; class Eurotiomycetes; order Onygenales; family Ajellomycetaceae; genus Histoplasma; species Histoplasma mississippiense. Next base: position 2,149,819 of record NW_001813979.1, read on the forward strand.
AGTAGAACGCGGGGACGAGGGAATTTGCTTATCTCAAGAGGTGTATATTGACCAGGCCCTTAAGAAATTCAACATGACAGAGTGCAACCCCGTTCGAACCCCCATGGATCCAGGTTTCGCCCCCGAGGGAGGTGACCCATTTGATGAGAGTTTGTACAGAGCGGCAGTTGGCACCCTACAGCACCTGGCCACGTATACAAGGCCCGACATAGCATTCGCGGTCGGTTATTTGGGGCGTTGGGCTAGTAAGCCTACAACAGCATGCTGGGCGGCGGTTAAACACCTGCTTCGTTATCTCAAGGGAACCAAGAGCCTGAGAATCATCTACCGCCATACCGCGGAAGTCGGCACTAAATTAAACGTGTTTTCAGATTCAGATTGGGCGGGTGATGTTGGGGACCGGAAGTCCACCTCTGGAATGGTGATTTTGCTGGCCGGTGGCCCAATCTCGTGGAAATCCTCAAAGCAAGGGGTAGTGGCGCTGTCAACAACTGAAGCCGAGTACGTTGCGTGCAGTGAGGCGCTTAAGACAGTGATTCGAATCCGCGGCCTACTTAATGAGCTGGGTCTTGCGGATGGCAGTTCACCTGCTCCTACCATCATGAACATCGACAATACGGGCGCGATAGCGGTGGCAAATGGCGAAAAGGTGACGCGGAACGTGCGCCATATTGACATACGCTTCCACCATGTCAGGGATGAGGTCCGCAAAGGGACCATTAAGCTGTGTCACATTGAGAGCGCGGGTATGGCAGCGGATTGTCTGACCAAGGCATTAAGTTACGAGATGAATACCCGGGCGATCGAGATGCTCGGGCTAGTGGGTTGAATTTTACTGGTTTTATAGTATTTGAGCGTATGGACCTAGGCCTTATTAGGCAAGTAGAGTCTACTTCATGTAATTAACTTTCATTGCGGATTTGAACGAGTTGAAAGGTAATAGAGAGCAGCGGCTGGGATGCCAGCAAAGTGGCATGGGGGGGTGTTGAGCCGCCTCAGTCATGTGACCACGTGACTAAGTATTCACGTGATCTCATAGTGTATTACATAGCTAGCTAGCTCCCACTCATTAATAACAAGCAACTACGTGTAAGCCTTCAACACATGGGATATTATATCTCTATCCTCAACAAGGAAACCGGGGACAATCCAACCCACCATGATGCAAAGCAACCCGGCCAGGAAGTTATAACAGAGTATCAACCATTCAATGTTCCGCCCGGGTATACTGTATACATCAGAGTTGCCAGTGTATACTTTGAGGTCTAGAATGACATTGTAACTTCCATTCCATAGATGCTGTTGAGATGGTATCCATCCTCACTAGCACACGAGATCGTGAAGGAGATATCCTGAGTGTCATCTTTTGGGAACAGCGTAGCTAAACACCCTGTCTTCTCTAGACCTTGGCGCCTTTCCTGTATCCAAAGTTTGCTATTCTGGACTGCTGTTTTAAAGGGCTCGGGTAGTGCAGCGATACTACTCGCTGGTGCGTTCGTGTATATGTACCCCTCTCGATTGTCGGTCATTGAGGTTTGATGTGTGTGGTCGCGAACTTGTGGTTGGTTCCCGTCGCTAAACGGTCTAGTTACCACGTTCGGTGTGCGAGCCGTTCCCGTTACGATCGCATGTTTGATATGTCGAATAAACTGGTGCAACAAACCCCATATCTCGCAGGCTTGGAAGTTGATCTACATCAAAGTCAGCGTTGCTGACAGGAAAGGGTGGTTGTCACTGACTTATTCTGGAATTACATGGCCTGTAGTCGACCCCTATTGTGTATCATTAGTATTAGGTAACTAGCATCGGATAAAAATGTCGCCGCCCACCTTGTTGGGTTGCTACCATATCATTACTACCAAGTGAGTTTGCGTGCGTGGCGACAGGACCTAACTCCATCAATATCTGATGTAAAACGAGGAAAGGTCCATCTAACCTTGAAATTGCTGCTCCCTGTTTGATGCTACTAGAGATGCTGAGCTTTCGACCCCGTGCCCTCTTTTTCCGAAAGGGTTGAGGGTTTCTCTCTGGTTGGCGAGCGCAGATTCCGACAAGCTTGAAACTAATTCTCGAAACATATCACACGTATTCAAAGGCTCCTCTTTTTCTAGAGATTGCAGCGTTTGGAGTATATCAGGAGATAGTAAAGGTATCCGCTCGGTGTACGTATCGTCAATTACGAAATCGAACGTGCCGTCTGGCATGCCCCCAGACGTCTTCCAACTCGACGGCGGAAGGGCCATTGCCCACATAAGAATAACGTGAGGATGCTGGGACCGAAGCACCCCACATCTTGTACGAGTGTGTCTCTTTCTTGTTTTGACTTGCTCAGAATCCAAATCAGAGTCCTTGGGACCGATGTAGATAAGCTCAAGGTTCCTCCTGAGATTCATCAAGATAGGTGAGGTTATTGATTGATAGTTTTTTGTATCTCGAATTTGATTTGCGATGGCGATGTCTTCGTTCCCACAGTGATTTAGCTTTGCAATCGCTGCATTCAGAGCTGCCCAGGATGAATCCATTCTCCCGCGTAGTTTCCGAAACTCATTCCGCTGGTCCCTTGTTGGTCGAATCTTCCTACCTGTAAGCTTCAACAACATCGACTCCGTCCGGGCTGCAAGCGCCTCGAATTGTGATAAAACTAAACTAGCAGACATGGTGAACTTAGGTCTGAATCTATTGCAATGAAGAAGGGACTGGCTAAAACTGGATCAGATAATCTATGAACCATAGATCAACAAGTACAAATAGTTTACAGAGTTCTTTAAGGGGGGTGTGCTCTATATACATCTCTGCTTGTCTTTATTTGTAGCCTGCATGCTTATCCGAACCAGGGTAGCACAAACCTGGGCTCACACAAATTGATTATCACATGGGCGGAGTCACACTATGACATGTCCTCGTAAGATAAGGACTTATTTCAATGTCTAGGCTAAGAACGGTATAGTATTGGATTGAATGCAGAGCTCAACGAGTGGCTGAGACACGGATGGGCATTGAACCAACCCAGGGCTTGTATTTGCAAGTGTTGTCACCTGCATGATCTTCATCCGCAGGTGAATCTAGTATAGCAAAACTATGGTGCCTCACAAAGACTTGTTCAAGTGTGCATCACCAGAAAGGAGTCACACCGTAGCATGCCCCGAAAATCGATGCTATAGACTCAAGTGTACACATAACTAAGCACCGGGATAGCATGATGTTTTTGTGAGGCGCCATAATTTTGCTATATTAGATTCATCACCGCTGAATCCCTGCAAGTGAGGCGGTGAGATGAGGTATTGGCCTATTCGCCTGCGTCCTCTTGTTGGGTGCCCTGGTGCTAAATGCAGCATACGGAACAGCAGATTTGGTTTGCCGGGTCAACTTGTACTGATGGATGAAAGGTGGTAGGTAGTACAAGTTTCACATGGTAGGGAAGAGACTAATAGCGTTTCCGGCACTGAGCTCGCAAGGCTTTTCATTGTGTTTTGATAATTTTTCAACCTAGATCAACCTCTCTTCCCGTGCTTTGACAATTCAATGAAGAAGCATGGTGAAATGTACCTAGCATAGCCTGCGTTGGTATAGACGGCATATCCGGCGTCTAGAAATACGAGGACACCGATCGACTCGACTTTGTACGGGTTCCAACCGCATATAAGGGCGCAAGATTCCTTCCGAATCCTAAGGCGATGAACGTCTTACGAAAATTCGAGCTCTGCAAATACCAATTCCTCATCCCAATTGACAAACACTTACTTGTGTATATATCACTCCAAACGTATCGCGCATAATACCATCTCTTAAGGAAACCACCAAATACTCCAGAATGAACGCATTTAACAGTGGTAGTTCTTCGCCAATCCACACTGCCCCTACTCAAATCTCTATTATGGATGTCTTCTTCCCTGGCTTCACCGGCATCACTGCATCTATGCAACAGCTCCTGACTGGCAACCTGAACAGCTATGCTCACCTGATGTGCATGTGCGGGATGTTCCTCTTTCTGGGTAGATATGCATACCGCTACCTGACAGAATTGGTGGAGGCCTATTTCAGTTCGTGACTCTCCCCGTAGTGATAGTTCTTTCTAACCATTGAAAACTTCGACCGTCCACGTCTCCTACTACAATGAAGCGTACGATATGCTTATCGCCTGGGTATCCACCCAGCCCTTCGCCCATAAGGCTCGGTCCTTTCTCGTCAGCATCGACGGCATGCAAAGAAGAGCATATGCTGATGATCTCTCAAAAGAGTACAAGAAGAAACCATTGCGTTTTTCACCTTGGAATGGATCATTCTTCTTCGTGTACAAGAACCATCTGCTCCGGTTCCAGTGCGTGGCAAAAGAGACCAAGGAAGAGATCTCCATTTCCTGCATCGGCGGATCTTCGCAAATCCTGAGAGCACTTCTTAGTGATTGCCGAGCCGAGTATCTAAAACTTATTCAGAGAAAGACTACAGTCTTTGAGCATCATGATGGTGAATGGAGGAAGGCGAAGGCAAGAGACATCAGACCAATTTCAACAGTCATCATGGATGAGGACGAGAAAATGGCCGTGTTGAAAGATATCGAGGATTTCCTGGACGAGCGGGCTCGGGGCTGGTATGCAAGGCGTGGGATACCCTATCGAAGAGGGTTCCTGCTGTATGGGCCTCCTGGAACCGGGAAGTCCAGTTTCAGCTTATCTGTCGCCGGGCGTTTTGAGCTAGATATCTATGTACTCAATCTTTCAAGCATCGATGACAACCGCCTGAGCAGCTTGTTTGCCCAGCTTCCCCCGCATTGTGTCATTCTCTTAGAAGATATCGATGCTGCTAGTACAGCAGAAACGGAAGACAGTGAAACGACGGAAAACACTGACCAGGCCGCGGTAGGCCCTTCACAGAAGAGCAAGTCTCAGGGAAATGTATCTCTGTCCGCGCTTCTTAATGCCCTGGATGGCGTGTCTTCGCAGGAAGGTCGATTGCTGATTATGACAACAAATCACATTGAGCGTTTGGATGACGCACTCATCCGCCCTGGCCGCGTGGATCGAAAAGTTTTATTGCAGCTCGCTGATAAGAAAACTGCAGTTCTTGTCTTTCTGTA
>NW_001813979.1:2155272-2173321 GCF_000149585.1 Histoplasma mississippiense
GTTTACCTTCTCGGCAGGTGGACTGGGACGTATCCTGAAAGGATTTCACGTGATCGGGGGTCACATGATGACGCTCATCCTGTAAATAGCAATATCGCCACTCAGTGGTCAACAACCTCCTTTCCCTTCCTCAAGGATTAGAATAGCCATCAATGCCATACAGTACTCGCAGCCAGCCATCTCCCAGAGCTTTCTCCCTGGTATAATAATTCGCACACTAACATATCCTACACATCTTCCCCGGCTCTTTTGTTTGTTGAGGTCATCTGTCAGACAGTTCACTTTCTTTCTTTCTTTCTTTCTTTCTTTCTTTCTTTCTTTCCTTCTTTCCTTACTTCTCTCCTTCTTCATGTTTCTCTGTCAGTAATTGTATCTGGTGGCAACGCTGCTTGTTTTAACACTGAATCTCGATGAGTCGCGTTCTATCCGGCGCAAGATCCGCCTCGTTTGATTTTTCTGTCATAGTTCAATAATTAATGGAAGTTAGGCAAAGTTTTAGCTCATCAGCTAACGAATCCCGTAGACGTTGCGGTCTTTCACAGTCGCTCCCCGTCTGTCTCGAAGGAGGACCATTAACGTAGGCCCAGGAGCTTGAAGGCATAAAAAGCCAGTTCTCCTCCCAGCTTCCCAGCTTTGCTTCTATCGCTCCATCCTCCCTTTCTCCTCACCAAGGTCTTCCCAGCTTCGTAAATCACCTGACATTACACTTCCATCTCGCACGTGATCGTATGCCGCGAAAATACAAGTGGGGTGGAACTATGGTGCATCAGCCAATCATTGGCGACAGTTAGCCGCCCCAGACTGCCCTGAAAGGAAGTCGTCGACAAAATGTTGAGTAACACCCATTTTCCACACCCACCCTCGGCCTGTAGATATCAATATTTGTATCTCTCAAGGCATCAATTTAATTTACATAAGCCTGCAACTTTCCGATAGTTATTTGTTGTTCTCAAGGCATTTCCCCCAAACTATAGGCATTTGCAATGAAATTCTTCCCTGGGGCATTGTTTTTCCATGCTCAACCGGCCATAAATTTAAGTATTCCCAGAGTTGTTTCCGTACGGCATTCTTCTTCTGCTGAATGTGTTCGGTTGGCCATGATTTTGATGTAGCTCCTTGAGGCATATAATTTCCCACCACGCTTTAAATCTGCAATGTCATGATTCTGAAGACTACTTGGGGCCCAATACTGGTTCCAAGTTGTGTGGACTGCCCTCGGGATTTCTTTTCTCTCAGGGAAAATAAAATTGAAAAGTGAGCCAATTAAAGTTCTTTAGAAATATCTTATGCCCCATGGCAAAGGCTAGGAACATTGGGCCTCAAGTACTCCCCAAAACCGTGACATTGTACATTTTTAGTGTGGCCCCCCTTAAGGTTGAAGAGTGTTCTAGGAATAAGAACTCCCTCAGGTTTAAAAAGTATTCTGAGAAGTAAAAATGCCTTGGTGTATAAAATGTCCTCCAAATATCATGACATTTGGAGAAAAAGTGTGGTCTTCCTCAAGTTTAAAAGTCATTTCAGAAACCAAAAGTGCCTTGAAATTATAAAACATTTCAAGGAATAATAACATTGGAGAAAAGGCGTGGTATTCCTCAGGAATCATAAATGCCTTGAAATTATAAAACATCTCAAGAAATCATGACATATGAAGAAGAGGTGTGGTCTTCCTCAAGAAATAATGATATTTAAAGAAAATATATGATCTGCCTCAAGAAATAATGGAATTTGGAGAAAAGGTGTGGTCTTCCTCAGGAATCATAATGCCTTGAAATTATAAAACATCTCAAAGAATCATGGCGTCTGAAGAAAATGTGTGGCCGTCCTTAAGTTTAGAGCATGGGGTTTGAAAGTTCAAGGGAATCACAAAAATCTGACCCAGAGAAGTGGATTTTTAATCCCCCCTGAGAAGCTAGTTACGGCAAGCCGTGGTTGATAAACTAACTAAAATGCCTAGAGAGGAGAACCCCTCAGAAGATACAAAAATTGATGGTCATTGCTCACCAGGAAAGAGAATGCCCCTAGGAAAATGGTTGGGGTAAATGTTACAAGAAAATGCCCTGAGAACAATACATAGATACTAGGTGTGGGTTTCCCTCGAGTGCTGCCCTGAGAGATACATATAAAACCAGGCATTTTATACAAAAGTTCGTGGTCTGGGACCCTGCCCAGCGCGGCGGTCTACCAGCATTTAACAGCCCTACATCCTGGCAACCTCACGATCTGATTCTAGCATATGCAAAACAAAAATCAGAGAAAAAAGAAAGAAAAAGTGTATATAAAAAAGTATTGCTTACAATGATGTCTTCTTTTATAAGTCTTCTTTATCTTGTCTTTTTTTATACTCTGAAAGCGAAGAATTTTGCACGATGTCTGCTTCAATCATATACTATTGATAGTCAAATGCACATAGCGCCTTGAACCCGCCGTCTCGATTTAGTCAATATAAGAGCCAAGATGTGCCGGGTGGCTGACAAAGAAGTTTGTCTTGATGCTATTTTCAGCTTTCAGAATGACATCATCAGCGGAATGAACCAATCATATTTGTAACTTCTACAAATTTGATAAAGAAATTTTCTTTTTTTTATCAAGCACAGCAGTTCACTGAATGTCAACAATTGCATTTCCTCCCTCTTAGTATTTGGATTCATGCACTGATATCTCCTCTTGTCATTGTAACATGATGATAATATTTGCAGGGGGAAGGAGAAGCACTTTACAACCTCGATTGCCACAATGTAATGTCTTGGAGAAGTTTATATATCTGACATACTGACCCTTCAGATGGTCTTGAAAAGCAAATTTAGTACTGTGGCAGGATTTTCATGCTTTGAAATATCGTTCCATGTCACCCAGACATTCAGGGCATTCCATGCCAGTAGGAGTGCGAATTGGGAAGTCAGTATAGACACTTTAAGTGGGGTCCTCTGGTTTAGGAATTCACACCAGATGCCTGGGTACGGCCACGTGATTCAGAGCAAGGCGAAACTCAAAAGATTGTATGCAATCTTCCACCAATTTTCAACAGGGACAGCACTGACATCTCAGTTCTTGAACTTGAGAGCGACCAAGGCTTCTCTCTTGGGCAAAACAGAAGAATTGTCGGGTTCGAATGCGGTAGTCCTTCCATGATAGTTAGTCTCAATGATATTTTGTTGCCATTTCATGCATGATTGTGACACTCTTTAGGATTGGCCTTCATCAGCATCCTTCCAAATTCCCTAACTTTCATAGGGGAGCTACGCTTCACTGACTCCGCGGGAGTGGGGGGAACCATATTAGAGCATTCCCAGCAGCTGGGGCAAATTTTACTGATGAGAGACATGAAGTAACAGATGGACTCGGCTTGCTAGCCGCTGCTCAGTATCACCTAATTTAATAAATTAGGAGGCGACCGAGCTAACTCAATGAGCAAAAGGCCTATCAAGATCTGGGAGAAGAGCACACCATAAGACCAAACCGAGCTTTACCGCCGGGGACAGAAACCATAGCCTAGAAATAATCGATGCAGCAGGGCGTTCGTAAGTGGTCCAGCCTGGATTTTGCTCTGCCGAATCATCTAGACATCGCGGTTAGCGAGGATGAAATTAAGGGGCTGGGAATAACGTACCTCTAGAGCTAAAGGGAATGCTGTACATATTCCCAAGGGATAGTAGAATGCTGGCGTATCTGAAACAAGGTTTTAGCATTTATCCATCACCATCTCGGTAGGGGCTTCTCACCCCCGCGCCTTAAGCCTGACAGACCAATGCCAATGACAACAGCATTGATGCAGATAAAGAGAACGAAGATTGATATCTCAGGCAAACGGTGAGGCTGGGGGCGGTGAACGGTAAGCAAGATGAGATGCACCATGCTTAGCACGATGAGTGCCGCCGACAGAAGCGCATATGAGATATTAGGATACATTTTGCATGAAAAGGCAGCCAAGTTGGTCCATTTTGAAATGATCCGTCGCGGAGCGATGCGGTGGTTTATAGCTCTCGGGCAACCACTCTCTGTGCGCCTCGAATGGGCTTTTTCGACGGTCGAGGGGGTATGCCATCCTCATTTCAGCAAATTTTAGACATCTTGTCTAGGGCCTGTACAAATAGTTACACTATTGTTGTTACATCTGTTGTGATCCCTTTTGAGGATGGCACGGACTCAAGCTGGACGTGTATCTCGCACTCGCTCTCCCACGGTGATCGACGCAAGTTTCCCCGTGCCCTCTCAGCCTGGCGCCCCTGACTGCACTTTGCATACTCCCGGTCTTTTCCGAGGCATACTGCAATGACATAGATAGTCCTCATTGGGCGAAGGAAAATCCAAAAACACTCGTTTTCGGGCTCAACTCTTGCCGGGGGTCTAGGCCATCCTTGCCCCCTCGCACGCACGGCCCGCAGCTTTGGCGAGGAGAAACCGAGAAATCGAGAAGTGTTGGCAATGTTGTAGAGGTCAAAGCATCAATTTGCCAAGACAAAAACCATTGCATCGCAGCAAAGCCGGCTCTTTCACTGCACTCTTTCGCAAAAGTGTATCGTCGAAAAGGCCTGCAAAATGTCAATCCACAACACTGAACAGATTAGGTCGGCACTGCACATTCTTTCGACAGCACCCGAGGATATTATTCGAATTGTTCGAAATGAGGTGCTGATTGTCTTTGTTGACCTGCGGAAGAAATTACAAATCCCCCGAGACAAGACCATCGAGGCACTTGACAAACTGTTCGAAAAGCAAGAGAAAATTAAAGGTCTTTTGGAAATGCGTGCTTCTGAGAGAGTCAAGCTACCTAAGTCTCTTCTAGATATCCGATTTCATCATATCAGCGCTGTTGAGCCTCGCAAGAGAACCGTCGAATCAACTATTCGAGCCCTGTTCGCTTACCGTTCGGTGTGTGACGAATTTGAAGAGTACGAATTGAAGACCCGGCATACATCTAGAGTGCAAGAGCTGTCAGCAAATCCGCTTAATGCTGAGAAGAAGAACAATGGCCTTATCACCAAGTTTTTGCAAGATAAAGGCCTACCCGACAATCGGATGGGGGCTATCAAGACATCCATCAAAATCCGGGTGGCGGAGGAATGGTTCGGCGGTGCGGGAGTATCGCTGCTGTTCATGAATATTTACACAATCTTCCGACAACTACAATATTCTGACCTGCGCGATGTGATTACATTGTTATCATCACCTGAGAGCATGTACAGTTCAATTGCGGACCTAGGTCGGTCTTGCTCTAAGTACGTCGAGGAAGGTCAAATCTATTATGATGGTAAGTTCGGAAGGCGAGAAACCGACTGATGGTAGAAGCTAAAAGCCAAACTCAGACATTATCGGCCCCAAGCCCACGGCTTCCGGTGAACTAAGCGCTCCGAATGGTACCGCTGGCTCTCAGGAACGGGTGGAGCCAGCCATGGGCCTCCGCCCCTTGCGTACTGGTTCAAGCTCTGCCGGGCTCTTTTCTCCCGGACTTTCCGATGAGACGGAGAGAAGTAGGGGGGACAGCCGAGCCTCAAAACGCCAACGCTCCTCAGATTCCAATGGCCACCCGTTACAAAGGCCGCCGGCTCGATCTAACATACCTTTCAGCGATTCTGCACGTCATGATGCCGCGGCTTCATATTCCATGAGGGACGGCACGTTTGTTTCACGGGATGACACCCAACCTTATCCTCCCGCCGGCGGAAATGGGGGCCCGCTGCGCCAGGCGGAAGATGCTAACTATACAGACTGGCATCATACCGTCATGAACCCCTTCCACCACCACCCGAGCGGAGGCTCCGTATATTTCTAATTGTCCCCTTCCAGTTCTTCTGTGCTCCCTCGGCGGCTCTCAGGTTCTAGAGCGGGTACTGTTTCGTGGACTTGTACCACAGAAACGATGGGATGAGAGCGGGGACGTGCATGAGATATTGCTCCATGATTCTGGCCTTGATAAGACGATCGTTGATCTATTCTCGAGCCCTGCCAGGCTCAAGCAAGCGGTCGAGTCTTGTACTCAGCTTGGTTTGATCACACAGCGCATGTGGAATAATTCGCCGGTATACTCAGTCTGCGAGGGGTTACGGCTCAAAATATCCGGCTCCATTGGTAGTGGGAGGTTAGGAAAAATCGGATTGATATTTACAACCCACATCTATCCGCGCGATGAAATTCTAGACTCTTTGTAAGTCAGTAATGTCAGGGTCTCCTATCCTATGCTGACATAACGCTCAGGTTTTATGACCACGGGAAGCTGCTACAGCCCTACCTTGAATTTACTTGGCAATATATACAGGAAGCCCGCGAGTTAACTCTGACAAACGAAGCCCGGAATAGCTTGATGGAGGCATCTTTAGCAGCATGCAGATTGGTTGGCCCCTCTCACGCTGTTAAAATAATTTCGCTACTAGAAAAAATCCAAGGCTCCAATTTACCAGGATATTTGCAAATGGCTATTGTAACTCAGAAGAGTATTGCCCTGCGGTATCTGGGGAGCCACGACAAATCCGACGATGTGATAAATGGAGTACTGGAGAAAATGTCACCCGAATCGAGGGACGTCAGATCCCACTGTTCATATGGTCGTTTGTTACTCTCTCGAGCGGAAAATGCATTACAGCGCAATGAATTCAAAGAGGCAGCGCTCCAATTGACAAGCTGGACGATACATTTGCATCCGTCCGGCCTGGAGCTCAAAGTGGCTCGATTAAAGAACACGGCACTTGGAAGGGTATTACGGTATACCGGAGATTTTGCAGCAGCCTACGGATATCTTAAAGAATGTCTCAAAATGGTTGATGGCAGTGCCCGCTATCATATAATGCACCACCTGGCGGACGTTTATTGCGAATTAAACAAGGCGGAAGAAGCTGAAAATTTAGTTGTGGACGAAGTTTCGCGGCTAAGAGCAGATGGCAAGCAATGCTCAAAGCGGTTCCGACGCTTGGCCCTTCCGTTAGCCGAGGCCTATATTAGACAAGGAAGGCTAGAGGTAGCCAGAAGTATCCTCCAGGAGCTTCTTGAGACTTTCAAGCTTTCGGTGGGGGCGAGATTCGATGTGACCGATCAGTTGGGCCATGTGCGTTCAGTGATTAGTCTGGCGCGTGTCAGTTGGTACGAGAATCGATGGGACGAAGCTCATCAAAGTTTGGAGTTTGCACTTAGTCTTACGGGAAAGTACGACACGTTTTTAGATGGCAACTTCTACAGCGGAGTTATTTCTCTCTTCCTGTCTTTGGTAAAATTCAACCTCGGCGACCCAGGGGCCCTGGAAATATTTGCATCGACAGAAGATATTGTCAAGAAGCAGGCTAAACGACATTTCATGCCAGGAATTGGGACGTATTTCCTGGAGCAATTGCGCGCTTCGGGGCATGGGCTTTTTGTGACCAATAAATATTAAGTAAGATGCCCTTCGGACATAATGCCCACGTTCCTGCAACCCAAAAACTTCCCAAGACACTGCAAAGATGGAAAGAAACTACGAGGTTCGAGAGCCACAACATACTGTTTCCTCAGCATACTAACCTTATTCAGGGAGCTATCCACCGCTTAAACACGAGGCGAGCGATCGCAAAACCAAACCTGGATGACATGCGTGGCTCAGATGACATGGTGGAATGGTTAAGGCTTCTTGGCCACTCGGTACGTACATTATACCGCCCGCATAATAAAACGCTACTGAGCACAAGCATAGACGGGAAACATGAGCCGCTTGAACGTTATACACATCGCCGGGACGAAAGGGAAGGGTAGCACTTGTGCATTCATCGCATCCCTTCTTAAAGCGCACGGCGATGACAGCGGATACCCTCAGAAAATAGGGTTATACACATCCCCACACATAAAGGACATACGTGAGAGAATTCGTATTAATGGTGAACCGATATCGAAGGATCTTTTCACTATCCGCTTTTTCGAGGTCTGGGACAAGCTGCCGAGCAAAGCTACAGACAAGTTGGATATTCCGCGTTACCTTCAACTCTTGGCCCTGCTCTCCTTTCATGTATTTATCAAGGAGAAGGTAGACGTAGCAGTTTACGAGGCTCACTTAGGTGGAGAATTTGATGCAACGAACATCATAAAAATGCCGACCGTAACTGCCATTACTTCAATTGCGATGGATCACGTCAATCTACTGGGACCAACGATTGAACGTATTGCTTGGCACAAAGGAGGAATTTTCAAGTCAGGGAGCGTTGCCCTTTCAGCCCCCCAGGAACGTGCTGTTGCGGAAGTACTCCAAGAACGAGCTGACGAAAAGGGAGTCCGACTCGAATTTGTCAGTCTAGACAGTACAATTCCGATCAATGCCCTAAAGCCGGAACCTCAGAGATTAAACTGCTCCCTAGCTCTTGCAGCCGTTCGCGCTTGGCTAGCTAGAAAGGCACCTGGACTGGGTATCACTGATTATAGCATCGCCAACGGCATCGAGCAGTTTTACTGGCCGGGACGGTATCAGCAAATCATAGACCGACATTACCAGTGGTTTCTTGACGGAGCGCACAATGAACTAAGTCTTCGGTTAGTTGTGGAATGGTTCGCGAAGGCAGCGTCGGAATATCAAAGGTGAGTGATATCCTAACCGGAAACTACAGACTTTATGCATATTGATGATCTCTAGTGACACGACACCCACACGCATCCTTATATTTAGTCATTTTTCAACCCGAAATGGTATCCATCTTTTGCGAACCCTTGCAACATCTCTACGAGACAAAAATATTCAAATGCAAAATGTCATTTTTAGCTCATATGACGAAAGGCAAGATGGCCGAGCCAGAATTGGTAAAACTCACTCACTACAAGGTAAAATGGGTACTAACTCAACCCGCAGACAGAAATCTAGGCAATCGCTTCTCGCCAGAACTTCAAAAGAGTTATGCAGATTTTTGGGAAGAATTCGATCGAACGGCAACAGTATCATGCGAACGGACAATCGAGGAAGCTTTGCACCAAGCTAGGAAAATTGGTGATGAGAATAACGGCATGCAAGCTTTGCTAACAGGAAGCCTGCACCTAATCAGCGGGGCGCTCTCCCTTCTGGAGTCGTAAGACCGTCTTCTACGATTGAAATCGTCGAGGTTACCCTTGAAAGCGAGTGAGCAGGAAACAGTTGAAAGTTGTGTTTTATCCCGCGTGCTAAGCGCCTTTAACGGCACAGCGAAAAATTTCGAGAATTTAATGGAAAGTACCAGTGTACAGGGCTGGCTCCTCCTTGACAATGCGAAATTTCGTCCTAACCCAATGTACACTGCGAGCCGGTGGCTTCTCAGTTGAATCCGAGGCAAGAATAACTGATGCTGACACGTGATATTACCCCGCTTTCATGTGTTGGGTGTCTGTAGTTGGATTGGTTGCGAGCTCCTGTATGTATTTTACAGAACATGACTAAGCGAAAGAATTCGTTGTGGTGCAAGCCGGAGCCGGAAAAATAGCTCGGCGTGGCCGTTACTAGATCCCCAAAAATTAAACTTGAACCTGAAATCAAATAAAAAATGTGCGCTTGTCCTCCTAGTCTTATTCATACTACCAAACCCGGAATCCCTCCTCATGGTTGGTGCAGGGGAATCTTCCGCCAGGATATGCACCCGTACAGCCTCCAGGTTGCAGTGGGAGCAGCCCATCTCCCGATTCCAGCGGTGTATAGTTTCCCAGATCAGCGCTGGACCTATGCAAGCCACCAGTTGCAATTGGAGCCCATCCCTCAATTCCAGTGGTGAATAGTTTCCCAGATCAGCAATAAGGCGTCTGGTGAATCCGGAATCCTTTTGCGCAGCTTTAAGCATGGGTGACCAGCCTGCATTCGAACGAGGCAATAAGTGCAAGGAGTCTGGAAGTCAGCCAATGTAGCGTGGAATGGCTTGCGATGGCTCTGTTCAACGCGAAAGTGAAACGGGCGGATCAAGTTCAGCATGCTGTCCCTAAACGATGTCACTCTGATCATACCTAATTCCGAAGCTACTTTGAAAGGAGTCTCGGATGAGGCCATCGCTAAATGTATTTGGTCCTGAGATACATGATGCAATCACTGAAAGTCCCATACGCAGGAAGGAATTGGAGGAAGGAATGCGTGTAACGGAATGTGTGTCAATGATACTCACAAGGGATGGGGCTATTATCAATCTGGCTCTTGGCTTAGACGGAGGAGTTAAAATACAAAACAAGCTATATACCTAGAACGCTAGTTGTGCTGTTGTTATACTAAGTTACTCTTCCTTCACTTTCCCGTCGGTGACGTACAGTTTAGTACCAGATTCGACCAGTCCCTCCTGCCCATTAGGCATGCTAACAAGCTGCCTAAACTTCTCCTTCCCTTCGCCGTCTCTCTCAAGGACAGTAACATTGCAACCTTTCCAGTATACCATCTGACCTCTGCCAGTAATCATTGTAACACGGTTCACATCGACACTCTCGAAATCTATTGACGAATCGAGAACTTTCGCTTCGAAAGCCCAATGAGATATTAGATGTGAAACAACCACGAATGCAGGGGCTTACCATCAAGAATTCCTCTTTCTCGACCCTGTTCTATTGGGAGTAGATCTAGACAATCCTAGTCGCCGCTTGGGGCTACTCTATCTGAGTACTGAGTGGTGAAGTAACGAGTAGGGTGAATACGGCGGTTGAAGTTATCTGGGGTTCGTGAATCTGACAAGACCAGATGAAAGGCCGTTTGCGCTTGTAGGAGTCCTGACTTGAAATAATGAGATCAATGAATTTGGAGACAACGTGAGGCTGGGGAGTGACAAAACCCATAACATCGGCGATGGGATACCCACGTCGAAGCTGGTTATCGGTCGCAATGTGCAGAACTGATAGGAAGTCAAGTAAAATATATCACTTAACAGCCATTCAATAAAATGGTAAATGTTGCTGCCCAACCTCGGGAGAGTACGAAGAGCAGATTTTATTGCTGTTCTCCTTGCCCCACCCATGGGGCAAGAGTCGCAACGTTTTTTTGACAGCAGTTTCGATTTGGAAACGACATGCGCTTGTCCCCCCGATACAAAAATCACTAAATCCCTCTTTGCAATCCCTCATCACCAGGAAACAATTGTACAAAATACTGTAATCCAGTTTGACCTAAGTCGCCAAAGTACCATTCCATCCTAGTCACAACACATGATATTTCATTTTAATAGGTCATACTAGCCTTGTTTTTAGACAGTACGAAAAAGAGCGATAGCTGATGCGTTCTTCTCTGACAGCCAGCACGCTCTTACCACATCTCCCACACGACGAGTTGAGTTGGCCAGTTTAATCCTAAATGGGAATAGCCGGCCTTCCTCAAAATACTCTTATCAATCTCCCTGTTTTGTTCGCGCTTATTATCCGTCGCGAACAAATAGGATTAATCTCCACCTGGTTCCTTGCTCGGCGGTTCTATCCGCTACCATAATCCTCCCTGTGATTATATATATCAGCATCTGCTCCCAACGAGCTATCTTCTCTCGCAGGTATCATACATCATAACTTCCTAACAATTCTGCATTTTTGTTCCCCTGTTTGCTTCCCATCACATAATATTACCATACCAACCTAATTTTTCTCCCCCTACAACTCCTAGTTAATCTCACACCAACTCAACGGTCTTTTATACCGTCAAAATGGCGGGACTTTCACAAGAAGATCGCAACATTATCAAGAACCATCCTCTAACCAACTTAGTTGATCGCTTACGAGGCGCGCTTCAGGAAGCTGAAAGAATATATGAGTCGCGTCTAATCTATGATGGCGCTCATGAGAGCCTTGACCAACTCTATCGAAATGCGATTTCAAAACTCCTCTCTGCTTTACAGGGAGAGGATGCAGCTTACAGCCTTCGCTCGCGAGTGAGTAACGGGGATATGGTGTCTGATCTACTACACTTAGTCGAGCGTCTCCGAAAGGCACAAGAAAACTTCAAGTACGACGACTACCGGCTGCTAGTGAACCTGGTTATTCAAAGGCCTCCGACTGAATCCCAGAACGTCGAAACCTGGAACTTCGACGTCTGGAACGCGGTCTTTTGTCTTATTGACGCCGTCTCGCGAGGCACTCCCCCTCCTCCTCCTCCTCATCCTACATCATCGATCCAACAGACGCCCTGGCTACGCAACACTAGCAGTTTCGTCAATTCTACAGAATATCGAAAGCACGTTGACATTGTGCTGAAGGAGGAACTTGGGGAGATACACGTCGACATCCCTAGATTCTTTGACGCATACTTTGGAGACATTCCACAACTCACTGCAGTTTCACAAGCGGTGTTGGAGGAGTGCGAGAAGGGAGACAGCCCCCTTTACCGTGAAGACGAGGGCTGGAAGGGCTGGCCTGAACTTGCAGCCGAAAGAGACGTTCTGAAATGGCTGGCTAACATCATCGCTGAGCTCGTACGATTAGCCGAAGCACAAGAGCCGTCCTGGAAGATCGACCGTAGACCTCTCGCACAGCCAAGCCAGTCACTACAAGGGTCTGTCGCGGAGAGAAAGCTCGATGTCGGCCTTGTCGATGATCTGACGGCCACAGTGGACTCGAGATGTCACTGGTCGCAGATCCTGGTGCCAGGGAGCTGAAGAACGACCCGAAATACGACAGGAAATCCGGTGCATGGTTTGATCTTGGCAGGTACGCCCGAGAGGTCCTCGCTGCGCAGGACACCCGTCGTTTCGTGCTCGGGTTCACCCTCTGCGGGCAGTTCCTACGACTGTGGAACTTTGACCGCCTGGGCGGAATCGCATCGGAGGAATTCAACATCAACCGGGACGGCCTTCGATTTGTGTCTGTTATCCTTGGATTCCTCTTGATGAGCCGGAAACAGCTTGGGTTTGATCCTACCATCGTCGCGACCGGGACCGAACGGTATATTGAAATTGATAGGAACGGTACGAAGGAACGGCTGATTATCGACGAGACTGTTGGACGAGCACGTTGTGTTGCCGGACGAGCCACAACCTGCTGGAAGGTATACTGTGAGACAGACAAATTACGGACGCCGCTGGTTGTCAAGGACTCCTGGCAGTATCCGGAACGCACTGAGGAAGGAGAGTTGCTGCGAGAGGCGATGGCGAAGGGGGTCAAGAATGTCGCGAGGTATTATCACCACGAGACAGTTCGCATTGACTACAAGGATGATGATGTCTTGACTATCAGAAAGGGCCTCGGTATTCCGATTTCAAAAGATGAGAAGGGTGGCTTTAACGCGAGAGTGCGGCGTAGTAGGTCTCAAAGAGGAAAAAAGAGCCAGGGCAGCACCGCCGGCCAGAAGCGATCATCTGACTGCGTGGACAAGGCATTTCCTCCTCCTCCAAGTAAGCGTACCCAGTCAAGTTCTCCATCCAAATCTGCAGGCGGCTCAGCCCCATTCAATCGAGTTCACCGCCGCGTCGTTATCCGGGATTACGGGAAACCAATCTATGAGAGTAGTTCGAAGGCTATACTTCTCACTGGGCTGACCCGCTGTATTGAAGGATACATGTCACTCCATGATGAGGCTGGCCTCATCCAATGCGACGTTTCCCCCCGGAACCTGATGGTGAATGAGGACAAGGACAACCCATCATGGCCTGCCTTTCTGATCGACCTTGACCTGGCAATCGAGTTAGAACGGGATGGGTCTTCCGGCGCACGGGGCAAAACGGGCACCAGAGCGTTCATGGCCATCGGTGTCTTGTACGGCGAAAAGCATTGTTTCATGCATGATCTGGAGTCGTTCTTCTGGGTTCCTTTTCTGGATATGCATTCACTATGAAAGCCCAGGGAAGGGGAATCACTGTCGAACGGTTTGAGAAATGGAATTATATGAGTACTGAAGAGCTGGCGGCTGCGAAGCAAGGAGTGATAAGTGAGGAGGGGGATTTTCTTCGAATTGCAGAAGACTATTTTACTCCGTATTATCAATCATTGATCCCTTGCGTCAACCGATTACGGCGCCTTGTCTTTCCAGACGGCGGACGGTGGAAGAAACCAAATTTCAACCTATCCCGGAACATGATTGGAACACTTCAGCATGCACAGGATAACTCAGATGCTGTAAACTAGTAAAGATTCTGCGTATTGAACGGAAGAGGTGGAAGAAGTGAAAGAAGCGAGAGATTTCGTGTTTTTCCTGCAGCGTTCGACTAGTCCCCCTTTTCCCTTTTTTCTGTTTTTCCCGCAGGTTCCATAACTTCCGTACTTTCTACAACTGGCTATTTTTTCAGCAACTGTTTGATTTTCACATGTATCTTTTGCTTTCTCTTGGAAAGTCTAAAAGTTTCAGTAAATCAAAAGGAAAATTAACACTGAAGAAATAGAGCATCGGAAAATTAGAAATTCTGAATGTTGAGTGTGAAAATCAAGAAAACCTAAGCTACACTTCTATCAGACCATCCCAAACTTTCCCTCACAGTTTTATTGCCATCTGGCAATAACCAATCACCAATCTTTCGTCCTATTTGAAAGTGTTTTTCGATATGATCAAAACGTTCTGTCCAGGAATTCTGACCCTGACCATTTCTCCCAATTTCACTTGCTGACACAACAGCTTTGACATTAGCTTCTCTGTAACCGTGTTCACTGCAGAGGTGCTTTTGTAACTTGTCTTTCCTATCAAAGCACCGGGCACATTCATTCTCGCTGGAATTTGTAGACAGAGCCTTAGCAGGGTCATCGGGACAAAAGTTCAGGTCAAGGATTTTGGGGCAACGCCAGGCTTGCATTTGAAAATGTTCGGTATTTTCGTGCCGAATCCATTCTTTTTTATTTCCAAATTCCACGAAGCATTTAGTGCATGCGTATTGAATATGAGGTATTTCAGGGAACAGCCAGTGCATAGCTTCTGTCGTGGTTGCCGCTCGAGCACCATATTGTCCGTTCCACAGAATGAGGTTGACGCCAGTTTCAGTAAAAGACCAGTCCAGGAGCATGCCGAGGGATTTGATGTTGCTGTAGAGGCGTTGTCCTTGGCGACGGACTAAAGCAACATGTAGAAACTCGAAGTCCGGCTTTTCTAATTCCTTGAACTGTTTCAACGCCTCATTCTCCAGCTCTTCAAGGTTTGCAATGGCCTTCCCATTTTCCAGGCAGAGTTTGACTATTTTTGACAAAGACGGGAGCACGCCGTAAAAACCAGGATTGTGGTGTGGATATTCGCCGGCATTTTGGATAAGGTTTTGAAGCTCTTGCTCTTTCGATTTCTGTAAGGAAATATAAGTTAGTTGCCCACGGCCTCTTCCTGGGAATTGAGGAAAGTTCAGCAGCGGTACTTTGTTTTCAGAGAGGAACACACGTACCTCACCGGTTGGGAACATCGTTCACTTATCTCTCGTAGCGGCAGAAATAGAACATTGGAAGACTTCATTAGCTTGTCGAACGGGGTTTGGAGTCAGAATACATTTTGGGAAATGGATAGATTGCTGGGGAGCACAATCCTTTTATGAGCCAGCTAGCACATCTACCAGCGACTACGTGCAGCCCATATCTGGGGGCTTATCCGGGTAGAAGTTGGCCTTCAAGTGCAATGCAGCATCCGGCATTAAGATTGGAAGGTTTGCAAGGAAGAGATCGGCAGCAGGACGGCTAGTTAGACCTCAAGAGGAAATTTTTTTGCCGCAGCCTGCTTTAGTTAAGTATATGGTGGCCAAAAGTTGTGTCACGTTAAATCATTCCAATTTAGGCAGAGCGCATGAACGCCTGCCAATACCCCGCCTACCGCCATCAGCCGTCTGCCATCCATTCTTCATCGCCATGGATAGGTCCCAAAGTTGTGTGCCAAATGCAAGAGTGTCGCCCTCAGCAGGCTTCAACCTCGTCATCTCCAGCCCTTCGTACTTTCAGATTTCTCCTCCCCGCCACGGTTACTCTCATAGACAAGCCTCGCAAGACACGCAAGTATAGTGTCAAAATGGAAAAGCAATTGTATGAGATATTTTCTGGTGATGGAGTCACCGATGCCATGCTGTCTGTAGCCGCCAGACTATTCAATGAGAACTACGGAACCTGGGGAGAGCATTCACGGAACCCAGGTACGCCAGGATGATCTTCTTCATTGTCATATATCTAATACCTTCCCAGGCGTTCACGCCACCTCTGCGCCGAAGCGACAACGACCTGGAGCACGACCACCAAGCCAAGGCAAACTTATTCAAAGAGACGTTCTTCCCACCCCAACCTGATGTGGATCTGTCCGACACTGCAAACCAAAGGTACAGCGACCAACTTACCTTTCCTCCTATCACAGAACAGGAGATAACTCGAGCAATCGGATCCATGGCCGCCAAGAAAGCACCGGGACAGGACGGCATCCCGGCACACTTACTACAACTACTGCTCCCCTACCTGACACCCCATCTACTACAGATCTACAACGCATCCCTGGACCTACAATACTGCCCAGCGCACTTCAGACAATCCAAGACGGTGGTGCTACCCAAGCCCAACAAAAAGGACCGGTCGGAGGTGAAATCGTACCGCCAGATAGCCTTGCTGAACACCCTTGGTAAAGCCTTGGAGTCCATCCTGGCAACAAGGATCTCTCAGGCGGTCGAAGAACACCAGCTCCTCCCACACACGCATGTAGGGGGAAGAAAGGGAATGTCAACGGAACACGCGCTTCATGGACTGATGGAGCTGGTCTATCAGTCTTGGGACAACGATCAGGTAGCCAGCCTCCTCCTTCTGGATGTAACAGGCGCCTTTGATCATGTCTCTCACCCCAGGCTTCTGCACAACCTGCGCAAGAGAAGGATGGATGAAAGAATAGTCGGATGGGTAGCGAGCTTTCTACGAAACAGGACAACTACTATACCGCTCCGGGAGTGCACAACAGAACCTCTCCATGTGGAGACCGGGATCCCACAGGGTTCCCCGATCTCGCCAGTGCTCTACCTCTTCTACAACGCTGACATCCTGGAGGATGCGCCTCTCCGGGTTACCGGAGCAGCGGCCGGAGGTTGGATCGACGACATCTACTTCTTCACCAGCAGCTGCACCACCGACGAGAACTGTAGGAAGTTGGCAAGAATGCACGAACGGGCGGAGGCATGGTCGGCCACGCACGGATCAAAATTCGACCTCAAAAAATACCAATTCATCCACCTCACGCGAAGTCCAAGGAGATACGATGTACAACGGGCCTTGACCATATCAGACCTAACGATTGCTCCGGCGAAAGAAGTCCGCTACTTGGGTGTCATGTTGGACCAGCAGCTTCGATGGGGCCCTCAGATACGGCATATTGAAAATACGACGTCACAAACGCTAAATGCGTTGAGGTCCCTGGCAGGCTCAACGTGGGGGTCAGCGTTGGTTACGCTGCGGCAGGCGTACCTGGCCATAGTGGTCCCACAGATCACGTATGCTTGTTCCGTGTGGCATACGCCACGAGGCGAAAGAGGGCTCACAGAAAAGATGCGGACGACCCTTGACAGGATTCAGCGAGAAGGAGCAAGGATCGTAGGAGGGGCATACCGAGCAGCGTCGGGTGCGGCCCTGGACGTCGAGCTCTTCATAAAGCCCCTGCGTCTGCAGCTGGAGGAGCGGGCACATGACGCAGCACTGAACATCCTCACCGACAACCGGTTCCAGAACGAAGACGACAACGGCACCTCAGCATGGACCCCACCGATACGCGGAGACTCCCTCATCAGCCCACTAACGCGCCTCTACAACAGCCTCGAGACAACACTGGGAGAAGGAGCGGTCAGTCACCTGGAGTCGCGGATCCCATTCCCGGTAAAGCCGTGGTGGAGAGCGCCCACGGTCACTATCGCGGAAGATCGAGAAGCGGCGGAACGACTGCACACACACATTATCAGCGGAGCCGATCCACCACTAGCAGTCTACACTGACGGTAGCGGCATCCACGGGAAAGTGGGGGCTGCTGCATTGGCGCCGCCGATCCACACCCAAGAACTCGCTTATCTCGGCAAGGAAACGACTGCCACCGTGTATGCAGCCGAGCTTCTTGGCATTCTCATGGGCCTAAACCTAATCCTAACGTCAGACCGGCGCAGAGCAGCGATCTTCACGGACAACCAGGCAGCCCTGAGGGCTCTCCAAAACCCCAGAAGATCATCCGGCCAATCCATACTTCGGAGGATCATAGATGCTCTAGAGAGGGTCCGCTCCC
>NW_001813979.1:2173858-2187233 GCF_000149585.1 Histoplasma mississippiense
GCGTGCCCTAGGTTTAACAACCTCAGAACGGAAACATGGGAAAACGGGGAAGGAAGGGGGGAAAGGTTGGATCTCAAGGAGATCTTGACGACGCCTAAGCTAGCTAAGAAGGCTGCAAGATTTATGATCTTAACTAGACTCCTCGGGCAATATGGAGCAATTACGGAGGACAAAATACGATAAGGCATGCACTGAGTTCTTTCGGTTTATAGGACAAACAGGAGTCAGGGGGACCCACTGGAGGACCTTGGCTACCATCTAGACTGTATTATATGATGTATATTAGCTATAGATACCCATCGTCTGCATAGCTGCGGAAAGCGGCTGGGCCGGACGTTAAATTGAATAGAAGAAGAAGAAGAAGAACGGCAGTGGCCCAGGGACGGCAGTGAACCTAGGGACGGTAGTAACCCAGGGACGGTAGTGAACCCAGGGACGGTAGTGAACCCAGGGACGGTAGTGAACCCAGGGAAGGCAGTGAACCCAGGGAAGGCAGTGGCCCTAGGGACGGCAGTGGCCCCAGGGACGGCAGTGAACCTAGGGGCGGTAGTGAACTAGGGAAGGCAGTGAACCCAGGGAAGGCAGTGGCCCTAGGGACGGCAGTGGCCCCTTTACACAATGTATAGATTGAATCTTATAGTTAAATCGCTGCTGTTTTTAGCTAGCTCTCTAACTGCTATAAAAGATGCTCCAGGCTCTCTTTCCATCTTCCTGTTGAGATCATCTAGTCTCTTTTAGCTGCTGGTTCTCTTTGTAAATCGCTAGCATTACAGGCACTTTCTGATATCCATCTGCCCGAGTGCAATCCTGAATCAAAAAACAACATAGGTAGCATGCTTCACACCAATCACTGATGCGCCATAATGTCGAACTCTTGTATTTGTGCGCCCTAATGCTGAATAACACCCTGGCAGCGGCAAAGAGAAAGACAGAACCAATACACTAAAGACTAAGTTAGAATGAGATAACTGCTTGTTCATTGAGAGATATCAGTCATAATTAAAAAATTGATACATAAACAAAAATTATAGTTACGAAAGGCAACTTTATCTGGTCGCTTTGTGTGGCAATAAGAACTTATATGTGAACAGACGCAGCCGATGGCTGAAAATTGGCAAGCTTAAACATATAAGAAAAAGAGTCCGCAAGCTTAAAACTATTTAAAAAAGCAAAAAAGATCTGCAAGTCAAAACTGCAAGCTAAAAAGATCTGCAAGTCAAAATGATGTGCAAGCCAATTCTCTAAAAGTTAATGCTAAGAATTTATTGTGGCAGAGGTGGCTATTCTCTATCAGAGAGAGAAAAAGGGCCTAGGGAGTTTACAGCTAAGTTACATTCCAATTTCTAGAGTTCTTCGTCTATCTCATCCTGCGGATGTACTTCACGAGTCCGCTTCGGATCATCCTGCTCTTCTTCTTCTTCTTCTTGCCTTGATCTTGTTAGCCGTCCCGCCTTCCGCTTTCCAGTTTTAGTATCATACATCGACACGTATTTCTCAATATCATCTACTGATGCAGAAGCTGTGATGGATATTCCAGGAGCTGTCTTTGGACCAACAAATAACAATCTCTCCTCTTTGGCTACTGCCAGGATTCTTTCATCAGGTAAACTTTGACCTTTTTTCCCGACATAATGCATGAAAAAGTGATCTTTAGATAGTAAGAATATCGTAGATTGAAGAGCGAAGTCATCATTCCAAAATTTGTAGAATTGTCGAGTAGAAAACATATAGAAGACAATGAGGCCGTCGTCTTGAGAAGCATACCACATGTTCAATATCTCATCTGTACTGCGATTCGCTGCTATGGCAAGCCTCGTATTTGGGTCGCCGCTAAAGTCTTCAAATCCTGATGCTTGGGGGACCGTTAGCTTATTCGTGCCCGAGGGCACGTAGCTGCTTAAAATGGAAGATTGCCCTGGCAGGATAGATCGCTCAAATGGGACGTCTCGGCTACCTGATGAATGATCTTCATGAACCCAGGATTCTGTAGGTGGTGTCGACTCCATATAACTACTTGTTTGCCACGGCAGGGTGGGTCGTTCCAATGGGATGCCAGGGCTGCCTGTTGGATGATCTTCATGCTCTGGAGATTCCGGAAGTTCCAAAATTTGATCATATATGGGTTCCTTCCCAAAGAAAGAGAATATTATCTCCCGTGTAACCGCAATTGAAGTCGGATGATGAGCAATAGATTGATCAGTACCGTAAATATGCTCAATGAAAAAATAACACCGGTCACTCTCAAGGTGGGAGGCAAGGGGTCGATTATACCGACGACAAAGAGGCTCGCTCGTTGCATTTTTACTGAATACTGGCACTCCATCAGCTATTTTTCTTTTCTCCTGCAGTTGCTTTAGAGTGTTTTGTATTCTGCGCACAGCGTCACTAAGTCTCTTTGGCTCTGGTTCATAGAGTTCGACCTGACACATATGCTCAACGAAATAGCGGCACGTCTGTTCATTGGCATCCTGGTTAGATAACTTTTTAATCTCTGTGGAGCTAAAACCTAAGCTTATGGCTTCGTCTGCCAAAAAAGGCAAACCTCGGATAGAGGAAAACGTATGGATAGCCTCAGACGTGTGAGAATCCTTGAGCGGGCTGACGAATAGCCGTATAGCACAGAGCCACAGCGGAACGTATGATAGATACGATGCTGCTTTCAAAGTACCTGCTGCTATTCTGTAACCTGCTGCAGATGTTTGGATGATGTATGAATTTTCAGTATGCACATATTTCTTCAACAGTGCATTCCTGACAGAGCCCTTAAAAGTTTTCGGAAGAAGACCACGTAATGCTTTGCTAGGGAGTTCTAGGAATAGTAAGTCCTGACTGAAAGTGTGAAGAGAGAGTATTCTTCCGGAGACCTGAAGCAAACGTTCCAAAACCTTGCTTCTTCTCTCTGAATCTATAAGTGCAGGAAATATTTCTCTGTTGTTCATCAGATCTTGAATACGTTTCTGATCCACTAGAGAGTATGCTGGCATCAGACCCTCTAAGAGATGCACTGACTGTGCATCAACCAGAGCAGCAGCATCATGAGGAAGCACAGACCAGACTTTAAAAGTCTGGTCTAAGTAATTAATCGACTCCTGTTAAGAAATCAGCATGCCCTAACAACAAACATTTATGGGCAGGAGACTCACCTCATAACATCTGGAGTCAACAATACGCCGAAAGAGTTTAACATTGACTGAGGCCCACAGCCCAACATACGGTAAGAGGCGATCAAATTGGTTTAGCAGTCGCTCCTGTTTCTGCATCTGGCGCACATGGCGGCGTTTAGGGGAACTCCACCTTGCCCACCAGGCTTCCGCTCGAGGACCATTACCCCGTAGCTGATGATAGCGGAGGTTGCGATAGATGTCACCATCGCCGAAATTCTGCTCATTTGAGTACTTTTCTCGCAGCCGATCTCTCGCAGCAGCTGGAAGGCCTTTCCACTAGTTAGTGGAATATCATACTCGTGAGAAAAAGGGCAGGACTTACTGTCTAGATAAAGTCTTGCTCCCCACCATCTCTCACCAGGTGAGAAAAATTCCTGCGCCGCTCGTATGCGGCTTTTGCCCTGCAAACATAGAAGCCTTGTGCCATGCCCCAAGATTAGATTTGGGGGTTCGATACCATTTAAAAGCACGACCTGTGTCGTCCTGGAGTCATCTATTGCCTGGCTCAAAGTATTCTGGCTAATGAGAACAGGAACATAATTCTCAGGGTCCTCACGGTCACAACCCACAGACTCAAATAATTTTAGCAGTCTCAAGACATTTTGACTCTCGACATTCTGGCCTACGGGCCGGGAGCCGAGGACGTGGTCATCCTCCAGCCGAAAATGTGAAAGGTCAATCTTTGCGTACCCTCGGAAATGCCGGATGGCCTCTACCGTCTCCGGGTTGGCTGTGTGGCCGTCAATATCCTCCATGTGCTCCATGTTTGACGCATGGCAGGGACAGGAGGCAAACGATTCGTAATATTTATATAGTGCAACTGAACCAGCCTGCACCAGAAAATGGCTCGCAGAAGAAGTTCCTTTCGGCGTGCGCACGTTCGCGAAATGCCATGGCATTTTATGCCGAGAAAATACCATCACCTGGATCCATGTCTTTTCGCGTGAAGTATATCTCCGATGCTATGCACTGAACTAAATCCATCGTCTATATCTTCTTCCCTGTCATGGGGCTGCGTTTCTAGCTTTACCAATCAAATAATGCATGAAATGTCTGGCGGAAAAGGTACATTAGAAGCGCTAGACAGGGCCTGAATTACCACTAACCGCCATCATGTTTTAAATACGAAAGGGATATTGTTTCTCCAATTATAATTTTAGCAATTCATTAACTGCTTTGTGTCATTGATAAGAGCTCTGACTGAACTGTCTGTAGAGGTGAGATAGCCTCAGTCACTCTCTGTAACCATTCGCCAGCAGTCTGTTGAAAGAACTTGGTCGTTGATAGCCATTGCTTAGCTTCTCCTTCGAGATGTATGATCTTTGCCTGCTGTTCCTCACTCAGTCTCTTTAAATTCTCTATGGTTTCCTCAGCAAGCTCTCTTCTTTTCACCTCACAGGCTGCTTGTAGCTTCCATTGTACCAGCTCCTCAGATTCTAACTCTTCATTTCTAGCTAGAACAGCGTGGGATACCATATTTATTGAGCCTGTGTCAGCCTGGTCATCGTCATCTTCTGACACTTGTAGCAATTCTTCTGCAAAAATAGCCTGTAAAAGCTTTCTCTCCAAATTTTCATCCACTGCTTGGCACAATGTCTTGTACGCTCTGATTGAGTGTTTGCTAAGATGCGTTTTGAGCAGTTGCTTGATTGAGGGAGCTGCCTTCCATCTATAAGATGTATTGACATTTGGGATCAAGCGCACATCAGCCGGATCAACTCGGATCTTCAAGGTCTTCCCTGTTTGATTTTGTTAACTGAATGGGACATTTATCTTTCTTTGGTTGACCTTACAGATGTGATCTGATAATGCCCTTCGGCATTTAGTCCTCCAGTAGGAACGGTTGTGGTTACGTGGCTCTGCCATGATCAGCAGCTATCCATTTGTCTCCGCATAGATGTGAAGTTGAGGGTATAAATGGCGGCATCTGCGGTGTTAAGTATGCATGTGAGATGCGCGCCGATTCTGTCTGCGATGCATTACAGATTCGGTAGGAGAGTGTTGGACCTAGTTACACTAACACTAGGATTTTTGCGCGCCGATTTCGTTCTCAATAAAATATGCACTTGCAGCTGTTTCCAGGATCTGTTCTATCAATGCTTGCAAGCCCACTTCACGACAGTACACTCGCAGAGCAAAATGACTGGCATCACAATAGAAACAGAGTGGATTATTGAATTGTTCTTGATATTAGCTTCTTCTTGTTTTCTTAGAACATCTCTCTTCCTGTGAACCACAGGGCAAAATATAATTTTATGTATACTGTCCGCATGTAGAAAAGATGTTTCGAAACAGACTCGCCACTTGGCTCCTACAGCGAATTAAGGCTACGACTTTATCAACTCTGCGGAAATTGGGACAGTTTAGTGATTAGGAATTGAAGAGTAGAGCCTCGATTTTCTTCTAGCTGCTGAATAGTATGGCAAGTCAAGGATGAAGGATAGCGTGAGCTTGGACCCAACCGATGCCGCATTCCTTCCAACTAAATGGTCCCGAGGGGCCAAATTAGACGCTATGCAGCCAGCTAGTAGCGCATTCGACCCATCATTTACTTCCCTAGATGTCTGTTGTATCATCTTGTCTTGGCTCAGGGTGAGGAACGGCGCTTTTTGCTCGCGGGCTGTGGCGGACCGTCGCACTGATCCCTGGGCTGGCACGATTCTTCAACCGTAGCTCTGTCAACCCCAGAGTTTTCCACAGGTCGTGCTTCATCCAGCTGAGCACGATCGTCACTGAAATCCCATGTTCTCTTCCTCGAAACGCAGTTCGAACGAGATTCCCTGAGCGTATGGACATTGTAGAAATGGCGTTTAAGACCTGTCACGCCCTTGTAATTTGTGTCACCACAGCAGGGATGAGGGCATAAAATAGCTTTCTCGAAACTCAACTTGCTCAAATGCTGATTGTCAATATGATTCAGTAGGGTGGCAGTTTTCATCCATTGTGTAAACCGTCTTTCCGGTGGCATCCTCTCGTCACCCAAACAGAATGGGCAGAATCCAGGGGCAACAAGTGTGTAGCGGAATGTAAGCCTACCACATCGGGGTTGGAGATTTTGCAAATGGGTTTTGCAGTGCCGAGCCCAGTCGGCCTCGTCATTGCAGAAGAGGGTACAAAGATAACAGAATTCGAGAAATACGCGGCCGACTCGTCGATGGGCCCTTTTGCCGTTCTGGTATTGCTGCTGATAAGGTGCGGCATTCATCGATTTTCTCCTGCACTGCAGAATATGTTTTGCGCGGAACTGAAGGGAGACACTGCTAGAACATTAGCAGCCAGCAGAGAGAGGCATGATGTGTTAGAACCGACCTAGACATTGAACAAGAGCACACAGGACACAGTCCATCAACTGGCGATAGCCCGGGGTAATATGCAACTCTTTCTGTTGACATGCAAAGATTTACTGCATCTTGCAGACACTGCCTGCCAACCTCACTATCAAGGGAGGCCTCTTTGAAAAGGTTCTCTTTGAGTCGAGCCCTTTCAGGTATGTATTTGGAGTAGATATCAAAGAGATTCGTTGTATCCTTTTCGTTGAACTCATTTCCCGCAATGTATTCATCATAGCTAGCCGCCCACCAACTAGCAGTAAAATCTTGTCGCTTTGACCGAAGCTTTCTGGCTTTAATAGAATACAACGTAGTCCGCTCCGAAGTCAAAATTGGGTATTTATCCGGCTCGCCTGCGATTTGCCGGGTCAATTCAACAAATTTTTTTGTTGATTGACACGATTTCGTCGTCATGCATGAACTCAGCAACAGCCTCAGCATCGAGGTTTAGAGGAACATTTGGATCTCGATGATGGGCCATACTTCGCTCCATGTCACGGCATTCGTAGTCCGGTTTGAGATCATAAAACAAAGCTTGCATGTCCAGAGACTTAAGTTGTGATTGGTACTTCACAAATGTTGCTGAGTTTTTATGATCAAGGCCCTGATTACGGGAAGCCGTGGATGCGTTGGCTAGGCACCATTATTAGCTCAATCCAACCAGCCACGAGACACTAGATACTAACGTACGGTCTATTTTGTTTGCCATTCCGCCTCGGATTCCGTGGACGCGTAGGGGATCTCTAAAGCCGTCTCGTTGGGCCAAACTCGTGATATGATGGCGCAGCGATGAGAAAGTCAACGCGCGGTCGTGGCTACGTCCTTCAACAGCGACCATCCGGAGAAAGGGACGGTCTCTGACATTATCATTCCACTGAAGTGTCCAGGATTCCTTTCCTTTTGGCGGGCGTTTCTCCAGCAGCTCATCGATTGTTGAGATTCCTCTGAATGCATGGTCTGCGAGTCCAATGACAGACACCCAAAAGAGAAACCCCAACCCGAGTACAGGATGAGAATTGAACCAGGTTCTGGGTCTAAGCATCGCCATGAGCTCATCGATCAACGGGCAGCGGGGGATACGAACTTACAATATCTCATCGTCTCGGTAACGATGCCCTTTCAAAAACTCAGGATCAAGGGTGACCCAGCGTATCACTTCCTCTGATCCGCTCGTCCGTTTAATATTAAAGGTAAGATGCTGCAAATATGTTAGCAACCACTTCATCCAAGCTTATGGCTAGGTCTTTTCTCATACCTTATAGTAGAGGCACTCGTTTGTATTCCGGTAGCTGCTCGATTCAACGACCGCACCAGCTCGCGCGGCTGAACCTGCAAAGAGCGAGAGAGCAGCTCCAATCTGGACCCTTGCAGACTCATGTTCATAGTCATGCTCGTCCTCGCCAAATAGGCGATGCTGGAGTAGCTTGATGTCTTGATGAGTCACATGGAATGGCTCGCGAACCACTGTGGGCAGATTGTACTTGACTTGTAGCTCGGTTCTTACATGCTATCATCTAGTCAGCGCTGCAGGAACAGAAATAAGAGGAACAGAGATACGAGAAGCAGGAAGATAACATGCATTAAGAACGTCTTGCCTCACGGCCTTTGAGATGCTTCGGTCAGTGTGACGCTCCCACTTTGAGGTGAAGGAGATAAAGTAACCACACACAGTCTTGACGGAGGAGAGGCGTGCGGTATGCGATCAAGCTCTCTTGCAAATAGCTTTAGGGTCCGAGGAGTGGGATCGGGCTCGTCTTTATCGAAATTCGCATGTATAGGCTCGTTGCGAGAATGCCTCCAACTGAATTGAATCAGCACAAATCATCTAGCATCATGTGTCCGAAGCGTACAGTGCCCAATCTACAGCTCGCTCTTGTTTAGCTACAGTAGCAGGGGCGAGCTTTCGAAAGCAAACAACGTTGTCTTGCTCTTCTTGTTGTTGCTGATACTCAGCAGTGAATCCCCGAGATGCAGCACATTTCAACCGATCTTCCAGCGTCTTGGTCAGTTTGTCATCCATTTTAGTCACGTGATGGGTGCGGGAGGGTCCGATGGTGGGAAGAGAATTGAAGAATGAAAGAGTAAAACCTCAATTTTACGGACCGTCCGGTCTATCTTAAATAGTTCTGGAGGTAGGGCTGGCAATTCCTCCTGGCCTACCTGCAATCACACAGTGTCATTCCAATCTCACCCATGTCTTCACCCAGCACACCCATACTCACCCGCACTCACCCGCACTCACCCTCGCGTCGCGCGACCATCACTCTTGAAGCGGCAGCAACTCGGAGGCTCGACATGCGGTTGGGCACGTTGTATAGTGGCTTAAGTATGGCTGAGCGGACGGGAAGCCCTGCTTTCCACTCCCTATGGTCGTATGTACAGATGTAGATGCTGGTAATGTTATTCTAGATTGATGTCTTGTTATTATTTCGATGGCGAACTGTGCATCTGTGGCCCTTGTGGGTAGTATCGGCTTCAATCTTACCCAATGATGCTCCCAAGGAGATAAGTTGCAGGACTGAATGTACAGGAGTACCTCTTTTCAAGTTTCGTAATACTTAGAATGCGATTTCAGGCTGGACTAGGCGCTATAAATTAGCTGGTAGTTAATCAAGAAACAAGTACAGTAATCTGTAGATGAACCAAGGATGGCAAACGCGTAGGAATTCATAACCTCCTTCCTGTCCATTTCCCCGTCCATCGTTCATAGAGAGTAATTTTGAATTAATCATTATAGTTTTGATGCCAACGAAGATAATTAACTATCAAAAAAGCTACATAGTTACATCTTTTATCTGCTGAAAATTCGGTTCAACAGTTAATGTCTATATATAACCAAACTCTCAAATGCTGGCTCTTTGAAGAAGAGTTTCAATATGAGCTGATTTTGAAAAAAAAAAAAAAAAAAAAAAAAAAAAAAAAAAAAAAAAAAAAAAAACTGAATGAAGCCAGATCACTTTGATCTGATTCTAGGATTCTAGGAAAATGTATGCCGCCATCACACAGGGGTGTGGCAGAGCTTCGCCGCTTGGGGAAAATTGTTCCCATCTATGGAGTTTAGGAGTGTGCTTCTTACAATTCCAACCCAGCTAACCATCATAATGGGAACTCTCTTGATTTAGCTTTATGACAAAATGACTAAGGTGGATCCTCTGCTGCATTTTGCCTTACTGGTATGGCTTTTTGAATTTATTGCTTTCATCAAATATGTCAATTTGGTTGGCTATTATCGGCTGCATCCTTGTGATCTTGTCCTGCCGCCAATCTCTGTCCTCCGGCTACTTTCATGGTTTGATCAAGATGTACTCTGCATTCACTCCCGGCAAGGTATGGCTCACATTCTTCCTTCCCAGTCTGCCATCCCAGTTTTGCTAACTTGTCTCCTAACATAAAGGTTGTGTCGCTCTCGCCTAGTTAAATACAACAACGTTATCCTCCTAGACGTGGGTGCCGCTGACCACAACCCTTCTCATTCTATTCCCAACGATGGCAAGTCCTTTAAGACCACTCCAGATCGCCATTCAGCGGTATCCATCCACTATCATGACTGAAACGATGTCGCGTATGCTGGGGCAGGATATCAACCTCAAGACTGATCGTCATAACCTGTCCGACCGTGAAATCACCCCACCAGCACTCGCTCCTTATTTAAACTCGTTCGTGGTTACCTTTCTGGGCTGGTAGCTCACTTAAAGTCGATCGTACGACGGTGCAAATATATGATCGCATGGCCAAAATCTCCAGTATTGGACGAGAACGTAACAGATGTGCCAGAAAGCGGCGAACCATCTTTGTTGCTCCTAACGGGTTACGGCCTCCGGCTAAATAGTGTTGATTACAGCAACATCAGTGGCTCAATCACTGTCTATGCTGACTCGCACTCGCATCTCCAGAAAATTAAGAGCGGGGAAAAGATGGAAGCTGGAATAACCACATCAACACGCTACGGTTATCGGATGTTCCCCGACTGGCAAACATCATACCTTTGGTATGACCCTCTGTGGCCCCAGAATCCCAGCGATGAAAGCCACGTCGACGAAAAGACGATCAAGGATCGTTATCCTATTCTGGCACCTTTCTATTTGGCCTGGAGAGACGTATACGAAAAATCATTTGAGCAACAAGGATGTGATATGGGCAGTGGATTGGAGCCCTTCCCCGACACTGCTGATCGTGTAGCCTGGGAGGTAGAAGGCTTTCTGATCGCTTGCTGGCTAGGGCTGCAGGACGACACCGAACAAGTGTTGTATACACTTCCGACGGGCACCTATCAGATTGATAAGAAGAGCAAAGACTCGGTTTTGCGGCAGTTCCTGATAGATGAGGACAACCTCCTCAGACGTGACGATCGCTGAGTCGCCGCTTCACGTTCGGCCTTCCATGTGCCATATTGTTGTGTCGACATGATTGGGTTTTTTCTTTATTCTTTATTTTTCTTATTTTCTTATTTATTTGTTTATTTTTTTGGTCTAATGACCTTACGGGTCTCTGCAGGTGGCTGACGGATAATTTAATGCGGCAGCTAGGAGTGATTTGTGGGGCGGTGCTAGCTCTAAATTGATGACAGCAAATAGGGTCCACATAGTTTCCGTGTCAACAGAGTGGGTGGCTGAATACAGATCGAGAGCATGATAGCTTGTATGAATGCTCGTCTAAGCTCTACACTTGTCAGGTAGCGAACATTCGATTATTAGACTTCTTAGATATCTTAGCATTGCATAACTTTCTCAGAAAAACAAGAAGAACAAACAAACGAGACCAAAAAAATATCATACCATAACAATAGTGCTCTAGGCTGGACGTGCAACTACTTTTTAAGTTATGGAGGGACGTTACTGTTCCCACAAGGCCGATGGCCAATCATTCGGCTCAGCGCTTTAGTTGTCCATCAAAACATGTCCCTGCTCTGAGCCATTAAAAATCCGGCAATGGCTCCAGAGGTTGAGTCAGAATAGATAGTAGCCAGACTGACCTCATGTGATCTGTGATCGAAACTCTTGTATCCTCATATACATCCTCAAGCCAAGATTGCCAGTCCCAATCAACCCAGGCATCAAAGACATGCCAAAACCCCCAAGCCTTATTCCAGCGGAGCAGCGGTGAAATTGAAACTTCAGGGAGATATCGTTGCTCCTCTTCTGGATATGGCGTCCTCCCAAGTCTTGCTTTCCCAAAATCAATGATTGTTATCTTCCAAGTTTTGGCTGTGTTCTGTAAGAGTATGTTCCGCGGATGTATGTCCCCATGCCGGACATTACATGTGTAGAGCAATGTTTCAGCATCAATTATAGCCTTTATAACAGCCTGACGATCTCTCTGCGAGAATTTCATGGGACTCAGTTGCTGCATAGATGTCCCAGAAACAAGCTCAATTAGGATCAGTCGAACCAAGCGCGTGGTAGTTCCATCAATTGGCCACTGAAGCGTATATGAGCCGAAGTAATTTGGTATGACAGTCCCATAGAGCTGAGGGAGTGCGAGGTAGGCGGCAGTGTCACGTGCATAATCGCGGTCAACACAAAGGAAAGGGTCTACATCATCTTGTCCATGATCAAAGTAGAGAGGGTCATAGATCTTGGCAAGGAGATTTGTGTCGGTTGGCAGCATCTTCGGAGGTGAAGTATGTAGGATTTGAACAGTAACTAGCTGAGCACTGTGATTATCTCCAATTCTGACAGCCCCGTCTATCTTCAATTCGGCAGTTGTTGGTTGTTGGTCCATCTGATCCAGCAAGAGGAGGGTGTTTGATACAACGATCCAAAGGGTGCATTGATTCTCTCTCATATGCAGCTTCAGAGGTGAGCGAGCAATCGTAACTTGTGCTTGTGGGTGAAGGCGGATTATGTGAGCGAAATGTAAACACCGTGCCAACAACATAAGGCAGGTCTGGCTTTGAGCAGTTAAACCTGGAGCAAAGTTGTCACTCAAAGGATAAGTCATCGTTGTGGCATGCAATGTAAAATGAAGAACGTGCGGGCATTAAACACTGGTGTGGGTGGAGATTCCAAGCAATTCAGGTCGCTTGGTCAACAGCCATACACTGTCCAGCTGCCTATTGGGCAACGATGCTGGGTAACCAGCTTCTATGTCAGGCTGTCTGGTCTGGCTTCTGCCCAGACACTCTCTCAACATAGAGGTTGTAACCTTCAGGTGTGTCTCCCCGGGAATGTTATCATCCGGACTCAAGTGGCATCGTCGTGTCTGCCAACTCTCTCACCACGAATATGGCCCCTCCAACGATCTATGAGGCTTTCAGCCGACCCCTGGATGATCTCCCCTATACCGCAGTTACGAACAATTACAGATCTATTTCTTCAAGTGCACATTCAACAGTGGCAGAAGATCCTCCAAGCGCTTGTGTGACAGAAAACCCAAGCGTTCTTATCAACTATGCCCGCAACCAACTCCTCGCTCATACTCCAAATAGCGGCTCCTTAGCGGAACGCATGCCTCAAGTTGAACCAGGCCACCTTCTTCATACAGAAGCTGACGTACTTCGTGCATCAGTTCTTTATCTTATTCATCCTGTTAATGTTGTTGCAAATCGACTTCTCAACACTGGCAGCCTTGATTGTAGGGGTGAATTGGCTTCAGGGGGTGGCTGCCGAACCGATGTGAGATGGGTGTATCGCAATGGCAGTCAGACCCCGAACATTGCGGTTCTCGAAGTGAAATATACGAAGGTCTTGCATTTGAACGATTTTCATCCAGCATTGACGAACCAACAAAATGCACGCGCAAAACGGGATGCTGCTCAGGGCGAGGAAAACCGCACCCACTTTAAGCGGAACGCATATTGGATAAAAAAGCAGGCGAAGAAGTACTCTAGGAGGGTTTCACCTTGATATGCTTTTTTGATTGGAATTCAATGTTCGTGTCCGA
>NW_001813979.1:2188135-2213821 GCF_000149585.1 Histoplasma mississippiense
AAGGGATTGAAAGGATGCCGAGGATGTGTTGCGACGGAGTCTCCATCGAACGGGAAGGGATGGTCGTGATGAGAGGCACCTCTCAGAGCGTCCTGATTTCGTTGGGTCTAATTTGGGAGTTAGTATTTTCTGTGTAGACAATGATGTGAGGAGAAAATGAGGAAATGACTGCTATTCCACTGCTGAATATCCATACCTTCTCCTTCATTGCGGCGACTTTGTTTTATTTATCGAGAATAGTTAAAACGACTGCTGTTCCTGAGAGTAGTGGATAAGCCAGCTCTATGGCATACGACAGCATGATATATACATAAAACCAGCTCCACCGCCTGTCTACCAAATGGACGGTGGAGATCCTTGCTCCAACAACTGGGGCAATCGAATATGTCCATGTATGCTTCCATTTGGCACGATCGCAAACACTTAGTTGTGGAAGCTCCACGTAGAATTTCTAGAAAGCATTCCCGGGCATGTATATGGGTGTTGTCGGCATACCAACATATTCTTCAAGGCCCAGGAATACTTCCAGTCGCTTCATCCCCTTCTCGTTCTTTCAGCAACAATTTAACGCGGTATTCCGTCACCCATCCAAGTTCGTCCTCTATCCCTCTGAGCAGCTACAAAACAACCAAGAGATGAGTTCTTGAGGTTCGGTAAGACACTGGCCAGCCACGAACAAAGGTGGTACGAAATAGATCCGCACAGAAGCATCCGGTCGAGACATAGAAAGTCCACAAATTTCCAGCGAACGGAGTTTGTTTCACCTTCGATGGACCAAAAGAATTTATCTTAGTTGCCACATGCCATTTTGGCGGCGGATTCCGGAGGCTTATTAACCAGCAAGAGTATTCGCACTATGTGGTAATGCTGCATTGTTGATACGCACTATGACAGGCTGTGCCACACACGTCTAGCCAAGGTAAAGGCTCTTCATTCGGATGTGGAAGGAGTGCATGAGCACGCTCCATCCATACGCATGGTGTTCGTCTAGCCAGAACTTCCAGCACTTATCTATAAAGCAAAACGTCAAGGGGAAAATGAAGGATTATTCCCTGGAATGGGAGATATCATTAATACTATGTAGAACATGAGATAGGAAAAGCAAGAAGAGGAAATAAATCCTGTCATCCAGGTGAATATATGACTGTTCTGTGGCTAGAAGAATATTCGACACGGGAGAGGAGACAAAGCTAATATGCTACGGGTCTACCTTGCTGCTGAGGTACTAAGGACATAGGTAATGTCCGATGGATATGACGATGTAAAGGAAGAGAGAAATCGTACGGAATGCTCACAAAAGAGAGAGATGACAAATGAGAAAGAAAAGAGACAAGAATAAAGAGAGCGAAAAAGCAAACGCCAAGCTTTAAAATCTGCTCGAAAGGGTATTTTCCTTCCCGCCCAGACGCCATGATATAATTGGAAAAAAAAAAAAAAAAAAAGAAGAAAAAAACGAAGATGTGGAAAGATAAAAAAATATTTCCAAACACGTACGAAGCTGGGGCATAGCGCTCACATGACTGGCGCCCCTGATGCCCGTTGTCTCAGAGAATCCAAGAGATGTTCAGGAGGGACACGTTGAAGATCCGGTCGTCGGTCTGTGCCTCGTGGTGCGGTGACATAGCCTTGCCGGTGACGCTGGATGCGATTCAGGATGATTCCGATTAAAACAATCAAGAATACACAACCCAGCGCAATACAGAAGGACACCAGAATGACAATTCCTCTAGAATGTGGCCGACCTACAGAAAAATGAATGTCAGCTCAGGAGTTCTCGTAGTACAGATGGCAAAATACTTACGGCCACCTCTAAAGGTATTTTTATTCTCAGAGAATAGTTCTGTAACGATGCCTGGTTGACCGTCTGTCATTGAAGCTAGAACGAAAGGCGTCAATGTGGTTCCGTTGTAGAGAGCACCGGACGCGTTCCCAAAGTCTGGAATTTCGAGTTGACCAGTAATGAGGAGCACTTGGTCCTTATCAAGCATCTCAGTTTCGTCATGTTCTTTTCGTAGGCCAATAACCTGGATTCCGAATATTGTAGATTCCTTCCCCAAA
This sequence comes from Histoplasma mississippiense, assembly GCF_000149585.1. NCBI lineage: Eukaryota > Fungi > Ascomycota > Eurotiomycetes > Onygenales > Ajellomycetaceae > Histoplasma > Histoplasma mississippiense. The sequence continues at coordinate 2,190,194 of NW_001813979.1, forward strand.
ATTGGACCAGGTGAGCGGAATTTTGAACCATTATAAAAGGCCAAGAATGGGGAACCATCAGCTGACTTTCCAGCGACCCAAAAGCGGGAGCCATCCTCCCTAGAAAGGCCAAATGCCGTAATGGGACCTGCAATAACATCTTTAGATGATGCTCCATCGACTGAAGACCAAGTTCGCGATACTGCATTATAGATGGCTAAAGTTGTCGCATTATTTCCAACCGTGAATTCCCCAGCAGCAATAAGTTTATCCTTTGTAGCCCACTGTAGAACAGAAACAACGCCTCTGATATCGTCACCTAGCCCAGTCCAACGGTTGGAAGTTGGCTGGAAATTGCAAACGCTCGAACAGGGCAGTCCGCCAGCTGACTCGAATTGGCCACCGATGAGAACATCATCAGATCCTGGACGTGGAGCTATAGAGTTTACAACGACGTTGTCACCTTCGAGAGCAGGTGGTTGGCTTGATGCGTATTTGGCGCTTTTGAGATCATAGGTGATTAGGCCGTGTACGTTGGATGAGGAAACATGACCTTTAACAATCCCCCCTGCGAACAGCATATCCTCCCGGAGTGCCATCGCTAGGAAATTCGATGCCGCGTCAATACCAGGCCCAGCACCAGTGACGGCATTTTTATTTGAGCCATCAAGAAAAAGCAGGTTCTCAATGACCGTATCATTTTCTCCAATTGCAACGAAGTGACCGCCCAAAATCGTGAGATTACGACCTGAGCCATTGTAGAAAAGTCCTGTAACAACACCGCTAACATTTTGGGACGAGGTGACCCTCCTTTGTAGCGATGATTTTGCTGCTGTTGGCTGAATTTTGGTAGGAAGGGATTGAAGCCCCAGACCATTATTGTGCATCAAGGCGACAGCATCGTGAGCGGCAAGCCCTTTTGACACAAGATTGCCAGCGAGAAGAGTAGTCACATTCCTGTCGGTAATCGTTGCGGTGAGCTCTCCAGTAAAAACATGATGGCTAACGTCGAGATTATGCAACCAATTGTTTCTAGAAGGGACCCAGGCCGCAAAGCCTTGAACTGGGCTAGAACGATTATCTTCAAATGGAAGGGTGTGGGTAAAGTTTCCACTGATGCCAACGGCGATTTCCGGTTTGTTTTCTGTCAGGTTCACGGAAAATTCTACTATGTACTCCACATGACCATCTACTCCTGCCCCCAAAGGACTCCACGCTCTGCTCGACAGAGAAAGTAATGCAACATTATTTAGCCTGTTTTCCTTATCGCCACCTTCGTCATTGGCCGATGTGGCGGAGAAATTCCCTCCAACGAAAAGCGTGTCGTCGAGCAAGAGCATGGCATTCACCTGGGAATTCAGGCCACCACTGGTAAAGAAGAAAGTTTCCCCTTGGATAAAAGCATGATGTTCTCGGATGAGGGACCAGAGAAAGCACCGCCGACAAAAATAGTATCATCACGGCTAGCTAAACTTGTTATGGATGCCTCGGGGTTGAAATCAGTTCCCGCTTTATTTATGGAGGATTTTGAAAAGTCTAAATCAACTTCTTTGGTTGTCGGATCGAACTCGAAAAGGCCATTCAGGCCTCCAGTCGATGATATGAGTTGGAATCGAACGCGAGAGGCAACAACGGTAACATCTTGCTGGCCAGTTTTTGGGGCGAGTTTCACTGATGGTCGAAACTTGCGGTTGCTGGCATCAACGAATCCAAGATGTATTTCATCATATTTGTCATAATTATTCGTCTGGGCTAGGAACGTCTGTATTTGTTTGTCGCTATCGGGAGACAAGGTTGCGGTAACGTTTACTATTCCGCGCTTGGGGCAAGTATTATCTGGAATACATCCAGGAGTGAAAACGAGAACTGAATAATTTCCCGATTGCTTTATGTCTGGGTTGAAAGTCACTGATGTTGGGGTCTGATCGGTCGATGCGACATTGGCTGTTAAATACTCGGACGAGCTCTGGTGAGATGGCGTAACTGCCCAATTGCCTGTCGCGCTGGCTTGGGATCGGGAAGCGATTCCAGCACATGTAGGTTCGTTGAACCAATCGACCGCATGAATATAAATATCTAGGAAAGCATTAACTTGACATTCCTTATTCAAACATTTTGAAAATACATACCGTCTTGAAAGAGTTCGACGCTGTCAAAGCCTCCACCTGCACCATACCACTCGGAGACTTCGATTTGGAAACCATTCATGCCAACCACATTGACAAATTTGAAATCACGAGAGGCTTCCGACAGATCGTTGGAAAGAGGGCATCTTGCATCACAAGCCATGGTGTTACCAGTCGCAGGATCGATGTAGGTCATATTTAGTATTCCATTGTCAGGCACTGCCCTAAAGAGGAAAGTCTTCGTCCCTCTTCCATCTGATAGCGCATTTCGTAACCTGAGTTTCGTTGGCTGGAATCCAAATTTCATCTCAGCACGCAAAAATCCTGGGGAGTTATCTGGAAGTAGCCATGGATTAGCAGCGTCTCCCGTCTTGCCCTGTTTACAGATTGCATTCCGAGGATCGCTGGACGCAGGTCCACTAGACCCAGAAGTAATTGATGCGGTTTCGAGATTAACGACCTGCTGATCCTTCAGAGCTGGTGTTGTCGCGTTTCCCAAACCGTCAAATGAGCCTCCAAATATAACGTGGCCGTCAGAAGCTTTGGTGACAGCTGTTACGGGTCCGTTGAAGCCAGCAAAGGGAAGAGAAGAAAAGCCAGACTTTGGCGACCACATAATAGCATTTTGGGATTCAGATTGTTTGAACGCTCCGCCCACATATACATTTCCGCTCGTCTCATCGCAAAGCAGAGCGAAGACCTGGCCCGATAGACCAGATATCGGGGTAACTTTACTAAAATTTTTTGCGTCGACAAGAGCAATTCCATGAGTTTCGACTCCAGCCAGACTAGTAAAGTTTCCCCCAACAACGACACTAGTAATCGTACCATCATCTGCTCTCAACGGGCAGAGTGACAATATGTCTGCGTCGGACGAAACGACTGAAGCCAGGGAACCGTTTGGCAACGTGGAAAGGAGGGAATGAGGTCGGGATCCGTTTGGTAGGACGGGTTTCGGTCTCTGTTCCTCGAATTGGAACAGGCTTATGGCATCAAAATTGCCAGTCAAGGAGGTTCGACCCAAGGGCCCAATATCAAGATCTGGCAGAGCAACAGGGGTGAACTGGGCAGCACTGATCGCCGAGGGCAAGCGTGCGAGGGCGAAAAAAGCGGAACGACAGAGGAGAGAGACAAAACTCGCCGTCGCTGGCTCAAGCAGTGACGAGGCCCTCATCGCTCCACCACTCCACCGGCAGCGACACAGGTACTGCCTTACCTTCGAAGGTAGAGGTAGGTAGAGTTAATCCAAAGCCAAAATGAAAGGCTTGGTTATCGGACGAAAGCAGGAGAGATGGTACATACAGGACGGGTTATTTTCAAAACGAGCGTGTGGTAAGAAAGAATCGATATTCAAAAAACCCGTCAAGCGGATATCCTCACACCATTGTCGAATAAACAAAGGGAAAAAGGAGCGATAATGCCCAAAGAGCAGGGCGACTGCTGGTGTGAAGGAGTGGACGGGAGTGAGGAAGCCAGAAGAGAGAGGAATCACACAGCTAGAGAAGCGTTGCAAAGGGGGACAACCACAGTTTCGAGCCAAGCTGCTTAATCAGCCGCGACTGAGTTTCCAGCACGTACCGTACCCATGATGTTATGATTGGGTGGATTGGGTAGTCCGTTTGGGGGACTATTCCTATTACAGTCCGGATCAATAATTACTTCTGGGTGCGGCCTTATCTCAGTAAAACTCAGCCACTCCACTTCGAGCTAACCCGATCCGAACTACTGCCAAGTCCTGCTAACATCTGAGCCAATCAACTGTCAAGGGGCTTACATTAAACCTAAATGGGACATCCTCAGCAAACTCTTCGCGGAGCGTCTGAGAAAAAACGGTTCCAGTTTGTTAGCAACACGGGAACGATTTGCTCCAACCATAACGTTTGAGATAGAATCACTGTACAACCTCACTTATAGATCATTTCTCTACCACCTTGAAGGGTTAATTTTCCAATTTCCTATCAATTGAACTAATTTTTATTCAAAAATACATATATTGTGAGTATGAAGTATCGCGTTGAAAACTGCTACTCTGATTTTGAACACGGGAACGATTTGCTAATTTTTCAACCATGATCATGTCTAGTCACTCAATGCCTTGATCTTGTCATCAAAACACATATCTGGTCATCAGTAGCTCTAGTCAAAGCACTGAGTGTATTTTCTGATGACTTCTGACATCTTTTGATGATGTCCAACAACTTCTGGCAACTTCCGTCAACTTCACATAACTCTTGACCACTTCACACAGCACATCAACTTCTGACAACATCTGGGATCTTTCAACAACTTCTGAACCAATCACATAACACCTCTTTTTGACAGCTGGGTCAGACAACTCTGTTGAATATGGCTAAGGGGGATTGAAGAAAACGCAAAAGTCAGCAACAACAGCGGCTTCAAAAGCTATCATTAAAGCAAATACTTTCCATGAAAATTGAAGACATGCCACAAGTTGTTATGAGCTACACTGAACCCGAAAGTATCGACAAGCAACAGGATGTTATTGAGCATTGTCTTCGACGAATCCTTCAAAGCCCGCGTCCAGATCCTAAGTGCACTCTTCAGCCACACATAGAACAAGTCCGTATACTCCGACGCATGATATATGGATATGGCGACACTTTATTCATTGCCAGAACTGGCTATGGAAAGAGTCTTATTCTTCAATTCTATACAATTCTGACAGAGAAGATAACCATTCAACTGATTCCTCTAAACAAGCTTGGTGATCAGCAGACAAGTGATATAGCTCAGTTTCCCTCTACCAATCCTTGTCTGATCAGTGCCAACAATCTCCAGGGAGAAGAGCACTTACTTAAACGTATCCAACAGTATGAATATACACATATCTTACTCAGTCCAGAGCAAGCACTTTCCAAGCATAATCATTGCCTGCCACACCAGGTGCATCAATGATCTCTTTCAGTGTTAAAAGTCTTGTGGAATCATGCATGATCTGAGTCAGACCAGATTTTGGAATTGCAGGGGAAATAACCACTGCAGCAGTAGTCACTGCAGCCATGTAATCATTATGCCCAATCATCTCATCTCATACAGTCTCTTTGAAGTTCATATTGTCATAGACTATAACGGCTTGAGGATCTTTGACAAGCTGCCGAAGTTTCATCTAATGATAAGAATTAGTCAAATGATTGGCTCAGAAGTTAACAGAAGTGGAAAGAACATGTCAGAAAAGAACAGAGATTATCAGTTTTTACTAAAAGTTTGAAAAATTAGATAGAAATATTAATAAATTAAGAATATCAACTCATACCTTCTTCTGTTTAGCAATTTCTGTCATCAATTTATTTCCCATCACATAGCTGAGACAGAGTTCAAAGCTGGAAATCGTTTCTATCACTCATTGTTTTACTCCTGAGCTATGAAAATATGCAGAGAGAATAGAGCTGAAGAAGTTTGAATTCTTCAAGGAATAAGAGTGGCATATAATATTCATAATAACAGTCGTTTGATAGCTGTTGTTTCATCTGAGGCCCATTCATAGCTCTTTCGATTTGCACGTTTATTCTTTAGAACAGAAGTAAGCAGTTTAAACCAGGTTGATGCATCAGTCCGGATGGTCTCAAAAGCAGCCTGGAAATCAATGGTATCAAGATCAACACCATGGTTGAATTTTGCAAAGTATGGAGTATTGATAAGGTGTTTCAGCTCCTGTTTAAGCAAGGCAATATAATGGTGATGATCATGAAATGCTTCTGACTTTGAGAGTGCTGAATATAGTGCATTCCGCCGCTTTGCAGGAGTACAGTATCGTTTATGAGTTAAGATATCAGAACTCTGAATCCAAGCATCTATAAAAGCTTCCATTCCTCAACCATTTCGCTGTAATGCTTTGACAACATGAGATAATTTTGAACGTTTTTTCTGCTGGTTATGAGGCATAGTAGGCAGGCGCTGTGGGCCACGGGTGTTTGGTTGTGAACAAGCTGGTGGGGTATTGATACCAGTGGTCTCGAATTCTGAAGAAGTATCAATAGATTCAAGGTCTGTTAAATCACTATCTGATGTCTCATATCCATCATCTAGATCATTGAGAGAGTGTAGTGGTTGTTGAGAGGATTCATCTTCAAGTGATGAAGGATATTGGTTGAACCGCGCCTGATGTTGAGTGTCTTGAGATTCAAAAGACACGGTCAATGGTTGTGGCATGATGAGAAGAGGTAGCAAGTTGCAAAATAGCAGAGATGATAGTGAGATGGCTAAGGATTCAAAAAATATCAATTTGATGATGATCAGATAGATATTTAAGGTAGATGTATGATTCTGAAGTCAACTGAATATTTTGTATGAGCAGGTTTGATTTTCCACAGACGATGGAACCGTTTCTTCTCAGACTCTCTACGAGATATTATGTTGTGAGCATGTGTGGAGTAATTGATTGGTCCAGAAGTTAGCAGGACTTGGCAGAAGTCTAAAGAAGTTTAGTTGATCGCACTAATCTGAAAATATCGAGAAAAGAGGCTGAGCATGCTGAGATAAGTGCGGCCAGAGCATCCTATTTTCAGTGCTGTTAGGCCCGTTCCTGATCACATGACACAAAACACCACCAACACCACCTCTTTCCCATACGTATCTCGGAGACAGCAATAGTTGTGATGTTATATCTATAGACTATCAGATATCTAGTGATGATATCTGCGATGATGATGATGATGATATATATTGATGGTATCTAGTGGTAATATATCTAGCATTGTATTCATTGATGATATATACAACATCTGAGAGCATGGCTTTTCTGATCTTTTTAGCAGCAGCCGCAGCGGTGCGCGCTGTCGCACCGGCACAATGGAGTTTATGGCGATTGGGGTGCTACTTGGGATCTCTCAAACCTATCGGCATGATCTCGAGTCATTGTTTTACGTTTTTATTTGGTTGTGCGGTTGTCGTGGCTGGACAAACTCCAAAGAGCAGCCAAAGGCAAGTCTACTGACAATGGTACACTGGTAACTATCGGGAGGTCGCTAGCGCTAAACGAGGACATATGCACGTTGATGGATTTGAGGATATCCTGGAAGAATTTCCGCAATCTTTTTGAATGTGTAAAACCGCTCTGCAAGGAATTGAGGTGAATCTTGTTTCCCTACAGGAACGGCCTCTTCACGGTGACACCCGAAGACCCGGAGGTTCTGTATGGACCAATAATCCAAGCATTTGACAAGGTTATTAATGATATTAAGCCTCCGGAGGCATAGGTGGTAAAGGTCGTGCTTTTTTATATCTTAACTTATCTGTTTCAACCGGGTTCGTTGTTTGATTCTTCAAGTCAGTGTTAAAGCCTTATCAGTTCGTATAGAGAGCCGAGGGGTACTTCCGGCATGCAGGCAGGCTTGGTGATTGAGAATATATAGTCTGCTTTGTCGTTTAATCAAATTCTATGTCTCTATTGCCCCTCCTACTATATTCCGGAGCTCTCGCCCATAGATGTGGGAGAACAACTGGTTTATTTTTGTGGATTTGACTTTCAATAGGCATTGGATCCAGCCATTGGTGGCGGACAGTTTTTCTTTTCATTGCCTAACCTAACGAACATGGTGGTGTAAATTTCCTGTCGATCTGAGGGGTTTCCGGATCGGTCATGCTCTATCATTTCGTCTGTCTAACTTGCTCGGATCCCTCGAGCCATGCTTAACTGTGGCCCTCCAGATAAAAGTATTTGAGGAGGTAATTGATACTAATGCCGCATTTCGTCTTGTTTTCTGGACAAAGTCTTCAGGTATTTTACTCTAGTCACTTGAGTTATCGAACAGTGGGACGATTCCTGGATACAAACATCTGGGAGATTTATGTGGAAAAAATAGAAACCTGGTGGTGGATACTTGTCTGCGAATTATTTTTACCCACAGTTATACTTCGCTTTCGAAGCGAGATCCGTGAGGTCTTCAAACTCGAATACGGCGCAACAATCGGCCGCATAACGTAGATACTCCGAGTCAACGGAAGGGGCTCAAGCGTGAAGAGCTGCTGCCAGTGTATTGGCTATTAGTTATTTTCGTTGCCGTCGGTAAGATGCTTCATCTCCCCTGGCTGTTCGTCGTCTTTTTGTGACGGGCTTTGATTCAGTTTCCACCTTTTCAATATGTGCCTTCGTCTCCTCAAAATCATCGGATATTTCTCTCTTGATTGAAACCTGCTTGGTGGTCTCGATCTTTATTCGGTGCTCCTGCTTCTCGATATTCTTCACATCCACTTCAACTTTGGAAGTTAAACGTTCCGAAAATGTTTTTAGGTCTGCCGCGAACAACACGCTGTGGGCCCAGCCAGCCTCCTTTCCCCAGAGACTTCGGAAGTGGTTGCCCACCGCATCATAAGTTGCTTTCGTTAAGCTTTTATGCTTTCCTTTGCCGAACTTGTAATCGCGCTGCGCAATTTGCCATACTATGTAGAAATAACGCATAAACAAAAGAACGGATTCGTGAAACGATGAAATGGAAATCCGTTGCTTACCATGAGTATCGACCGGAACGGCCTCTCCCCAACCTAAACCCATGAGGCACGCACAATCTGCAACTTTGGGACCAACCCCTTGAAGCTCAAGGAGGCACTCATGAGCCTTTCGATACCCCTCTCTACCTCCCTCTGCCATTTCCCCTGCATGCGCCGGGCTTTGGCCGAACGATGGGCACTCGGGGTTACGGAGAGAATTCAACCAACCTTCCTCACGATCGTTAACAACAATAAGGGCAGTTTGGTAAATATATTTTGCCCGATATCCGAACCCAAGCTCACGGAGGCGTGCTTCAACATCACGACCTACAAGTGCCTGAGGAGTCGGGAAATCATGATATGGTTTCTTGTCTATGTATCCGATCAGTGGACCATAGTTCAAACACAGTTTTTCCACCTAACGCACAAAAATGATTGTGTTAGTCCGAAAGAGGTATATCGCGCTGTTATAAGACATATACATACCATTTGTGAGATTCGCGCTATATTATTATTGCTACTGCAAATAAACGAAATAAGTGCCTCCCAAGAATCCTGCCGTAATATCCGGATACCAGCGAACTTGGGAGCTTTCTTCTTGAAATTTTTATCAGCAGTTGACCATTGTTCATAGAGGTCCGTAAGATTCAGGTCCAAGTTGAAGTAGTTGTTGATCAATGCTTCCGTATCATCAATCTTCTCACACGACTCTTCTCTTCTTGATGCTGGTACGGAGGATGGAGGAGTCGGCAATGCAGGTGGAATTGGGGGAAAATATGACCGATAATGGAGATGGGTGGGATCCTGTCGCAAGGACACAATGCGACCATAAAGGGCGCAGCTCCATTCGTTGTCTCCGGACTGCTGCCATCTGAGTTTCTCGTACAAAAGGATCTTGTTAGTAGATGCGCCCGGATATTCGATAATCGGACGGAGAGTTTCTCACCGAAATGACTGTCCGCAGCGGAGAGTAGTATTGATACAGAGCTCAGTCAAACTTATCGGCAGCTTTCGCCATTCAGAAAACGCACCAATAGACATGTCTGTGGATCGAAACCCAAGGTCATGGCAATAGCTACGGTAACCTTTGTACCATGTAAATATTTTGCCCCTTTGATATAAATAAAACACGTGACTGACTGTTATTGGCTCGCGCGCCAAGCCATCTTCAGCGCTCAATATCAATTCCTCACACTCACCAACTTTTTATATTGGCAGCGAGCTGGGCACCCGATCCATTCCCAATCCGTTCTCAACCATTGATTTCTGTGAAGCTTCGGCTTGTTACAATTAATTCCAGGCGTCTGATATTCTCAAATTACGCTGTTGGACCTGCCCGTTGAATTTGGAATCCTTTCCTCAGTTTTCCGTCGAATTGACAAGATGAACGGGGATAGCTACGCAGCTAGAGGTAAGGGTAAAAGTTCGCCTGGAGTGAACCATGAACGATAGCATAGCTGACTTGCGACGTCTTATAGACTCTGGACGATCTCGGGAATATTACGTATGTTACCAATCCTTTCTACCTAGACAGAGGTTTCTGTACTTTGCTTATACCTTGTATTTCTCTAGGGGGCGGCTCGCTCTGATCGAGAGGATCGAAAGGACCGAAATGACCGTAGTAGCCGTGGCGACCGCGGTGACAGACGAGAGAGAGAGAGAAGAAGATCAAGGTCGCCTCAACATCCATCAAGGTCGGGACGGCGCGAACAGGAACCGGATTTGTACTCCTCAAGTCGTGACTATCGCGCAAGGGAGCGGGAGGACAGATATTCAGGCCGACGAGATGAGAGAGAATGGGATAGAGACCGAAGTGACAGACGGCGTGATCATAGGAGGGACGAAGATGACAGATCTTCTCGACGCGACAGAGACGTGCCAGATGACCGGTCCCGAGGAGGTAGAGGTCGAGATCGCGATGCATTTGCCGGGGGTCGGGAGCGGAAGCGAAGTGCGAGTCCACCACCAAAAAAGAGGGAACCCACTCCAGATTTGACGGACGTTGTTCCTGTCCTTGAGCGGAAACGTCGACTGACGCAGTGGGATATCAAACCGCCTGGTTATGAACATGTAACGGCGGAACAAGCAAAGCTCTCTGGTAAGTTGAAATATGTAGTGATATGATGCACATCTGAAGTACCTAACGTTACCTGTAGGAATGTTCCCTCTACCAGGTGCACCGCGCCAGCAGGCAGTTGATCCCAGCCGATTACAAGCTTTCATTCATCCACCTACTACTAGTACTGCTCCTGGCACATCTACCAATACCGTCCTAAAACCTTCGAACTCTCGCCAAGCGAAGCGACTGTTTGTTCATAACCTCCCGTCTTCAGCCACGGAGGAGAGCTTGGTGCAGTTCTTCAACCTCCAGCTGAATGGTCTTAACGTCATCAAAGGGGTTGATCCATGCGTGACCGCGCAACTATCCAATGATAAAACATTCGCTTTAGTTGAGTTCCGAAATGCTGCAGATACCACTGTTGCGCTGGCTTTTGATGGTATTACTATGGAAGATAATGATGAAATGGATACAACGAATGGAAATTCGAATGGGTCAAACCAAGGACTTTCAATACGCCGACCTAAGGACTACATACTTCCATCTGCAGTTGAAGGAGAACCCCATCAGGAGGGCGTTGTTTCCAACGTGGTTCCTGACTCTCCAAACAAGATATGTGTATCGAATATTCCACCATTTATCGAGGAAGAGCCGGTCACTATGCTCCTAGTTTCATTTGGGGAACTTAAGTCGTTTGTCCTTGTGAAGGATAGTGAGACGGGCGAGTCTAGGGTAAACGTGCCATTTCGAAACTTTGCATTATAAACGCTAACTGGTATATAGGGAATTGCATTTTGCGAGTACCGTGACCCGATGTCGACTGACATCGCTGTTGAAAACTTGAATGGCATGGAACTTGGTAACAAGAAACTTAAAGTGGTCCGTGCAAGTATAGGAACTACACAAGCTGCTGGCCTTGACATGGGCGTTAATGCCATGTCCATGTACGCCAAAACGACATCTCAGGACATTGAAGCAAGTCGTGTTCTTCAATTGCTGAACATGGTAACTACTGAGGAGCTGATTGACAACGATGATTATGAAGGTACGAAGCCTTATGTTCTATATTATCTCATGGCCACGCTTTTCATATTCACTAATGTTTCCTATAGAAATATGCGATGACGTCCGTGATGAATGCTCAAAATATGGGGAAGTTGTGGAGCTAAAAGTACCAAGGCCAACGGGAAATAACAAGCAATCTGCTGGCGTTGGCAAAATCTATGTTAAATTTGATAATAGTGAGTCAGCCACGAAAGCACTCAGGGCGCTTGCAGGAAGGAAATTCCAAGATCGCACCGTTGTTACTACGTACTTTTCAGAGGTAAGTTGAGCTCTCCCAATTGAAAATTTCTTGACAAGGTAAATCTTTATCTAACGTAATACAGGAAAATTTCGAAGTCAATGCATGGTAATCGATATGGCAACGCCGGAAATTTGAGATTCTTAGTCATTTCTTTGTTTCCATAACGAGTGCAACAAACCTGCGACTTCATCATCCAGCTACTCTCTCAAACTGGGCCCTCCCGTTTTTCTGTTCACCTTCTTTCGTTCCGCTTCGTACTTTTTTTTTGCGGAATGTCCTTCGAGTCAAATGCGGAGAGCGACTGGCTGGAGCATTAGGCAAGCGCAATTTCACTGTACCATAACCCAACATTGTAAGCTCCGTTCTCAAAAATCTCTTTTTATCTCTTTTCTGTGACATGTGAAGTATAAGGGCTGGGCGCGGATGATCAAGGCGATATAAGTGTGATACGGACCCTGGTGCATATCTTTTTATTTTCGATGTTCTTAAAATCAGTTTTGACTCCGCAATTTAGCTCGAAATACGTAAAAATGTGAGTATCGCCAGAACATTATACCTGATCAGAGGAAGAAATTATTCTTGGTTGCTTGGTATCTCTCTGGCAAATACTACTATGAGCGAAAATTATATACGGATGGTATTTAATCTTTTCCTGCCAACTGCTAATTAGAATTCAAACCCCACATAGTCCCAAAATATTTCTCTACCCATTCGGAAGAAAAAGAATACAATCGACTAACCATCTGACATTTAAATCATAACATCATGTCGACACTTGTAATGGAAAGAAAAGGAAGAAAATCAAACCTGGATGTAAATATGATACACGGCTAGGGTCTCGTGTCCAGGAGCTTCCAGAAAAGGAAATTAACGAAGTTGGCATTCCCTATACCTTTGCGCTACGTACAATATTATATCTTACCTTGACCAAATCGTTCTAATATAAGCAGACCGGCTTATTGCCAGATGTATCCTACTCCTACGTTGGGTTGAGCCAATTGTATGGCAACATGAACGTTGTATAAAATTGCGGCTGCTGCAACTGCTTGGGCTAAAATTCCTACCGCTGAATAATCGAGACGACACCCGCGATGTCAAAATAAGAAACCGCCACTATAAAAGATGAGAGAATCACCTCCTCTATCACATACGAACATAGGGAGTGGAAAATAGGGCTTCCCGTCCGCTCAGCCGTACTCAAGCCCCATATAGTACGCGGCCAGTTCTCAATGTGCCCTGAGCTCTAAAATGGTGTGGGATTTGATCTTAGGGTGAGTGTGGGTGATATGGGTGAGAAGTTTGGAGACTGGGGTGATAAGAGGTGAGAATGGGGTGAGAGTGGGTGAGAACCGGGTGTGGATTCTCACCCAGATCACCCACTCTCCCACTTGAGTCCGGGCCATAAGCATGAGTCCCAGGGCGCATGTCTGGGCTGCTGTTATTATTCTCTTAACACTCGGCTATTTGAAAGAAGATGCTCCCAAAGGACCTCCAAAAGAAACTTGATGAAAGAGTTGCACGTGCTGCGTCACATGGTTTCACCTGTGAAACACTATATGCCTCGAAGAGCTTGCTTCGGCTACTCTGCAGAAGTAATGAAGATGCAGCAGATTGGGCATTGTAAGTTATGCTATTGACAGGTTCACAATGTGACACTTATTTCAGCAGATGGAGACTTTCTTGTAATGAAGTAACTGATGCCAATTTTTCCAAAAATGAACCTGACCCCACCCCACAACTTCTGAAATCTTTTTGCTGAAGTCTGTATTGCAACAAGAAAAAAAGCTACCTTCACAGAACTCTGCGTGTCAGAATTTTATTAGCTTTACTTCATGATGGGAGTGAGAGACCTCTGGGTCTCTGTCAGACCACATCAAGGATGATGTTTTGAACATAAGACTGCTTGAATGTCCTTGGCATTAAATATTTCTTCTAACAAGTTAAAAGTACATCAGGCAGGACCTGACAGTCAAATATGACCTACCCACAAAGCCACGGGAGCGCTTCATGGTCACATCAAAAGACATTGGTTATCTTCTTCGTGGTCTTTTCGGCGATGATTGGCATGACTACAAGCACAAGAGAGCATGTGTACAAACAGGGAGTGCTCTTGCACTATTTGCTGGCTCAGGTTCTAGGGCAGGTGCTGTGATGGAGTCAAGTGCTTATTGTAACTCCAATGAATGTCTATATTACAGGGTTTGTTTTGCCTTATGCCTTCCCCTCCGCTTTCCCGCCTTAGAGACTAGTCAAACTAATAGAAGGTCCACAGCATCTTACCTTTAATATTAAATCAGGCACTGATGGTCAAATCAAACGCTGGGTGACGATTGATGCTGAGTTTCTAAAAGGATGGCGCTATCGCGACGATAAAGACTTGTAAGACTGCATATATGTTACTGTGAAGTTTGAATGCTGACTCGAAAGAACCAAGACCAAAGAACTGGTTTAGAGAACACTCAATTCTCGGAATGAGTTTTGTTTTTTGGGTAATAGTGCATGGTGTAGCTGATGGTGCTTTTAAGGGGCTCAGCATGGTGGCCGATGTTCTCGCTGTGAGACCTCCAAAAAGGGAGAGAATCATATATGCTTGAATGGAACCAGAATGAAAAAGGGCGCCCTTTCTTTAGGATGGTGACTCCGGAAGGGCCACAGTGGAATAAAGTGTTGTCCTTCTCCTCTCTGCGCCACAATTTTTCGAGTCTAGCTCAGCGCGAGGGCTTCAAAGACCGACTACGGGTACACGGAATTTGTGGTGGTGATGCAAACTGCATTGATTGTAAGCAATTTGATTCTCCTTATAGTTTCTGTGCTAATTTTCACTTAGCTAAGGCGTCGGAGGCGACTCACAGCCAGGCTTTTGACCATCAAAGTCATGACACATATATTAAAAACCAATCTGTGCTCAAGTCTTTGGATATCCAGGCCTTATTCTATGACTTGGAACCCGATTATGATTGCCGAAACATGGAACAGAGCATGGCTCACCACAGAGATCCCAATGCTCCCCAGAAATTAGACGCGGCTGCTATCGCAGCATTTGAAGAGAGAGACGAGATCAAGGTTATAAATGAGAGAATTGCTTATCTGGCTTCAGCAACTGCTGGGAAGCCCCAGCTTCATAAGCAACTTACTGTCAAACGGACACAACTCCACAACAGAAAATCTAAACACCTAGAAGCTTGGAAGAAGGACTTCATACAAAATTGATGGCATTCTGCATACGACGAATATATCTCCGGAAATGAATTCACGGAACGCGACATGACCTCTTTATTCAACATATATAAGAAGTACCTACCAGAACGCGCTCGTCTTAGAGAATTGCTTTTTACGGAAACCTCATTGGATAGTATTATTGGCCAGCAATGCCTAGAGGATATGGTTGCGCTTTGCATATCAATGGAACGCGTCGTTTACTAGTGCAGGAGGTCACGTCTGCCCCAAAAAGAATGTTCTCATTTGCGGTGCTCTAAGTGTAGAAAGGGCCCAAAATCTTCAGTTAAGGCCCGAGTTCTCATCGATCTCACTTAAAGTGACTAAAGAGCGCCGAGAGGAACAGATGATAGCTTGGGGTTCTCTTGCCGGTGCCACCGATATAGGAAGACTCATTTTGGGTGAGCAGTTAGAAGAGACGGGGTTCACCAGCTTCCTGATTGGGGAGTCGAAATGTTTGAAAGCTTTTCTGTACCTAAGAAAGTGAATGTGCACGGAAGTCGAAGTCCAGCGATTTGGAAGAGAAGGGGACGAGGAAGGTTGATTATAGGGTTTATATGTACTTAAAAAATGCGAATCACCTTCCCGATGAAGGATCTAGTCTCCCCATACACGTAAATGCCGCCTATCATTGCCTGATTTATGGGAAGGTGATACTGACTGCATAAGCGTGAGATGGTACGTATCAACGCTAGCCGGTCGAATATGATTGGCTGTCCCGCAGGAGAGTTCCACGAGACTGGGAAGGGGTCAGGTAAGACGACGTGATCAATATGTCCTCAGGCTCAGCCTGGGTTTCTCCCATCCATCAAGAATGGAAGACACAACTGGTCTACTTGCCGCAGAGCTCAATGACCTTTTCGAAAGAATTGGGCTCGTTCTCAACAAGATAGAGACAAAACTACCTCCTGAACAATGCACCAAATGTGTTCAGAGTCTGCCAGCGCCCAGCCTGCTGGTTTTCTCAAGACTCCTCCTCATGATGGGCAAACGTCTGCAAAAGGAGCCGATTCATATACCAACTGACAAAGGTAATGCTGCACTCAACTGCCATTACGAGAGTAAGGCGGCGGTCAACGATCATCGTGAAGATCTATGCCCACCTAGCGACCGCGGCGAGAGCCCGTCACCAATTAACGACAATGATACACCAAATGAGGCCTCCCATTCCGACCTTGGCGATACTGTCGACCACAGTCAATCTCATCGCAACTCTAGCAGCCCTGATCAACGAATTGAACTCTATCGCCCCCTTTCAATATCGACTAGCCTATATAGCGCCCTCATCAAACACCAGGGTAACCCACAAATCTTTTTGAAGTCAACTGATCGTAATGGAGCCCAAGCCGCAGGTGGATTGGCAGGTGCGTTCTTCAGTCTACACCAAAAACGCGACGATATTCAAGATGAGAAGATTCGCGACATCTATCTCCAAATGCATCTCCTACATCGACGACTTGAATTCCGCAACCTCTTTCTTTTGGCAAAAGAGCTTGGGTATCATACTGGAGACAGATGGTGTAGGGATGCTTGTGTGCAGCTCGGGCGCAGATAAAAAAAAAGCATCCCTCCCTAGATGCAGACGAGCTGCTTGAAGAGTACGTTCGGCTTGGTCGTGCGTACAACAAGTCGGCCGAAGAGTTAGGTGGACCCGGGTACTTGCTTATATTACCTTTGACAGTCACAGAATACCAGTAGGTTCCATTCTCTTCGTAGCGAAACGAAATTGGATGTTAAACCATCTCAAGATACACGGGCAGGGAATTCTCCCGATATTTCTCCTCCGCTGTCGAAAGTCTCCATGAAAATGGTATTGACGAAGCTGTCACGGACAACGGTTTAGATGTGTTGGGGGAAAAGATAGCAGACGAACTTTGGGCAAGTTCCCAGGAGACAGAAGCCTCGCTCAAGCGACCTCTCACGAAGTCTGCACTGAGGAACAAGAGGAAGAGAGAGGCGAAGATGAACGGTAAGGCGGTTGAATATTTACGTTCAATATCTGGAAGTCCTAACGCCGTTGTAGGAACGGAACAAAATGAGGATAAAAGGCGCAAAGTTCCCCGGCAGGGGATCAGAAAGAGTCGGTCTCGGAATCCTGATACAACCAGCATTGATCGTCCAGGATACGACCATGCATATCACCACCGGCCCGAGGCCTCAATGAATCGCTCAATAATCGTTTCTTTGGACACCGAATATCCTAGTTCTACGGCTTTCCTAGGTCCTGGAATATTTTGATATTCCCTCACTTTTGATCAAGTTAACCGTTAGCATTACCACACATCCAGGATGCAGAAGGCACTTAAAAATGCACTTCGCAAGGCCGTCAAGGGAAATGTTTGGAAGCAATTCACGAACCCAAGTGCAGGTCGTGGGAAAACGGCTTTCCCAAAGGCTCAGGGAGAACAGGAAAAGACTAGGGGTGCGGTGGGACTATGACGGAGAGGTCTCCAAGGCAGACGGGGTCTACCATAAATTCCAGATGTAGCCAAATGCTGGAAAAGTGCCCTCTTCTATTAAGGATCTAGAAAATAAAATCCCTGTTGTCTGACAATAATACTTCTCAAGAAGCATTCGGTAGAGCTTGATTTCAGCGGGATTTCCGTTATCTAGCATCAAATGGCCACAGTTTGTCCGCTTTTGCCACTGTCAGACCCTCGCCACGAGACTCAGATTCTCTAGCCGTCTGCATCCATTGGTCATACGCTGCGCGATGAGCATCTCTCGCGGCGTCCCATTTATCATTCGGAACCAACCCATCGGAGTTCGTATGGAGGGAGTGTTTTAGCCATAATTTAAGTTTTTGGAACGTCTCAAAATCTTCATAATCTCTAGCGTGCTCCTTCACCTCCTTTTCGGTCGGAGAAAATGGGCAAGCTCCCTGAAGCCCCAATTTTGTCCAGCGAGCTGAAAGCTCAATTAACTCTTGGCGGAGTGCTGCGGCACTGTCCCTCCATGTCGTGTGACAGTATTGGAAGAGTCGAAACAAAGACGGGTCAAGTAGTCTTGCAGGGCGTAACTTAGGTGCAAGTCCCTTCATGCACACATCATATGTCTGATAACAGATTGACGCATCTTTCAACTCTCGTTCCTTACAGCCAGGAGGCTTTTCTTCGGAACGTCCGCTCTTGAATGTGTCTTCCCCCGGTTCCTCAGGAAGTGCAGCGAAATCAGGCGTCTCGTTGGCGTAAATAAAAGCAGGCTCAATGCTTGTAGATTGCCAGTCAATTATGCCAGTAATGAGAGTTTGTTCCTCGGCTGACACAAAGATATTCCTCATGTGAAAATCAGGATGGAGCAGAGTTGGAGTAGCAGCGTCCTGAATGCGTTTGTCTTCAACCAACCTCTGCATCATTTCTTCGCTGATTTTCAATAAACGAATGTGATCTTCAACGGACCCTTGATGAGGAAGCAGCTCGTGGGTGACGGGTTCCTTCGGTAACCGCGAGAAGCCGGTCTCTATCAAGCCTAGATAATAGCTTGTAAGGTCTTTCCCTAAATTTCCCACTTTGCGTTAGTAATGTTGTGGAAGAAAGGATAGAACATCTAGAACTAACAGGGACCGCAGTTGGGACTTGGACCACCGTAGAGTTCAAGTTCCCCTGGATTCCGATTCCAGAAAACAGGACTGCAATTCGGCCCAATACAGAAGCCTTGCTCGAAGGGAACCTTCTTGTTCGGGTCTATCGGCGCATCTGAGAAGTATAGACTACCATAAGCTGGAAAGTCCAGGGATGCCATCTTTTTTATTGCCAATGAAAGCGTCTTTGTGCAAAGCATATGTTGTTCTGAATTCATTTTGGGCCACATTTGGTGCAACTGGACACCCATTACATGCTCCTGGATGATATACTCTGCGCCGATTGGATTTGACTGATCATCATTCCAGTCTAGGATTTTCGGTATCGGAAGCGAGAGCTTGGTTTTCACTATATGAAACAACAATCAGTGAGCGTGAGAGCTGAATTTTCAAGGACAGAATAGGTGAATCAGGCTTACAATATGTCATCGTTGCGACTTCCGAGTTGGTTGTTAACTTTGGTGCGCCAGCAATACTGGTCGGCAACCTTGCGACAACACAAGAACCATTGTCCATTGCGAAAATAAAGACTCTATTGAACCCACCCTCTCGCTTTTCATACCCAACAACCTTGGTTGCTCCTGGACATACGCGGATAGCCCTGTCACAGAGCGCAGTGAAGTCGAACTGAATTTGGCGAGAGTTTCGTTCGAGCTCGTCCCGATTAAGCCACCTTCCACCTGTATAAGAATAAAGATCATTGCCTTCGGTGTAGTGTCAGCAAGGACAATGCCTCTCCAGGTCATCACGCTTCGGAGTAAATGGTACTACTAACGTGGAGTGGGCCCTTCCGAATATGTTCCTTCGGATGAGTCCTCTGGGAGGGATGTAGTGAAACTGGGGCAAGGTTCGTGTGCCATGTCCGATAGGCTGCGCTGAGGGGAGCAGCCTAGTCGGAGAAATAGGGTTGCTGGCGAAGGGGGTCTCAACTGTCGCCAGAATCGGAGCATATTGCAGATTGTCTGTTGAATAGGTGAAGTTGAACCGGCTCCGAAATGTCCCTTTCTTAAGGCGGTGAGTGTTTTTGCCATCCTGCCACATTGCTTGTCGACAGTCCAACTTCGGCAGCCCTTGGATTGGACACACTACCCTATGATGTGATTTATCCCATCCTTTCCAGAATACTCAAAATCATCTCAAACCAAATGTCCGAGTAAATTGGTTTCATGCTTGCCGTTGAGTGTTTCGGATTTGGTAACTGGCGGCTCGCAAAACAAGGTGCTATCTCAAAGCCTTTTGATTGGAGGCCCTGGCGCTAATTGAGACTCCCGGGGACGGACATTCAGGCTCTACTGAGTTGAAGCTGAAAGGTAATCAATGCTTTCTAATAAGAAAATAAACTATAAATATAGCCCACTTATCCTGGGTTATCGTAGTTGAATTATCAATGCACATCGGTCGTTGAGTCGCACGTCTTCCTGACCATCACGATATACCGGTGACAGTTGTATGGTACACAGGGCCTACTTACTTTGAGGTGCACTCTGTTTCTCGAGAATTCAAAGAATATGCCCTAACAGACTCAGAATTATCCCTTCGCCATGTCGAAACAAATCAAAGAATTTTTCTCAAAAGTCAGGAAGAATTACGACGTTGCGAAAAAACTGGGTGCAACATTCACCTCCGGCAACCGCATCCTTCCGTCCCAGACGACCAAAAATGGCGCAGATTACCAGCTGCGTCTTGACGCTGGAGAACTAGTTGACAGACGATACCAAAATATTGTTTTGCAAGTTACCTCGCAAGCGAAAAACACGGGTTAACGGGAATGGGTCAAGAAACAACCGCAAGGTACTCATGCGAAACTAGCTACCGCTCGCTTCGACACTCTCGCGGAAGACCAGGATGCTGAAACAGAAAGGGTCCTGAACGAACTACAAGACCAGGCTAGGAAGAACCTGTAATAAGGGCTGGGAATACTTTACTTCAGGAAATGAGATCAATCATCAAGCAGTGAACTCGGGGAGGACAGACATAGCAGCGTGAGAACTATTGAGTCTGGTTGGTTTCCTTTACTTGAGAAGCGGTCTTCCTGAGGTTCGATGACTTAACTGAGTTCTATATATTGATGAACGTACCATGACTGCAGTTTCCTAATTTCTATCTTTTCATTCCAGGACATGCGAAGTAGTCCCCCCAGAGCCTGGTACATAAATGGCTGTAATCATCAGCTTCTTAAAGAGCTATGGTCCAGCCTTTCCGAAGAGTCTCACATATACATCACTGGAAAAGCAACAGGATCAACAATATCGAAGATGGGAAGACCTATGTGGCCGTGCGTGGCCTAGCCGCCGAACATGGGCACTACAGCAGCGCCTTAGCAGGAGACGCTAGAGTTGCATCCTAGGAAAGCGGAGTAGGTGCCCACATTTCATGTTGATGAGAATATGTTTGTTTAATTCCCGCCTCCTGGTGTGGCGCACTGACTTGCGCTCGATCACCCAGCCTTGTATTACTGAACTCGTTAATTGATGGCACGAAGGGAGAAACAGCTCAAAATCCAGTAGGAAAAAGGAAAAATAAACCTCCACATATACAGATAGTGGGAAGAGCGGAGATGGGGATTCTCACCCGCTCTCACCTGGCTTCTCACCTGGCTTCTCACCTTGTTAGTAGTTGGGTGGGTGACCACCAGCGAATCCGGGCTTTCGTATGTTTTTTTATGTTTTATATTGTTATTTCCTTTTTTTTTTTTTTTTTTTTTTTTTTTTTTTTTTTTTTTTGGCTTTCTTGGATTTTTCCCCTTTTCCCCCCCCCCACTGATTCCCTTCCCCCTGGGCGCGGACATAAACCCAAAGGGTGTTCTCCTTGATATTTCACTCCAAAAAGAAACGGGTGACCTAAATCTCTAAATCAGGGAGCAGCTCAACTGTGTCCTCCCCGGAACTGAATTGTTCAGTGAGTTTAGTAGGGCTGCTCGTTTGCTATACAGATGTTGGCCGAAGGGTGAAAGTCAACTGGGATTCTACCGGGGAGTTCAATTTGGTTCAACAGCTGCATTCGAAAGGGCCCCCCAATATGAAACTCTGCGAACCTTCAAAAGGGACGGGTTCTCCAGACCAAATGTCTTATGAAAAAAAGTTTATTGAAAGAGCACATAGTTACCCAACATGAGTACGCTATCCAGCGCCAAAAAAAAAAACAAAAAAAAAAAAAAAAAAAAAAAAAAAAAAAAAAAAAAAAAACCAAACTGCTAGCTTGTGCATGATGAAGGGTCATTGGAGTTGTTATTCTTCGTCCGCTGTTTTCATTGCTTTGTTTGTTTGACATTAATGTCAAAAAGGGGTTGAAACAATGCGATTGTTGAGGCGAAGGGATTTACAGGTAATATCAATCTTCGCTTTCTAGGCTCAATTGTGCTTCCTCTGTTTAAACTACTTCGGCAGAACTTTCTAAGCTGAATTCTTCACATCCTTGTATAAGGCAGACTCCCCCAAGGGGCCAATCTGCAGGAAAGTTGGTTTATAACGCTCACAGGGATCATTCGTGGCCAGAACATTTGGAAGCTATTCAACCTTGTTTCCTCCCTAGATTATACACACAACATTTTACACTGACTTGTTGTCCCTGACAGATTCTTTGCTTTTTTTGAACGTTATACAGAAATTATAATTAATTTGACACCGGCGTTTGGCTCTCGCCCAGTGTCATAAAGAGAAGGGAGAAAACCAAAAAAAAATAACCAACTCCCATTTCGCATCCAACCCGTAAACAGACAATAACAATCAAAGGTAGTCAAACATAATGACTGGGCCAGGCCAAAAAATCCTTCCCACGCCAGTCACACGCCATATTTAGCCCCAGAAATAAAGACATTGGACAGTCAAAGATAAAAAAAAAATAACTGAATATTTGCTAACGGGGTTAGGGCGCTTTCGGTATCCCTTGGAGAGTAGTAGCAATACACTTGAAATCTTTTGCAGGCGCATTTTTTGTTTCCCATTGTTCGCCTCGATCCTGCCTTTGATCGCTGTAAGACGTAGAATGGAGTAGCCAATACGTACAACGTACATGTGCAGAGCAGGTTGAAAAGATAAAAACAAAAAAAAAAAAGTGGGGAGAGAAGAAAGGAAGTTGATAGAAGCAGAGGGGGACAACAAGAGAATCAAGTAAAAATGAACGAAAGTACTAGTAAATGGTGACACGCAAGCGCTGAAATTTAGACAATGATGAAAGTGGACAAGACGTATTAGGCCCTGAGTATTGTAGCAAGTAGAGGTAGGTATAATAAGTAAAGAAGCAAAGTTGATTTGGGCGTTAGGCGTAAACCCTGACTTAATGATTAGAGGTCAATTAACTCGAGGGAAAAGTAAGGCGTAAGGTATAAGGAGAATGTAACAGCATGCAAAAGGTGAAGAATGAATCTGAATTACATGCCAAGTAATAAAAAGAGTTATAGGTAAAAATTTTTACACGAATGAGGGTGGTAGGTAAAAGTAAAGCTTCTTTGCTTTTTGCTGCTTTTTGCAGCTGAAATGAAAGACATCACCGGTCGCTATCGTCATACCAGTATGAAGCCTGAGGGTTTCCCCGAGCAAATGATGTCTGTGGATTCCAATCGCGACCGCCCGGGGAACGATTGTTATTACGGTTGTGTGAAGCGCTCGGAGGTCGAGGCGTAGAAAAACTCAATGCGGGACTGGTATATCTCACTTCTGGAGTATATGTTTCCGACTCTCCTTTTCCTGCGGAGAGTCGAACAGTGGACATCGAAACAACCCGAGGGACTTGAGGAATGTAACGGCTCGGGACTCTTAACGATCTCCTTTCGTGATGATGGATTAATCATCTCATAATCGCGCGTGGATGGTCCAGCACGAGCATCCTGCGAGAACAAATTCTCCCACTGCGCATCCGCTTTCTCTTGGAAAAGGTCTATCCAGCCGAGAATCATGTGATATCTACCGAGGAAAAA